>NW_006408531.1:25856477-25862900 GCF_000296735.1 Chrysochloris asiatica
TGTCAGTATCAATTTTCCAGCTGATGACTGACTTTTGAACTTTTTCTTGGTTAGTGATTGAGGGTGTTTGGATTCCATATTCTGCCATTTACTTTCAGGGTCATAGTGGTATATCCAGGTCTTGTCACCAGCAATGATTTTTTAAAAGAAACTTTTACCTCCTTTTAAGTATTGGTCCAAGTTTTGTTTGCAGATATCCAAACGCTTCTGTTTATGCTCTTTGGAGAATTGTTTTGGTGCTCACATAGCACAAACTTTTAGAAACCCAACTCTGTCATGGATTATTTCATAGGCAGAGCCATGGATGATTTGTAATTGATTTGCCATATAATCCACTGTCACTCACCTATTTGACAAAATCATTTCACATGCATACTCAATGGTGTCATCAGCCATGGATAGGCATTTTAATATCACCATTGTGTGGATGAGTTTGACTCACATAGTAAGTGTGTATATTTACATATGTGGCACTGTGGGCTAATGCCCTGGACTGCAAAGTTGGTTTGAATTACAAGGTCAGTGGTTCAAGCTCATCAGCCACTCCTAGGAAACCCTACACAGGGTCAGAACCGACTTGACAGCACTTAACAACAATATATGTGTATGTATGTACGTATGTATGTATGTATGTATGTATGTATGTATGCATATCTATACAGAGAAAAGAACTTGGTGACTCAATATGATAAACACTAGACTGGGAACCACAAGGCCTATGGTTCAAGCCTACTAGTCTCTCTGAGGGAGAAAAATGAGACTTTCTGCTCCTGCAAAGATTTAAAGCCTTGTAAACTGTATGGAAGGTCACAATGAGTCTGTACAATTCAACAGCAGTTAATAACATTAACAGACACACGTGTATATGTAATTACAGTTTCTTAACTAGTAATTAAATATGGTGTTTATTTCAAAAGCAAATTAAAAAAACTAAAATCTGACATTATTATAAAATTTGTATATTTACTATATATAATCAGGGTATTTAAAAATGATACACTATAGGAGAATCAATCAGTGTATAATCTGTAAATGATGCTTCTCCAATCATCCATCATTCTCACCAAAACATTCCATTTTTTGTGTTTTTGTGTGAGTACAAACCAGATACATTGTTGAAAAATTTTAATATTAAATAAGTGTAATAACCACCATTTATATGTCAGTTTGCCATAGTGTTGTGTCACTGTGACTCTGTGAGCTATTGCATTAGTATTTTAAACACCAGCAGGGTCACAAATGGTGAGTAGGTTTCAGATGAGCCATAGACTAAGACAGACTAGGAAGAAGGAGAGACAGAATACTTTCAAATATTTAGTTACTGAAAACCTATGAATAGCAGTGCAACACTGCCAGATAGCACCAGAGTACTGAATATTGAAACAAGATGAAGAGGATCAGAATATTGTCAGATATATAGTGGTGTAAAATGAACCCATCAGATAGGAAGGCACTCAATATACAATTAAGGAATTGCTGCATCCCTAAAGGAGAATTGACCATGATGACGGAATGAAGTAAAACTTTCTGGTCCATCATTAATTGATGGGGCACAACTCAAAATGAGGAGAAACAGCTTTAAACATCCATTAATAATTGAAAGTTGGAATGTATGAGATATAAATCTAGACAAATTTGTAGTTGTCAAAAATGAAATGGAATGCATAAACATTGATATCCTAGACTGGTATTGGTCATATTGAGTCAAGCAACCACATGGTTTACTACGCCAGGAATAACAAATTGAAGAGGAATTGTGTCACATCCATCATCAAAAAGAACCTTTGAAGATCTATCTTAAAGTACTGTGCTGTCTGTGATAGAACAATATCCATATGCCTGGAAGACCAGTTAAAACAAATATTATTAAAATGTACACTCCAACTACTAAAGCTAGTTATGATGAAATTGAAGAATTCTACCAACTTCTTCCATTTGAGACTGATGAAACATGCAATCAAGATGTATTGATAATTACTGGTGATTGGAATACAAAGGTTGGAAACAAAAAGAAAAGATCTGTCACTGGAAAATATGGCCTTGGTGATCAAAACAATGCTGGAGACCACATGATAGAAATTTACAAGACCAATGACTTTTTCATTACAAATACTGTTTGTAAATAACATGAAAGATGACTATCCCCATGAAACTCCCTAGACTGAATACAAGAAAGCAAACTGACTACATCTATGGAAAGAGACAGTGGGAAAGCTTCAAATCATCAGTCGAAACAAGGCCAGGAGCAGACTGTGGAACATCAATGGCACATATGTAAGTCCAGGATGAAGATGAAGAAAATTAAAGTAAGTTAACAGAAGCCAAAATATGATATTGAACATAACTCACCTGAATTAAAATTTTGCTAAAAATAATTCACAACCACTGAAGCAATAACTTGAGAAGGAACTTCCAGAGGTTCAATCTAGATTAAGAAGAAGACATGGAATGAGCAGTATCATTATTTATATCAGATGGATCTTGGTTGAAAGCAGAGAGTATCAGAAAAATGTTTACCTGTGCTTTATTGACTACAAAAAGGCTTTCGATTGTGTGAATCATGACAAGCTTTGGACAACATTTTGAAAAATGAATATACTGGAACATTTAGTTGTGCTCATGAGGAAACTGAACATAGACCAAGAGGCAGGTGTTCAAACAGAACAAGGAAACACTGAGTCGTTTAAATTTAGGAAAGGTGTGTGACAGGCTTTCATTCTATCACCATAGTTATTCAATCTCTATGCTGTGCAAATAATTTGAGAAGCCAGATAATGTGAAGATGATACAATCTTGCTTGTTGAAAGTGAAAAGGTGTTAAAGTAGTTACTGATGAAAATCAAATAAATAACATCAAGATAAATATACATAGTATGTACATTACTTATTTCTTATGTTTTACTTATTATTATTATTATTATTATTATTGTTTAAAATTGTGCCTAACAGGAAATATAAAGTGGTGTCACACTCCAGTTACATTAAAACACCTGTCTACATCCACAACTGATGACAACATAGAGGTGTTATCATCTATAGTTCTGATCTCACTCCATAGGACTCTCACCTTTTTGATCCCCTGAAAGCAGCCCTTCATGGACAAAGATTCACCTCTGTTGAAGAAGTGAAGACAGCAGTGAATTTGTGTCTGTCAGCTAAGGCGAAAACATTTTTAAATAAGGGAATATGAAAGCTTGTTGACATATGAACAAAGTATATTGGAAAACAAGATCATGTAAAAAAAAAAAAAATATGTATTTGTCATTTCAAAAAGTTGATTAAAATAAATTCTGTAGCCAGAGTGCGAAATTTTTTGACTCTCCCTCATATTTAATAAATAATGAATAGATGAAACGTGTAGCTTCAACTTAAAAATATTACCAAAAACATTTTTTCTGAGAAACAGAATTTTAAATTGTCAATATCTTAATTTTTAAATGTGAAGCGAAATCACATAGCATGTTGTATCTGTTTCTTCTGGATTCAAAACTTATTTTTCTACTTAATTCCACACGTACAAATGACTCTGCCTTACTAAAAATTGTTCCACAAGAAATGATCATGACAACAAAAGGAAAGCTACTATTAACCTTTGTATGTTGAGTAAAGGAAAAGGTAAAGGTAAAAATTTTAATAGTATTTTGTTTACTCACAGGGAGAGTGTTCTGATGTATGTTTTATCATATTATATATATTTGGTGATGGTGGTGGTGTGCTGTGGAGTCGGTTCTGACTCATAGCAACCCTGAATAGGGTTTCTGAGGGTGTAAATTTTTACAGAAGCAGAAACCCTCATCTTTCTCCTGTGGAATGCCTGGTCATTTCGAACTGCTTCTCTTGAGGTTAGTGGCCCAACTCGTAACCACTATGCTACCAGAGTTCCTTATATATGTTAAGTGTTTGTATTTATTTCAAAAGAGCTGCAGTCTTTCTTTGTTTTTTTGCAGGCTAACATAAACCGCTCCCCCCAAAAAAATTTTTTTTTCTTTATTAATGACATTATGACTTTTATTTCATTTCTTTAGTACTATAAAACCATTTGGCAATAAAGTACAAAATATATTTAAGAAATATGTCATCAAGACCAAAATGTTTTGGAGATTTGATTTTTTGTTTTGACAAACATAATTATAAGTAATTGTTGTTGTTGTGGTCCGTGAAGTCGGTTCTGACTCATAGCAACCCTGCACAGGGTATCCGAAGCTATAAATCTTTACGGGAGCAGAACACCTCATCTTTCTCCCTCCGAACAGCTGGTAGTTTCAAACTGCTGACCTTGTGGCTCGCAGGCCGATTCGTAACCACTACGCTACATAAGTAATAGTATGATAATATTACTATTTAGCTAAATTAATAATATATCAAAGTTAGAAAAACACAGTTTATATTTCTATAATGGTGGAAAAACATTTTCAATGTACAAATTCGAAAAAAATTTAAGATGGTCAAGTATGCTTAATTACATTCCTATGTCCAAAGATTACAATGTTTTAACACATATATAGGAAGAATCACCATTCACTCCTTGAAAACCCCATACAATGTCACTAAAGAGTCAAAACCAACTTGATGTCACTGACCAACAACTTAAACAACTAGAAAATTTGGTTCTCCTGACGGACTTAACAGAAGAAATTACTCTCTCTCGCTCCTGATTGATGGCCACTGCATCTTGAATGTTACCTATTGTTCTCAAAGTGGGGAGCATGGTGGATAAACACTGGACTGAAAACCACAAGGTCAGCAGTTCGGGCCCACTAGCTGCTCCATGAGAGAAAGATGAGGCTTTCTGCTCTTGCAAAGATTTACAGCCTCACAAACTCTATAGAGGGTCGCTATGAGTCAGAACCAATTCAATGGCAGTTTACATCACCAATAATCTATCAGTATTCTTATACCTGTGCTCAGAGATCATGCTGTAGAAATAAACCTTCAATGAGAATGTATACCTTCTTCAATGTCAGAAAATTCATGGCTGATGGAAAAGGTGCATGGTAAGAAAGTGGTCAATTCTTCAACCAAATCCCATACCTTTTTTTCCATTATCACATAGTGAATACCAGAGTCAAGCCCAGTCATAGTGAAATACCAGACTGACAGCTCATTGTTTGGATATATTATCAGGAGGGACAGGTCCCTGGAGAAGGATATCGTGCTTGGCAAAGTGGAGAATCAGCGAAAAAGAGGCAGATCTCCAAGATGGATTAGCACAGTGGCAGTAGCAGTGGGCTCAAGCATAACGATTGTAAGGTTGAGGCAGGACCAGGCAGTGTTTCCTTCTGTTGTGCAGAGGATCACTATGAGTCAGAAACTACTCATGGTACTGAACAAAAACAACAAGAAATGGAAAAATAGTTTTGTTGAAGAATAAAATATTTCATGAAATGGAGACATAACAACCACCCAGGAAATATGCTACAGTGTATTCCAATTGTAAGAAGAGAGACAGATTTTTATCAGGTGAGATAAACAAAGGTCTGTGCTCTCAGGCACACAAAAAGGGTGGGGGAGCATGGTATATAGTCACATGGGGTATATAATTTCTACTTTAACATTAATCTCTACCCTCCTGAGACATGTTTGACCAAGAGGTTCTTCTTCCTATAACTAAGTCTATTCTTTACATCTTGAATTTTTTTTTTAATGTTTTATTGTGAGTTATGTGATAGTTTACATGGGAGAACATTAGTTTTACATTCATCCTATAGTATATCATTTCATTGCTATGGCTACAATCCCCTCCATGCATCATCAACCAACCAAAGGGTATACCCTGCAAGCCTGCCCCCGCCCTACCCCCACCCCCGGCCGTTCATTAGCACACAGCCCCTCTCCCTCTCTGTGTCTAAAGTCCCCAATAGCTCCATCTCTCCACGTCATCGTCTTTGCCTCCATCTCAGGCATCACTGCTTCTCTGGGTAGGGTCCCACTCTCCGCTCTTCTCCCTTGATTGTCCCAGGGACCTCTGCTCCTAGACTGGAAAGTTAATCACTCCCTTCCTTGCTACAAAATGTCTACCTTTACAATCCCAACCCTCACAAGCAGTCCAGATAACAATTATTGACTACTGTATCATAAGAGATCCATCCAGATTTCTTTTCATCAGCCCCGCATAGACAGACTGTATAATACTCAGTGGAGATTCTACCTTCCTCCATGCCCTATGAATCTACCTTCCCTCTTGAAAGCTTGTAAGCCAGTCACTTCTTGCCTTTGTACCCCCCCTCCCCCCCATTTTGGGTAGCCAATTTTCAAGTTGCCCATCCCTGTCTACTCTGTGTATGGAGGGGCTGAGAATGATCTTACTGTAAGGATTTGTTCCCTCTTTTGAGCTACTGCATCCATAGGTGTAGGTCAAGTTCAACAAATTGTATCAGATTACGCTTTTTTCCCTCTTCTTTCTTCTTCTGGTTGAGCTCTGAT
>NW_006408531.1:25864064-25883483 GCF_000296735.1 Chrysochloris asiatica
CCTCAAGGTTCATCCATGTTAACCAGTGCTATGCAGCTTCCTTGTTATTCTTCAAGGTAGCATAATATTCCATTGTGTATATATACCACAGTTTGTTTATCCGTTGTTCAGTTGATGGGCACTTTGGCTGTCTCCATCTTTTTGCTATTGTAAATAGTGCTGTATGAACATTGGTGTGCATATATCCTCTTGTGTTGTGGCTTGTTTTTCTTGTGGGTAAATACCAAGTCGAGGAATTGCTGGATCATAAGGTACTTCTATTTTCCACCTTCTGAGGAAGCACCATATTCCTTTCCAGAAAGGTTGGACCATTTTGCAGTCCCACCAGCAATGCAGGAGTGTCCCAGTCTCTCCACATCCCCACCAGCATTTATTGTCCTCTGCATTTTTTATCTTTGCTGTTATTGTTAGTGTGAGATGATTTGAAATTGTTTTAACAAAGAATTCTGTCAGGAGTATTTGAAAAAAAATTCTGTCACAGTTGCCTGCCTTCTTTCCCCTTATCTTCAGGTAACAGGCTTATGTCTTTACCTTAGCTACAGATTTACAAACAGTCAGCAGAAACAGAACAGAAGATCTCAGTGAGTAGAAATGAAGGCTGACTAAAACTTGATTAATTGACATTTACCTCATCTTGGTTATGAGGGAGTTAGAGGCTTACATGTCATTTTAATACTACCAATTCTAATTCTATTTTCTAACTTCTGAGGACAGGCTTGATGCAGGAATTCCTTCCGGATCAAGTTGAATAAACATTCTTCAGCAAACAGTTTATCGAAACCAAAATCCTAATTCTTGCTCTCATTGTGTTGTGTTATTAAGTGCCATCATGTCGGTTCCAACTCATAGCAACATTTCAGTTTAATCCAAAATGGAGATTGAAATTTAGGCCTAAAATTACCCATTTTAGTTATGCCAGCACCTCTGTTTTAGGGTTTATGGTCTGTGTACTTAGTCCTTTGAATGCGTTGAAAATGATTGTTGTTAATTGCTGTCTAGTGGCAGCTGTCCCTTTAGGCCTTCCTCCTGCAGAGCTTCTGGGTGGGTTTGACCTAATAATTCTTATTAACAGCTGAGTGATTAACTGCACATCCAGAATATGTTGGGAAGGATTCTGTGATAACTTTAGGGACTTCAACATCAGGGACTTCAGACAGCCAAAGGACCATATGGATGATGTGAGTGTGTATGGACAATCCTACAGAGGACATCAGAAAGGTTGTAGTTCTTGGGTAGTCCATTTTTGTGTTCGTCCTCAAATAGTGGCAGTGATTCACTGCTATATTCACTGCTATATTGCCAACACATAGCACAGAGCCTGGCACACGTAAGATATCAGTGAATATTATTTTGAATGAATAAAATAATGCTCCCACCAGAAGAGTTGGGTATTTACCAAGATTCACTTAAATTTCTTAAACTGTTTATGCCAGTTGTACTTGTTCCTGTAATTATGCAATTAAATTAAATGTTATGCAAATTGATGAAATATGATTGATGATGAGTTTGCTGTGTAAACTAAGTTAAATGCTTTGAAAGACTCCATAAATGTGAATAACTAATATATAGTCTCTGCTTTATGACTTGTGGGGGGAAAAAAAACTATAAAAAATTGACGGAAGACTTGAAAAAACATTTACCAGGAATTGATATTAATTTTTGTTTTTAGAAGTATACATATTTTCATTTTAAATTAAAGAAACTAAAATGTGAAATTACAAACACAGCTTTATGGATATTATTTATATAAGAAAGAAAATGTAGACATTTTCAGTTTAACTTATAGATCTGTGATTTCCCCCTGCTACTTCGATTTACACAACTGTTTCAGTTAACTGTCCACCTACCAGTCCAGCACTGGCTATGAGAGCTACCTACCATCCACTGCGGTCATGTCTATTCCAACTCATAGAGACCCTAAAGACTATCATATAATTTACAGGATGCATAACACAATATATACCGTTAAGAGTGATTTTTGTAAAAAAAATGATATGTCTTTCTTGTCGTTGATGAATATAATCAAATTATAACCATCACAATAAACTCAAATTCTAAAACTTTCATTTTAACTCTTGATTTATCTGGGTTAAACTATAAATACACCATTTCTAAGAGACCTTATTCTTTATGAAAACATTGTTTAGTTACATAATTATTTCAGACAACTGAAGTTTCCAAGGAAACATGTTCAGATTCAAAAGAATACGCAAATGAAGATCTCTTTTCTGTATAAATTGCCTCTAAGTGAGGGACAGAGCCTGAAACAATAAACCAATTCAAAGAAATACAAAGAAACAACAACTGGCAAAGTGACTCAAGTGACTTTTCTCAATAGCCATGAAAATCATTCCCTTTGCTTTACAGAGTTTAGAACTGAGAATCAATATTTGTCTATTGTGAACTAGGGAGAGATTACAAATGAGTTAGGTTTAAATGCTCTTGAATTTGCATGGTGGTGTCTTTGTGCCTGAATGATATCTATTCAGCTAGCTGATTATTGAAATTAAATTGCCTTCTCGAGCAGTTTGTAACAGTTTTTCATCTTACTATAGCAAAAATCAATGTGACTTCCCTGCTGTACACATCAGTGACAACAAACAGAGGATTCTAGAAATCTTTTGCCAGCTATATTATTATAAAAGTTAGTTGTGTACCTAAAATACATTTACAAAGACGTATTATAATTTTATTCATTACATAATTATTATAAAACAAAAACACAATAAAACAATAAAACCAAACCCTCTGCCATATAGTCAGTTTGACTCATAGCACCCATTTTTAGCACTTGCAAGGCTGTAAATCTTTACAGGAATAGAGAGCCTTCTCTTTCCCTGCGCAGCTCGTGGATTTGAACTACTGACCTTGTAGATAGCAGCCCAATGCATAACTCACCCAGAACTCCTTAGATAATTATTGCTACACTGAATCATAAAATCAGTTTGAATCTCAAGGACAGCAGTTCAAACTCACCAGCTGCTCCTCAGAAATCCTATGCAGGGTTGCTGAGTTGAACCGACTTGAAGGCACTTAAGAAAAACATACAAAAGGAAAAGGAACAAGAAGACACAGTGAAGATGTAGTACTGTGAGACACACAGCCATCTGAGCATCTAATACATCAAGTTTCAACCATACAATTTGCAACTCTACTCTTCAACTCTCTAGCCAGAAGAATACACCATGAAGTTATGTCTTTTGTTGTTATTGTTAGTGGCACCAAGTCGAATCTGACTCATACTGGGTGACCAGTATAAGGAGTGACTGGTGGGTTTGAACAGCAGACCTTGAGGTTAGCAGTCCAATGCTTATCCTACAGAGGCTTTTAAAATCTTTACAGTAGCAGAAAGCCTTATCTTTCTCCTGCAGAGTGGCTGGTGGGCTCAAACTGCCAACCTTGTGGTGCACAGAGCAGTGCTTATCTTTACTAATGCAAAAATGAATCTGTGTGAATAACCAGTTTGGGAGGGGACAGCTAAAGGGTTGCTTGTGCCTGCTCTCAAACTTCAACATTAGTTATAAAGACTACAATGTGAATATTTCCTCCCACCAGCCACCTACATTGTTTTGAAATAAAAGAAAAAAATGTTCAAAAGAATGTAGCAACAGGGTTCTCTAAGATTAGCTGAGGGAGAATTTTCAAAATCATCTGGCCAGAATCTTAGAATTTTTTTTTTCCAACATAAGGGACTTCTCTCAAGTAGTACAATAATTTAGTACATTGAAAAAGTATGAATATGTAGAGAGAGAAGACTAGATGATGTAAAGAAGAGTAGAGAAGAAAAGGAAAGAAAACCATTAAGAGCCCCATCATCAAGTAAGTTACCATGTGGAAACATAAACATTTTCACAAACTTAAATATTCAGAAGATACAGGCAAAACATGGTGTTAACTCGTGATGAGAGCAAATAGGAATGGATGAAACCCATTAAATAAAATATACTGAAAAGATGGTTGGTTGTTGTTGTTGTTAGGTGCCATCGAGTCAGTACCAATTCATAACGACCCTAAGCACAACAGAATGAAACAGTGCCCAATCCTGGGCCAACCTCACAATTGTCACCATGCTTGAGCCCATTGGTGTTACCACTTTGCCAATCCATCTCACTGGGGTATTCCTCTTTTGCCCCGAACCTCCACCTTACCAAACATGATATCCTTCTCCAATGACTGGTCCCTCCTAACAATATGTCCGAAGTATGAAAGACGAAGTTTGGCCATCTTGGCCTCCAAGGAGCACTCTGGCTGCACATCTTCCAACATAGATCTGTTGGTTCTTTTGTCATTCCATGGTACTTTCAATATTCTCCTCCAATACCATAACTCAAAAGCATCAATTTTTCTACGGTCTTCCTTATTCACTGCCAAGCTTTTGCATGCATATGACATTATTGAAAATACCATGGCTTGGGTCAGGCATACCTGAATCCTCAAGCTGACATCTTTGCTCTTAAACACTTTTTAAAAAGTTCTTGTGTGATAGCTTTGCTAATGCAATACGTCGTTTGATTTCTTGAATGCTGCTTCCATGAGTGTTGACAGTTGATCCAAAAAGAATGAAGTCCTTTACAACTTCAATCTTTTCTCCATTGATAACAATGTTTTTGTTGGTCCAGTGGTGAGGATTTTTGTTTTCTTTACATTGAGATGTAATCCATATCGAAGGCTGTGCTCTTTCATCTTCATCAGTAAATGTTTTAAGTTTTTGTCCCTTTCAGCAAGCAAGGTTGTATCTTCTGCATATCGCAGCTTTTTAGTGAGTCTTCTTCCAATCCTGATGCCATGTTTTTCTTCATAGAACCCAGGTTCTCGGATTATTTGCTCAGCATACAGGTTGAATACGTATGGTAAAATAACACAACCCTGTCACACACCTTTCTTAATTTTAAACCATTCAGTGTTTCCATGTTCTGTTCAAACAATTGCCTCTTGGTCCATGTACAGATTCCTCATGAGCACAATTAAGGGTTCAGGAATACTCATACTTTACAATGTTATCCATAGCTTGTCATGATCCACACAACCGAAGCCTTTGCATAGTCAATAAAACACAGGTAAACATATCTCTGGTATTCTCTACTTTTAGCCAGTATCTATCAGACATCAGCAATGATATCCCTCATTCCACAGCCACTTCTGAATCTGGCTTGAACCTCTGGAAGTTCTCTGTCAATGCATGTTTGCAGCCATTTCTGTATTACCTTTAATAAAACTTTACTTGCATGGGATATCAAAGATATTATCTGATGATTTCCACATTCCATTGGGTCACCTTTCTTTGGAATGGGTACAAATATGGATCTCTTCCAATCAGTTGGCCAGATAGTTGTCTTCCAGATTTGGTTGGTTGTTGCTGTTGTTAGGTACCATCGAGTTGGTACCAACCCATAGCAACCTTATGCACAGTAGAACAAAACACTGCCCTATCCTGGGCCAACCTCACTACTGTTGCCACACTTGAGTACATTGATGCTGCCACTTGGTCAATCCATCTCGTTGGGGGTCTTCCTCTTTTTCTCTCACCCTCCACCTTGCCAAACATGATGTCCTTCTCCAGCAACTGGTCCCTCCTGACAATATGTCCAAAGCATGAGAGACGAAATTTGGCCATCTTGGCCTCCAAGGAGCACTCTGGCTACACTTCTTCAAAAATGGATCTATTGGTTCTATGGGCAGCCCATGGCACTTTCAATATTCTCCTCCAACACCATAACTCAAAAGCATCAATTCTTCTGTGGTCTTCCTTATTCATTGTCCAGCTTTCACATGCATATGAGGTTATTGAAAATACCATGGCTTCAGTCAGCCCCAAGCTGAAATCTTTGCTCTTCAACACTTTAAAAAAGGTCTTGTGCAGCAGATTTGCCTAATGCAATACGTCATTTGACTTCTTGACTGCTGCTTCCATGAGTGTTGATAGTTGATCCAGGAAGAATGAAGTCCTTGACAACTTCAATCTTTTCTCCATTGATAAGAATGTTGTTTTTTGGTCAAGAGGTGAGAATTTTTGTTTGTTTACATTGAGATGTAATCAATACAGAGCATAAATATCCCTAGAAGCAAACCCAGAGTAAAGTGTGTGCATAGAAGTAGTTTATAAGGAAAGTAATTCAGGTAAACATATAAAGAAGCATAGAGAAAAAAAGGAAAGGAAGTCAATAAGGTCATATACTTATTCATATACAAATAGACATATGCATATATATTGTTGTTGTTAAGTGCCTTTCAGTTAGTTGTCAAGCACTTAACCACTGTGCCACTATTTATACCTCATCAGACTCTAATTCTAGAGTGAGAGCAAAATAAGTCATTTTCGGATACGCAATATCTAAGATTGTTTAGTAACAACCATCAAAAACAAAACTAAACAAAATAAAAGAAAGGAAATAGAACCAGAGACTTTATCAAAGAGAAAAGCGAATAATGAGGAAGGGTAGAAAAAATGAGGGTGGGATGGGAGGGAGGGCGTGCTGAAATGGATAAAGTACCATGGTAAATTTAATTAACTACACTTTCAAGATAATAATTCATGTTTCAAAAGAGGGGAAATTAAAATTCCTGACTCAGATATCAGGCTAAGCATCAATGAGCTAAATTCTTCATTGTTGTGTGGTATGAGAACAGAAATACTAAATAATTATAGATTGGAATTTAACACTGTAGTTCATTAATTATTTTAATTCAGGACTAAGCAAAAATGCTTTTTTTTTTTTCTGCTAAATCCTTAGAGGAAAATGATTGTTTAAATAGAAAATGAAAAATGATTGTTTAAATAGAAAACCTAAGGAGATCTATAAACATTGTTAGAAGATCCATTCCATTATATATATTTGTGTGTGTGTATGTATATTCGTAATCTTCAATTTTGAACTATTAAAGGGCATTTTATTTGCAATAGCAATAACCTATAATTTTGATGCCATTATAAAGTAAAGTAATAATTTAATTTTTTATTTTGAATTGAATGAAAGTTTACAGGGCAGATCATCAGTTTTACATTCAATAAATCATACACCTTATTTCATTACAGTGATTAGAATCCCTTTCATGTACCATCAGATAGCAGTATTTCTCTTTATTCATTTAGCTGTTTAAAAAACAAAACAAAACATTCAGGCATGTGTAATAATTTACACCACCAAAGGGCACCTTCTGCAAGTCTACCTCCTGGTCGCCAGCTCTTAGTCCCTCTCTTTCCATGAATCTAGAGTCCTCAGCTGCTCCCTCTCTCCATGTCCCCATCTCTGCCTCTATCTCTGGTGTCATTTGCTTCTCTGGTTAAGGTCCCGCATTCTGCTTGTGCTCTTCTCCCTTGATGGTCCTAGGGTCCTTTGATTCTGGACTGTAAGGTTAACTACTCCCCGTTTTTGTTACAAAACTTCTACCTTTACAATTGTGACCGTCGCAATTAGTCATGGTATCTATCACTCACTACTGAATCATAAGAATCTTATCCCCATCTCTTTTAATCAGATCCATCTAGACAAGATGAAAACTATTCAGTGGGGACTCTTTCTTCCCGACACATTTAAACTAAACTCTGTCTTCAAACTTTGTAAGCCAGTCACTTCCTGTCTCCATCACCCCCTCATTTTAAGTAACCAGTGTCTAAGTTGCCCATCCTTATCTAACCTGTGTACAGAGGAGATAGCATTGATACTTGATGTGAAGACTCCTTCCTTCTCCGTTGATATTTAGCGTTACTACCTCCATGAATATAGGTTAAGTTCATCAAAGTGTAGCAATTTACCCTTGTTACCTTTATCAATAATTGTTTTATTGTTTTGTTTTGTTTTTATCTTCCTCTAGTCAAGTTCTGATTATCAAGCCATCGAGGCTATGTCAGATGGGTACTATCTACAAGTTTGGGTGTTCTTGTGCGTCTCCCCTCACTTTATATCAGCTGGATGCTTCATTCTCAGCTCTAGCCCTCTGTGGCTATGTCCTTGTCCATAGGCTCGGGTTCCCCTGGTCTCACCACACTTTGTACCAACCAGCCCTTCCTCTTCTTTCTCTCGTCTCCAAGTCAATGGGAGACGTGGTTGGACTCAGCCCATTTCTTCATTGCCGCCTTTCCTCCTCTTCCACTCACCAGTAGACCAATGTGGTCGACAATAAGTTTGCATGCCTGCTTATGTGTTTACTTTGAGTTTCAGTCTTAGAGGGGGGTTTGTCCTGAAGGGACTTGATTGTTTGCCTTGATGGCTTCCCGGAAAACAACTTGCTTATTCTTGTAGTAGCCTGTCATACTTTTGTTTTGGGTTTTTCCTGACAATCTTCTTTGAAGACGTATCTTCTGTAGCTCCAGCTGTTCCAGCCTGTTCTGCTTGTCCTTTCCAGTGGGAGTGTCCCACCTCAGAAGGTTCTGGATGGGACTTAGGGTTCCACCTAAGATCCTATACATTGCCAAGGCTCCGCAAGAGGCCTATTTCAATGGGCAAGTTCTAGAACCCCTTTTAGGTATTCCAATTAGATATAGGCTGAAGATGGGCTTACAAGTTTTCTGTAATCATGTCTCCTGACATTCCTTTCAATCCAACTCAAGTGTTCATTTTACAATAGTAGACAAAGAAAACCAATATTCATGAGACAGTCAAGCATCTTAGTATTATTTCCCCTATTCAAACTATGCCTAGATCCCTGTATCTCGGAGGCCTGTTGTTCTAAGGTTGAGCATGCATCACTATTTACCTCTGTCTCATTTAGTGCATGCAAACCTGTCTCAGTGTTCCCCTAAAACCCTGTTCTTCCACACTCTCCCCATTCTTGTGTGCTGTCCTCCCCAACACACTGTGCTCTACTGTTGCCTCCATGCACCTCCCCCTAACCCCTCTTCCCCAACCACACCAGTAACCAACAAAGAATTTTCCCGCCTTTTAGTAAGGGTATCTTTTCTCCAGCTTTTACAATAATGTTCTTATGCAATATTTGTCCTTTTGTGACTGACTGATTTCACTCAGTGTAACGTTCTCAAGGTTTATCCATGTTATACAGTGGCTTGCAGCTTCCTAGTTATTCTTCCAGGTAGTATAATATTCCATTGTGTGTATGTACCAAAGTTTGTTTATCCATTCTTCCATTATTGGTCATTTAGGCTGTCTCCATCTTTTTGCTATTGTGAATAGTGCTGCTATGAACATTGGTGTGCATATATCTACTCGTGTTATGGCTTGTATTTCTTGTGGCTATATACCAAATAGAGGAATAGCTGGATCATAAGGTTTTTCTATTTCCAACTTTCTGAGTAAGTGCCATACTGTTTTTTAGAGTGGTTGGACTCATAGTGACCCCATGCACAGCAGAACGAAACAATGTCCGATCCTGGGCCAACGTCACTACCGCTGCCACACCTGATGCCATCAATGATCACCTGGTTGATCCATCTCGTGGGGGGTCTTCCTCTTTTTCTCTGACCCTCCATCTTACCCAGCATGACATCCTTCTCCAGCAACTGTTCCCTCCTGACAATATGTCCAAAGTATGAGAGACGAAGCTTAGCCATCCAGGCCTCCAAGGAGCACTCTGGCTGCACTTCCTCCAAAACAGATCTATTGGTTCTTTTGGCAGTCCACAGCACCTTCAGTATTCTCCTCCAACACCACAATTCAAAGGCATCAATTCTTCTATGATCTTCCATCTTCACTGTCCAGCTTTCGCATGCATATGAGGTTATTGAAAATACCAAGGTCAGGTGCACCTTAGTCCTCAAGCTGACATCTTTGCTCTTCAACACTTTAAAAAGTTCCTGTGCAGCAGATTTGCCCAATGCAATACGTCGTCTGATCTCCTGACTGCTGCTTCCACGAGTGTTGATAGTTGATCCAAGAAGAATGAAGTCCTTGGCAACTTCAATCTTTTCTCCATTGATGAGAATGTTGTTTATTGGTCCAGTGGTGAGGATTTTTGTTTTCTTGACATTGAGATGCAACCCATACCGAAGGCTGTGCTCTTTGATCTTCATCAGTAAATGTTTCAAGTCCTCTTCACTTTCAGCAAGCAAGGTTGTATCATCTGCATATCGCAGCTTGTTAATGAGTCTTCCTCCAATCCTGATGCCACGTTTTTCTTCATAGAACCCAGCTTCTCGTATTATATGCTCAGCATAAATTTGTCCCTATTTTTTCATTGATGACCTTTTTCATTCTGGGATTCACATGTAGGTCTTTAATCTATGCTGAGTTGGTCTTTGTATATGGTATGAGGTAAAGGTCTTGTTACAGCCTTTTGCATATCGATTTCCAGTTCTGCCAGCATCATCTTTTAAAGTGACTATGTCTTCCCCACTAAATGTACTTTGGCCCTAAAGGAATAATAATTTCATTGAACTTAATTCTCCAATCCTAATATTCATATGGAAAACCAATTATTAATCAATAGGCAATCATTTGAAGAAGAAAGCCATGATGGACTCACTGCACTACCAACATTTAAATTAAAATCTGTACTAACCATATCATATGATTTTATTGCAGGTATAGAAAAATACAGGTAGAGTGGTAGTCCAGTGTCAAATTCTTGCCTTCTGTGTGGAAGACCAAAGTTGATCCCCAGCCAGTACACCTCAATACAGCTATCACCTGCCTGTCACTAGAGGCCTTTGTGTTGTTATGATACTGCACAAATGTTAACAGAACTTCTAGACTAAGACAGATTAGGAAGAAAATGTTGACAATGTACTTCCAAAAAGTCAGTCAGTATTTTATTGCTTTTGAAAAAAATGACTCCTGAAACATGGTAATTGCAAGAACTCTTTAATGATGTTTTTGTTAGGAAATAATTCTTACCCTGAAAATTTGTCATTCTAATTCTCATGACAAACTGTTCAGAGTAGCAATTTATTCCATTGAAAATTGTATGTTTTTTCCATGTATACTATGGTTTAATGGGCCGATAATTATATAGTGCTATTGTTTTGTATTTTAATAAATCCATTTACCTTTGTACATTATGTAAGTCTAGTTTGCTCAACCAACAATTTGAGTTTTGTCTTATGTTTTGTTTTGATATAACTGCAAAATAAATGAAAAAAATATATTCTTCAAATTAAGATTTTGAATCTTCATTCATCCAAAAGAGAGAGGGCAAGGGTGGGGGAGGGGTGACTTTGGATAGCCTTTTATTTTCAACACATTTCCATGTAGTAGCATGTCTCCTATACTTCTGGCATGTTATCAGGAGGGTCCAGTCCCTGGAGAAGGAAATCATGCTTGGCAAAGTTAGAGGGTCAGTGAAATGGATTGATATAGTGGCTGTAGCAATGGACTTGAACATAGGAAATATTGTGAGGATGTCATAGGACCAAGCAGTGTTTCTTTCTGTTATACACAGGTTTGCTGTAAGTCAGAATCTGCTCAACAGCACCTCATAACAACAATCAGATGTCACAGAAATTGATTTGAATCTTGCCATGGTATTTATTTTAAAATATTGTAGCTTTGAAGTATTATAAGCTGAGTAATAATTTTAATTCATCCTTATTCTGCATTTCCTTGATATGAGTATATGTAGGGAGATCTTTCACTATGAATATTAAGTAGTTATTTGCGTCTTTTGTGTTTGCTCCTTCTCCCATATTAATCACAATATGGATCTGAGTAGAGTGTATAACCACTCTTTTACTGAGGTAATGAATTTGAGTAGTGTCTGATAAAGTCATAAAGCATCAATAAAAGAATAAAAAAATATTTCAGAATACTTTGCCAAGAAGAAGGCATTTCCTTCAGCTACTGATTAAAATCTCACCCACGACGAATGGAGAGTCAAACATAATTTAATACCATTGTATTCACATGGATTTTGGTAACTGATTTGACTTATCTTGATGTTGAAGTATTAGTGCATGTTCTAAGAAGGAGGAGAAATAGAATTTCTGAATAGTAGATAGATAAGTTGCTCACAGTTGTCTGCCCAATTTATTGAAGTTACACTAAATAAGCAACTCACTACAAAATAAACATGGTGGTGGTGGTGGTTGCGTGCCATGGAATCAGTTCCAACTCATAGTGACCCTGTATAGGATTTCTGAGGCTATAAATCTGTATGGGAGCAGAAAACCTCATCTTTCTCCCCCAGAATGGCTGGTAGTTTCGAACTGCTGACCTTGAGGTTAGCAGGCCAACTCGTAGTCACTACACTACCAGAGCTCCTTCAAAATAGACATGACCATCGCTAAACATCAAAAGCAATGGATGAAAAAATAGTCTAATAGATATGACTCCAATGGTGATGGTAGGCAATAATTATACAGCATTTACTATGAGACAAACACTTCCGAAAGCCTTTTACATGAGTTAATTGTGTTTACTTCTCAACATGAGCCTATGAGATGACTGGGTTATTGGTTCTAATTTATGGGGCAGGATACTTTCCCACCCTACACTTGCTTTGTAGTGAAGTTAGAAAGTTTGTGCGCCCAGAGAATAACGATGACCTCCAGGGGGCGATATTGGCTTAAACCACAAACCAGCCTAAGCGCTTTAACTGGACCTGCCAAAGTACTGTTTTTCGGAAATAGTGGCATTAAAAGAATATCCATAGGCTCCTGCCTGTGCCTTTACACCTCTGCTAACATTATGCGCATTTTCTTTTTCATTTGAAATGTGTTTTTTAAAACACATTTGAAAGACGATGTACTGTTGTTTTAATTTGTGTATCTTTGATTGCTAATGAAATTCTGTATTTTTTTAAACCTCTTTCAAAATTCTGATTTTATAAATAATACAAACTATTTGGAAAAATGCTTAACACTACTTAGAAATGCACAAAGAAATGGAAGTCTGTCAGTTTCACCTCCAGATTTTTGTGTATATCTTTCCAGAATTTCTCCAATATAAACATGTATGCTGCAATATAAACATGTATGGTGCCCTTGGTTCTGTGCCATGGAGCTGGTTCTGTCTCATAGCTACCCTGTACAGAGTTTCCGAGGCTTTACTTTTTTACAGGAGCAGAAAACCTCATCATTCTCCCGTGGAAGGCTGTAGTTTCGAACTGCTAACTTAAGGCAGCAACCCGACTCATAACGACTACGCTTTACTACGCTACCAGAGCTCCTTTGTTAACATGTATGTTGTTGTTGTTAAGTGCTGTGGAGTCGATTCCAACCCATAGCGACCCTGTATAGGGTTCCCAAGGAGCAGCTGGTGAGCTTGAACCACCGACTTTGCAGTTCAAACGGCTTTATAGTCTGGCACATTAACCCACAGCGCCACTCCAGGACTCCTTAAACATATATGTTGTTGTTTTTTGCCATGGAGTCGATTCCGACCCATATATGTGTGCGTGTGTTGTTGTTGTTGTTGTTAAGTGCCGTCGAGTCGGTTCCGACCCATAGCGACCCTGTATTAGGGTTTTCGAGGCTGTAAATCTTTACGGAAGCAGAAAACCTCATCTTTCTCCCGCGGAACAGCTGGTAGTTTCGAACTTCTGACCTTGCTATTCACAGCCCAATTCGTAACCACTACGCTACCAGAGCTCCTTCATACACATATATGTGTGTGTGTGTATATATATATATATATATATATATATATATAACACAACATATATATATACATATGTTGTTGTTGTTGTTAAGTGTCGTCGAGTCGGTTCCGACCCATAGCGACCCTGTACAGGGTTTCCGAGGGTGTAAATCTTTATGGGAGTAGAAAGCCTCATCTTGCTCCTGCGGAGCAGCTGGTAGTTTCGAACCGCTGACCTTAAGGTTCGCAGCCCGATTCGTAACCACTACGCTACCAGAGCTCCTTATATATACATATTGTTGTTGTTAAGTGCCTTCGAGTCGGAGCCGACCCATAGCGACCCTGTACAGGGTTTCCGAGGGTGTAAATCCTTACGGGAGTAGAAAGCCTCATCTTTTTCCCGCGGAGCGGCTGGTAATTTCGAACCGCTGACTTTAAGGTTCACAGCCCGATTCGTAACCACTACGCTACCAGAGTTGTTGTTAATTGTCATCGAGTCAGTTTCGACTCATAGCAACCCTGTATAGGGTTTCCAAAGAGCAGCTGGTGAGCTTGAACCACTGACCTTGCAGTTCAAACGACTTTGCAGTCTGACATATTAGCCCACAGCGCGACACCAGAACTCTTAAACATGTATTTTGTTGTTGTTAGGTGCTGTCGAGTCAATTCTGGCTACAGCGACTCTGTATAGGGTTTCTGAGAAGAAGCTGGTGAGCTTGAACCACCGACCTCGGAGTTCAAACGGCTTTACAGTCTGGTGCATTAACCCACAGCGCCACACCAGGACTCCAAACATGTATAGACATAGTTAAATATATTTTGACGTCCTAGTGTGGTGTTGTGTCATAAAGCACTGGACCACAAAGTCGGTTTGAACCACAAAGTTAGTGGTTTAAACTCACCACCGGCTCTTTGGAAACCCTATACAGGATTGCTATGAGTAGGAGCTG
Organism: Chrysochloris asiatica; assembly: GCF_000296735.1. NCBI lineage: Eukaryota > Metazoa > Chordata > Mammalia > Afrosoricida > Chrysochloridae > Chrysochloris > Chrysochloris asiatica. Next base: position 25,878,481 of record NW_006408531.1, read on the forward strand.
ACTCGATGACAATTAACAACAGATATATATATATATACACATATATTATGCTTAACTAAATCTATTTTAGACCTAAACCTAACTCGTTATTTTTAATAACTGCAGAAAAATTTTGAACAACAAATACCATATTCTGTGCAACCAATCCTATAGAGCAGCGGGTCCTTGGAAACCCTATCCGGGATCGCTATGAGTTGGAACCGACTTGGCAGCGCTTAACAGCAACAATTTTTCACATGAATAGCACTGTGACAATGGACACAATTTTGGTGCATTGTTCTAGAGCATAAATTTTCAAAGTTAAAGGGATTACAATCCAAGAGCTTTGATAATATGAAATTCCATAGCAACATAAGGAGTTTGTATAATATGAAATGTAATGTTCACAGATTTAATCTTAGTACCTAAAAGACTGCGTGGTACATTGTTGTTGTTGTTGTTAATGTGCCGTGGAGTCGGTTCCGACTCATAGCGACCCTGTACAGGGTTTCCGAGGCTGTAAATCTTTATGGGAACAGAAAGCCTCATCTTTCTCCCACGGAACAGCTGGTAGTTTCGAACTGCTGACTCTGAGGTTACGAAACAGCCTGTTTCGTAACCACTGTGCTACCAGAGTTCATTAAATATTTTTTAGTGAATTTATTAAATTATTTTACCTAGTTTTTCAAAAAATGTGCAGTGTATTGAAAAGTTCAATTTCATTTCACTGTGGCCATATTAAAGGTCCAAATGACAGCATATAACAACAAAAACAGCATATTAAAGTCATCACATTTTCTGATCAATCTAAAGAGCAAAAAGAGCGATGACCTGATTAAAAAAAAATTTTTTTTTTTGTATCTACTTATGAAGCTGGGGTGTCCTGGTTGGTGCCATGGGTTAATGCGCTGGACTGAAAGTCCGTTTGCGCTGAAAGGTGGACTGTTTAAGCTCACCAGCCGCCCCTCAGAAACTCTATACAGGGTCACTATAGTTTGGAACCAACTTGGGGGCAGTCGACTGCTAACCCTAAGTTTGGTGGTCCAAATCTACCAGCTGCTCCTCAGAACCGACTCAAAGTTTCTTGACGACAACAATAATTATGAAGACCAACTTTAATATCTTCAGGGTCATTCGTATTATCCTATTGTTTATATCCATTTAAAAAAAGTTATTTTGATTTTAAAAATATTTGTACCTATGTCTTTTAAATACTACAAGTACTTAAAACAACTTACTCTCTAGCATTATATTTATTTTTAGTTACATATAGTAAAATCTATCATTTCCCTTATGGACCCCATTATTCTTTCTTGAAAACAAAAAGGCTTTGCCACCCACAACTTATAAAAATATACTTTTACACTTTTTTTGATCACTTACCTCATACTTATATCTCCAATTTATGTTAATTTTTTGCTTTTGGTGGCAAGCATGTATCAGGGTTTAATTTTTTCATAAGCTTTTTGAACAGTTAATTCCTTTTTGTTCGTAATTTTGTCTGGTTATCTTAGGTGGTTTATATTTTTCTTATTAATTGAAAAATATTTATGTTCAGGATATAAATGATAGATAGAAAAGAGTTTCATAAGTAGAAAACTTCTCAGGTCATTAAAACATGCATTTCAAAGAAGAATAAATTCTAGCAACCAAACAATGTCACCATAGTTCCATTAATTTCTTGTCTTGAATTCTTTCATACACTGTCTTCATTCTCTTTTGCTTCAGAGAGTTTCTTTCATACAATGAAGAGATGGTAAGAAAAGTATTGTCACTGGTCTTCCAGATTTGAAAAACGTGGCATCAGGATTGCAGAAAGACTCATTAACATCCTGCAATATGCAGATGATACAACCTTGCTTGCTGAAGTGAAGAGGACTTAAAACATATACTGATGAAGATCAAAGAACCCAGCCTTTGGTGTGGATTACATCTCAATGTAAAGAAAATAAAAATCTTCACCAGTGGCCCAATAAACAACATTCTTATCAATGGAGAAAAGATTGAAGTTGTCAAGAACTTCATTCTTCTTGGATCAACTATCAACACTCACGGAAGGAGCATTCAAGAAATCAAACAACGTATTGCATTTGGCAAATCTGCTGCACAACACCTTTTTATAGTGTTGAAGAACAAAGATGTCAGCTTGAGGACTAAGGTGCGCCTGATCCAAGCCATGGTATTTTCAATAACCTCATATGCATGCGAAAGCTGGACAGTGAATAAGGAATACCGTAAAAGAATCGATGCATTTGAGTTATGGTGTTGGAGGAGATTATTGAAAGTGCCATGGGCTGCCCATAGAATCAATAGATCCGTTTTGGAAGAAGTGCAGCCAGAGTGCTCATTGGAGGCCAAGATGGCCAAACTTCGTCTCTCATACTTTGGACATATTGTCAGGAGGGAGCAATCTCTGGAGAAGGACATCATGTTTGGTAAGGTGGAAGGTCAGAGAAAAAGACGAAGACCCCCAATGAGATGGATTAGCCAAGTGGCAGCATCGATGGACTCAAGCGTGACAACAGTAGTGAGGTTGGCCCAGGATCGGGCAGTGTTTTGTTCTGCTGTGCATAAGGTTGCTATGAGTTGGTACCGACTCAATGGCACCCAACAACAATAACAATTGGACAATCCAAAAGGAAAAAGAGATAGTCTGTCTCTTACATTTCTCTACACACATATTGCTTTATAACCTCACTTCTACTAATAAAAGCAGCTAGAGTAACACCTTTTCCTATACTTTGTAAATCCTGTTGAACTTCATGTGATGAAGATGAAAAGTTTTGTGACTGAATAACTGATTGGGTCATAACCATTTCATGGGACTGGGGGATTCAGAAAAGGACCGAAGACATAGAGGCAATCATACTAAGTTGGATTGGGAAGTTGTCCCAAGAAAATGTGAGTCTAGTTCAAAAAGGAGAAATATGAGTGGACTTACAAAAGTTATCAGGGGACACATACAAGAATGCCCAAATTTGTAGATAGTACCCATCAACCTGGCATAGATGGCTCGATGATCAGAACTTGATTAGAGAAAGATAAAAGATAAAAGAAACAAGTGTAAATTGCTACAATTTGATGAAATTGACCTATACTTATGGATGTAATAGCTCAAAATGCCAACTGAGAGAGAAGGAGTCTTCACATCCAAAATCAGTCCTATGCCATCTGTATATGGGGTTGATAGGGACTGGCTACCTAAAATGGGAAGGGCTATACAGGAACAAAGTGACTGGCTTACAAGTTTTCAAGATGGAGTTTTATTTCAGAGTGTGCAGGAGAAGGTAGAAATACCACTGAATAATTTTCATCTTCTCTAGACAGATCTGGTGAAAGGAGATGGGGATAAGATTCTTATGATTCAATAGTGAGCAACTGTTATCATTACTAATTGCAACTGTCACAACTGTAAAGGTAAAAGTTTTGTAACAAAAAAGAAGGGAATAGTTAATCTTGCAGTCAGTCCAGAAACAGAGAACACTAGGACCACCAAGGGAGAGGAGCACAAGCGGAATGTGGGATTCTATCCAGAGCAGCAGCAACACCAGAAATGGAGCAGAGATGAGAGCATGGAGAGAGAGAACAGCTGAGGACTCAAGACTCACGTAAAGAGAAAGGCTGTGTGCTGGCATCCAGGGGCTGGTGGCCAGAGGGCAGGCTTGCAGAATGTGTCCAATGGTTGCTTAAATGATTATATATTCTTGAGTATTTTTGTGTACATCCCTCTCCCCACCCAAAAAAGAAAAAAATCCAGAGGGAATATAAGCAAATACTGTTGAATGATGATGCTCAGAGGAGATTATAATTATTACAATGAAATGTTGAGTATAAAACTGATGTTCCCCCATGCAAACTAATCACTCAATTCACAATAAAAACTGAAAAACGTATCAAGGATCAGATACAAAAATTCACCCAGTTCTGCTAAAGGAGCTTCAAAAAGTTTATGGAAATTTTCCATTATCTTCTAACTCCATTTTTCCATGAACATTTTGTAGTCCCCTTATATATATTAAAAATAATTTTTCTAATTTATCACTTTGATTTTACTTTGTTTTATATTGTCTCCTGAAATAATATTTTAAATTTGTATTGCTGTTGTTGTCAATTGCCACTGAGTCAGTTCCAACCAATAGCTACCGTGTTTAGGGTTTCCAAGGAGTGGCTGGTAGCTTTGAACCCCAACCTTGTGGTTAACAGCCCATTGCTTATCCTACAGCAACACAGCAGGATTCCTAAGCTTGTACAGCAGGCATTTATTTTTTATCTATGGATAACGTCTTACTTGTATATTTACAAATAGTGCGTAAATTAGGCATCTGAGTAAATTTTCAGGCCACGGTAAAGAATATATGTAGTCATTAACTCGGCTGCTATATAATTACACTTTCCAGAAGTATGAGACTTAGGGATTACTGATCTGAGAGTACCTGGGTTTGCTTTCACAAATAACACAATATTTTTTTGTTGTTGTTTTTAAGCCATTTTGTGGGTTCAGAGAAATCCCAGCAAGAATGTACCAAGATTGAGTGGACAAGAGCAACTGGCTCCTAAGAAAAGTTATAGTAGAGTAGTTTTCAAAGGAGAATATTTATATAAGAAACCCACTATAGAACCCTCATTCACTGCTGGTAGGAATGCAAAATGATACAGCCACTGTGTAAAGCAGTTTGATGGTTCCTTTAAAATTTGCCAAATGAACCCAGCAATATCACTTTTAGATATATACTCAAGAAAACTTGAAGCAGTGATGCAAACAAACGCATGTACACTGATGTTCATTGAAGTACTATTCATAATAGCTAAAATGTGAAAATGATCTAAATGTCCATCAGTAGATGAATGGATAAGCAAAAGATATATATGAAGAGCACAGTGACTCCATAAGATAACCACTGACTGGACTGGTGGGCTCGAACTACAAGGTCAATGTTTGAGCCCACCACCCGCTCCAAAGGAGAAAGATGAGGCTCTCTACGCCCACAAAGATCTATAGCCTCGGTTGCAAAGAGTCAAAACTG
>NW_006408531.1:25884117-25884724 GCF_000296735.1 Chrysochloris asiatica
TCCAAAATATGAGAGATGAAGTTTGGCCATCTTGGCCTCCAAGGAGCACTCTGCCTGCACTTCTTCCAAAACGGATTTATTGGTTCTTTTGGCAGCCCATAGCACTTGCAATATTCTCCTAAAACACCATAACTCAAAAGTATCAATTCTTCTACAGACTTCCTTATTCAATGTCCAGCTTTCTCATGCATCTGAGGTTATTGAAAATTCCATGATGCACCTTAGTCAGACGCACCTTAGTCCTCAAGCTGACATCTTTTCTCTTCAACACTTTAGAATGGTCTAGTACAGCAGATTTGTCTAATGTAATACGTCGTTTGATTTTTTGACTGCTGCTTTCGCGAGTGTTGATAGTTGATCCAAGAACAATGAAGGCCTTGGCAACTTCAATCTTTTCTCCACTGATAAGAATGTGGTTTATTGTTCCAGTGGTGAGGATTTTTGTTTTCTTTACTTTGAGATGCAACCCATACCGAAGGCTGTGCTCTTTGATCTTCATCAGTAAATGCTTCAAGTCCTCTTCACTTTCAGCAAACAAGGTTGTATCATCTGCATATTGCAGGTTGTTGATGAGTCTTCCTCCAATCCTGATGCCACGTTTTTCTTC
>NW_006408531.1:25886329-25903223 GCF_000296735.1 Chrysochloris asiatica
AATCATTACTGGTGATTGGAATGCAAAGGTTGGGAACAAAGAGGAAGGATCAGTGGTTGGAAAACACGGCCTTGATGATAGAAATGATGCTGGAGAATGCATGATAGGATTCTGTAAAACCAATGATTTGTTCATTTCAAATACCTTCTTTAGATAGCATAAGAGATGACTGTACACATGGACCTCACCAGATGGAAGACATAGAAATCAAATTGACTACATCTGCTTAAAGAGACGATGGAAAAGCTCCATATCATCAGTGAAAACAATGGAATGCAGAAATCATTGGACAATCTCTTTGACATCCCATGTGAGTAAAGTTTTGCTTAAGGTAATTCAGAAATGGCTAGAATCATACATTGACCGAGGACTTTCAGAGGTTCAAGCCAGGTTCAAAAGAGGCAGTGGAATGAGGGATATCATTGCTGATGTCCTATTGATCTTGGGTGACAGCAGAGAATATCAGCAAGATGTTTACCTGTGCTTTATTGACTACGCACAGGCTTTCAATTGTGTGGATCATGACACAATTGGGAAACCTTACCTAAAGAATTCTTTACTCACTTCCTTCCTGTTTTCAACACTGGAACATCACTGTTATAAAGCAGCAAGGGTTGCCTTATCATGAAGGCAGCTGGATTTACCAACCACTTGAATGAGATTCTTTCCTACAAAGTGCCATGGCCTCCTTTGTGGGAAAATTTAGGGCAACATATGATCTCTCATCCTCAAACAGTTAACCTACAGATTCCATTATTAGAATCATTCCTTGGAATTTTATTGCTGTCATCATAAGACTACAAGTGAGAACCTATTTGCCATTTAATGTCTGAATTTGTACTTTCTGAGTGCTGTTAGATGGCAAACTGGAGATAACTGGAGTCAGGCAGCCTCAGTTCAGAACCTCCCTCTGCCCTTCTACTTAAATCACTGTGCTTCAGATTCTTCATCTATGAAATCAAAAGGCTGTGGAAGATTTAATGCCTATCACATAATAAGCACTCCATAATTGAAAGTATTATCTTTATTATCTGAATTCTGAAATGAAAGATGAGTGAGAACTAATCCAAAAAAAGAAAAGTGTATGGAAGAAGGAGGCAAAGGTAAGAATTTTTAAATGAAATGAAAATAGTGAGTATGCCTTTTGTACAGAACTCTTGGAAGAAGGAGCACTATTTAAATTCCTAGTATTCAAAAGAGAAAGATAGAGATAGACTGACAGAAAATTCCTCATAGAATTATAAGACTCATCTTCAAACTCTGGAACAAATCTATATACTAGATGGCTACTCCACAAATTGCTACTCTTTAAATTCATTGCATTACATGTTATAGATGTAAATATCTTTTCTATCACACACATGCTTATATATGAAACAAACAAAAATGCATGGACAGACAATATCATATGCTTCAGCATATACTTTTGAATCTACAATTTCATTCTCAGCTAATTTTTATCAACCCATAAGTGTGCGACAAGGTTGTTTTCTTTCCCCATACTTATTCAACCTGTATGCTGAGCAAATAATCTGAGAAGCTGGGTTATATGAAGAAAAACGTGGCATCAGGATTAGAGGAAGACTCATTAACAAGCTGTAATATGCAGATGCTACAACCTTGTTTTCTGAAAGTGAAGAGGACTTAAAATACTTACTGATGAGGATCAACGATCATAGCTTTCAGTATGTATTGCATCTCAATGTAAAGAAAACAAAAATCCTCACCATTGGCCCAATAAACTACATTCTTATCAATAGAGAAAAGATTAAACTTGTCAAAGACTTAATTTTTCTTGGATCAACCATCAACACTCATGGAAGCAGCAGCCAAGAAATCAAATGACATATTGCATTAGGGAAATCTGTTGCATAAGACCTTTTTAAAGTGTTGAAGAGCAAATATGTCAGCTTAAGGACTAAAGTGCACCTGACCCAAGCCATGATATTTTCAATAACTTCATATGCATGCAAAAGTTGGACAGTGAAGAAGGAAGATCGTAGAAAAATTGAAGCATTTGAGTTATGGTGTTGGAAAAGAATATTGTAAGTACCATGGGCTGCCATAAGAACAAACAGATCTATGTTGGAAGAAGTGCAGCTAGAGTGCTCCTTGAAGGCCAGGATGGCCAGACTTCATCTCTCATACTTTGGACATATTGTCAGGAGGGACCAGTCACTAGAGAGGGATATCATGTTTGATAAGGTGGAGGGTCAGAGAAAAAGAGGAAGATCCCCAGAGAGATGGATTGGCAAAGTGGTAGCATCAATGGGCTCAAGTGTGGAAACCATTGTGAGGTTAGCCCAGGGCCAGGCACTGTTTTATTCTGTTGTGTATAGGGTCACTATGAGTCGGTACCATCTTGATGGCACCTAACAACAATAACAACATTATTGTGCTATGCATAAACATTAATTACTTAATTGTTCCCATTTCATTTATAATACAGTAAAAACATTTGTATCACTAGATCAGTCATTATAATATCTACAAGAAAATTATTAAATAAAAAAGTAACTTTTCATTTAATGAGTCCAAGTAATACTCTATATACTTATACCTCTAATGCTTATTGATTTCACAGTCCTATTTCAAACCAGCTGAGGTCATTCTTATTCTCAAAATATTTTTGCCCAGTAAAGTTCACCTGGCTCCCCACACTCATAAAGTTCTGTTACAAATCTGAGCTGAGGACAGGACAAGGACAAAACAGAAAATTGCTAACGTTCATAGAACCAAAATTCTTTTGCTTTCCTTCGCAAAATTGCTTACTTTCATTCTGAGATTAATGGACTGTCAATGGGTTCTGGGCAATGGCTAAAACCTCAAAATAAAGAAGGCTGACCCCTAGTGTTGGTCTTTAGAAATAAAATTCTTATTAAATCACCAAACTCCACAAATGGGAAAAATTAGCAACGTGTGTAGTGTAAGAAGTCAAAATACCAAATTTATTTGTCTAAACTGTCTGCATGCACATAAGTCACCATTACTTAAGAAATTACTAAATTTCTTCAAAAATATTTAAAAAACAAAATTCCTCCCACATAAATTCCCTTTCAATCACAAGTGTAGACATCAAAAAGAAGTAAAATCATAGAAAAGACACATGTGTTACTTGAATGAGCAAAGAGAGAGGGACCTAAACATTAGCTCTACACATAAACATTAACATTAAATTGAAGATAACAAATTATACTTAACCCACAGTATTAGACTTGTCTGAAGTATTTAGTAAGGACATCTTGAAAGAATCACTTACTTCCTTCTTAGATTTTATATAGAAAAATTGACCTTCAGTAAGGTCAAGGTCACCAGTCCTACAGGAAAAAGAAAACAATTCAGCTTAGACACCTGTCACTTGCAACAGAATGAAATGAAATGAAGGGTCAAAAGTGACTTACTGCATCATTTGAACTCATTGTCACTCAACAAGAGAAGGCAGTAGCAAAAAAGAACATGCTGGGACAGAGGAACCTTATATGTGAAGAGATATTCTTCCTGGTGAGAAAAATATAGTATATAAGAAAGCCCTGGAGTTTTCTCCTATTAAATTTTATCGCCATTATTCACTAAGTCTCCTGACTGGAGCTGGCGTGACACCAGCTCAGGGCTAAGCAAAAATTAGACATTTATTGCTTTCCTTTTTGGTTCCATGTGCCAAAATGACACAGGAGTTGTTCAGACAAAGTTTGTGCTGAGATCAGCACTGCCCTTCCCTATCTTTAGATGGACTGGACAAGCAAAACTATAGAAGGATGGGGTAAATAAGGATGAGAAAGAAACTGAATATAGTGAGGAAAGTGCCAACTTGATGTGGTAGTTAGAACTTAACAGGATAATAGAACTCTATCTATTTAAAATGATAGCTGACACATCACCCATCACACATACAACACACTTAGTTCTTATGATATGGATTTGTTTTCTTGCTTTGTTCCAAAGCTCTCACAAAAAGACAGTACCTTTTGTTTTGTGAGATGGGCACAGCTATCATCTTATGCTTTCTAAGTGTCAGCTTTATGAAGAAACAACTCTCCAAGTCTTAATGAAGTGAATAAATTCCATTCATACTGGATTTTCATTTTCTTCTATATCCTCTGATATTTATCCCATAAGTGTTACCTATTCAGAAAGAGATCCTTTTTTTAAAAATTCCTTTTCTTTTTGTTTCACATAAATGATTACTAGTAACATCTGTCACATAACTTTATTCTGTAAATTATTTAGATCACAGGTATGAAATTACTTAGCATAATACTTTGAAAAAGTTGTATTTATATAAACAACAAAAAATACCCTATTCTCTAAGATTATTTGGCATCAAGTGATTTGTTTTAGTCCTTGGATGTTACTGATTTTAAAATTTGAAAGAAGGCAAGTGCCTTTTCCTAATCTGCATTTTCATTATTTTTATAAAAAGAATTCATTCAAGCAGGTTACGTCAGGTCCCTACTGTTATTACAGCTCTGCAATCAAGGACTTTCAATTACATGCAATGCTATTATAAAAAGGTATTTTTTTAATTTAACAAAAAGGTAATCTTTAATAGTTGCATACATAATTGCATTCTGTATGACTGATGTACCTGCCTACTGATGCTCGTTCTCTAGCAGAGCAATAACATTCTTTAGGAACTTCCCTTCTTTTAAAAGCTGCATCAACTCCTTCCAGTGACTAGTTTCCTAGGATGATGAAATGGCCTTTAGAAATTCAAAGGTGCATAAAAGGAAAAATAAGTATATTACAAAAAAAACAATGCATATATTATGCTTTTCTTTATAACTCCTAAAAGTAAACATAGTAGGTCCATAAGAAATATTGGAAGTTTTGAAATAATGAAATGGAACACAAAATATCGATATCCTAGACATTGTTGTTGTTAAGTGCCATTGAGTCCATTCTGACCCATAGCGATGCTGTATAGAGTTTCCAAGGAGCAGCTGGTGAACTTGAACCACTGACTTTGCAATTCAAACGACTTTGCACTCTGACACACCATGATATTGACCAATTATTTATGTATTTTATTGGGTTACCTCTCTTTGGAAAGGACACACATATGTATTTCTTCCAAGCGGTTGGTCAAGTAGCTGTCTTCCAAATTTCTTGACATAGATGAGTGAGTATCTCCATTGCTGCATCAGTTTATTGAAAGATTTCCGTTTTCATTCTGTCACTTCCTGGAGCCTTGTTTTTAGACAATGCCCTCAGTGCAGCTTAGATTTCTTCCCTCAGGATCATTGAGTCTTGATCATATGCTACTTCTTGAAATGGTTGGACACCAATCTTTTTGTTTTGGTACAGTGGCTATGTATATTTCTTTCATCATCTTTTGATGCTTCTTGCATCAATCAGTTTTTGCCCATACAATCCTTTAATATTGAAAGTTGAGGCTTGAAAATTTTTTCTTCAGTTTTTCATATTGAGAAATGCAGAGTGTGTTTTCTAACTCCAGGTCCTTACACATTTCATTATAATACTTGACTTTGAATTTTCAGTGCTATATCATGCAAGTAAACTTTTGATAAAAAATAATTCAAAAACAATTCAGCAATAGTACAATGACAGGGAAATGCCAGAAATTCAAGCTGAATTCAGAAGAGCACAGGTAACAAGCGATATAATTGCTGACATCAGTGGGATCTTGACTGAAAACAGGGAATACCAGAAAGATACTTATCTGTGCTTTCAACTGTGTGGATCATAACAAGCTATGGATAACACTGCGAAGAATGAGCATTTCAGAATATTTCATTGTGCTCATGATGAACCTGTACATAAAGCAAGAGGCAATCATTTGAACAGAACAAGGAAATATTGAATGGCTTAAAATCAGGAAAGGTGTATCCCAGGTTTTATTCTTGCACTGTACTTTTTAAATCTATATGCTGAGAAAATAATCCAAGATGCTGGATTATATTAAGGAAAGCGTGGCATCAGGATTGAAGAAGGACTCATTAACAAACTGTGATATTCAGATGATAGAACCTTGCTTGCTGAAAGTGAAAAGTACTTAAAATACTAATTGGTGAAGGTCAAAAAACACAGCCTTCAGTATGGATCCCATCTCAATGTAAAGAAATAATAATCTTCACAAGTGGATCAATAAATAGCATCATGATAAATGGAGAAAATATTGAAGTTGTCAAAGACTTCAATTTGCTTGGATCCACAATCAACACTCATGGAATCAGCAGTCAAAAAATCAAATGACATATTCCATGAGGTGAATCTGTTGCACAAGATTTCTTTAAAGTGTTCAAGAGCAAAGGTATCAATTTAGTGACTAAGGTGCCCCTGACCCAAATCATCACTTCATATGAATGTGAAAGTTAGATAATGAATAAGTAAGACCATAAAATGCATGGTCTTCAAACTCCAGGTCTTAGCATGTTTCATATAATATTTGACTATCTTCTTGAATTGCCCTTTGAAATTTTCGATTCCGCTCTTTTCTCCTCATTTCTTCAATTTGCTTTACCATCTCTACACTGGAAAGCAAGTTTCAAAGTCTCTTCTGACATCCATTTTCATCTTTTCCTTCTTTATTGTCTTTTCAATGACTTTTTGCTTTCTTCCTGTTTGATGTTCTTGATGTCATCTCACAACTCTTCTGGTTTTCGGCCTTTAGTGTCTAATGCATCAAATCGGATCTTCACATGATCTAAACTTCCACAGTCGCAGTCAGTTTGATTTCTGTGTAATCCATCTGGTGAGGTCATCTTTTATGTTGTTTAAAAAAAGGTATGTGCAATCATACAATCTCCAGTATCATTTCTATTACCAAGGCCATATTTTCCAACTACTCACCCTTGCTCTTTGCATTCCAGTTGCCAGTAATTATCAATACATTTTGATAGCATGTTTGATCAGTTTCAGACTGAAGAAATTGATAAAATTCTTCAATTTAATAATCACTGGCTTTAATCATTGGTGAGTAAATAATAGTGGTATTAAATGGTGTTCCTTATAGGCATATGGATATTATCCTATCATAGACAGGAAGTACATAGACTTGTACTTCAAGAATGATCTCGAAATGTTTCTTTTGATGCGATGCTATTCCTCTTAAATTTGTCATTCTCGGCATAATAAACCATGTGATTGCTGTTGTTAGAGCCATAGAATTGGTTCTGACTCATAGTGACCCTGTAAAGGGTTCCCAAGGAGTGGCTGGTGAATTTGAACCACTGACCTTGCATTTCAAACCAACTTTGCAATCCAGAGCATTATCCCACAACGCCACACAAGAACTCCTAAAACCATCATGACCAGATTCAAAATCCTCAATACCGGTCAATTTCAGCTCTCTAATGCCTAAAATAAGAAGCTCTGGTAACAAATCTGGCTGCTGATCTCAAGGTCAGCAGTTCAAAACTAGCAGTGGTTCCATGAGAGAAAGATGAGGCTTTCTGCTCTTGTAAAGATTTACAGCCTAGGAAACCCTAGGCAGGGTCACTATGAGTCAGAAGCGACTCCACGGCACATAACCACAACCACCAATGCCTAAGATAATGATCTTTATGGGCTCCATTTCATTTTGACAACTTTCAATTTTCCTAGCTTCATATTTCATACATTGCATGGTCCTATTTTTAATGAACGTTTGCAGCTGTTTCGCCTCATTTTGAGTTGAGCCCCATCAGCAAACGAAGGTTCTCAAAGCTTTACTCAGTTTGCATCATCATGGTCAACTCTAGTTTGAGGAGGCAGCTCCTTCTGAGTCATATTTTGAGTGCCTTTCAAACAGAGTGTCTCACCATCTGGCACAATATCTGACTATACTCTTGGGCTATTCATAATGTTTAAATGCACACAATTCTGTTGTTATCTGACACAGTTGTTCATAAGGGTTTCAGTTCCTAAACATTCAAAAGTATTGCACCAGTCTTTCTTCCTAGTCTGTCTTCATCTGGAATCTGAGCTGAAAGCTGTCCACTGTGAGTGATCCTGCTGGTATACATCCCAGCAGCACAGTAACCTGCAACCCAGCACAGTAAGACAAACTGACAGATGAGTCATGGATTATGTACTTAAGTAGTTAAAAAATTTAACTTTCTGCTTATTGTAAATATATAGCTGTAAAAATAAAATGGGTATATATATAATTTTTAATGTATCCAGTAAAATCTAAATACCATACTGATTTGACACCTACACATCTTTTAAAAATACAAAAGCTTTTCTATGTAATTCAAAACTCTGCATCATTCCTTTTTCTACTATTTCTATTTTATTGCCCACATAAAACTCTATACTAAGATACTATAAACTTTTATACTTGCTGCTGTTGCTGTTGTTAGGTGCCGTGGAGTCAGTTCCGACCCATAGAGACCTAGTATAGGGTTTCTGAGAAGCAACTTTGCAGTCCAGCACATTAACCCACAGCACCACACTAAGTATACGGGTTTCTGCTTAGACATCTTTTATTGACTACATTCAATATTTTTCTATAAGAAAAGCTTGCACATGTTTCATTTTGAATTTTCTTTATAAGATTTAAAGTGTTACATTATTTTTCTTTTGGTTTGAATTATCTTTATGATCATTAGCTGTACTCAGTTAGTTTGAATAACAAATTCACAAATTTTGATAATTATGCATCAAAAATGTATTTTTAAGTGAAAATGGCTTAAATGAAATAAATGGAACTAGACATTTTTTTCTTACCTAGTTTATTTTTATCATTAACTCAAATGTTTATTGATTATTGTTATTACTGCTAGAATGAGATAGAGTTTATCATCCATAATATTCTGTACTCACAGAAATTAATAACTGACCCAAGAAGGAGTTTTGAAATTATTCAATTCTTTGACCACATTATTGACTTTTTGACAAAATTTATTTAAAGACATTTTTTCAAACATTATATTTACTGATTGCTGTTCTTGTTAAGTGAAACACTGCCTGGTCTTCCAAGTCTGCTATGTTTGAGCCCATTGTTGCAGCCAGTGTATCAATCTATCTTGTTGAGGGTCTTCCTTTTTTGTTGTTGACTCTTTATTTACCAACCATCATTTATCTGTCAGTTTCTCACACTGTGGGAACTTGTGTGATGCTGTGATGCTGGAAACTACTCAGATTTCATCTGCGCTTCCAGAGGAAGACAGATTCAGAAGATGGAGAGGCAGACTATTTCCGAATGTTTAGCTACCAAAAACCTTACGGATAACAATGAAATACTGTCAGATAGCACCAGAATATGGAATATTGAAACATGATGAAGAGCATCAGAATATTGTCAGATTCAGGGCTGGAAGATGAGTCCCCCAGGTTGCTAGGTCATGTCGTTTAGGTAGATTAATGTAAGGTGATGGGAGAGAAGAAGGCATTCCAGAATACTAAAATGTTGTTAGTAAAAGTATAAATGGTGAAAGGGAAATAGGAACATACTGCTGAATATTTTATGCAAACCCTTATCTTCAAGGCCTAGTTTACATAACATAAAAAATATGCCTGTCTCAGTAGGGCAGTTGGCGATTTTTAATGAATAATGGAAAAGAAAATTGCACAAGAAGAGTACACACAGATGGTGGAGGGCTTGAAAAAACAAGAGAGAAGTTTAGTTTTGTCAGACTAGGAAACAATAAGCCAAGAAAGGCTCTTGAACAACTGAATACATTTAAATGAATGATTAAGGAAAACTATATCCTGAAACCATTGTAATGAATGAATTTGAAGAGCTAAATCTGGAAGCAAGAAAGTCAGAAGCACATTCAGTTGTTTTCAAAGGATGTTGAGGTCTGATTTGGGGAGAGACTTTGAGCTACAAGAGTTATTCATAAACAAAACAGATGCATTTACACTTTTTAATCAACAAGATTTATAAAGTGTCTGGATATGAGCTATTGAAGGTTGGAATTAGTCAAAATAAATGAATCAAGAAATAAGTAAAAGTTCTTTGTATGTAAGCTAGTGTCATGATAACCACTCATCTGTCAGTTCGTCATATTGTAGTGACTTGCATGTTGCTATGACTCTGGAAGCTGTACCATGGGCATTTTAATTACCGGCAGGGTCAACCATGGTATACAGGTTTCAGATGAGCTTCCAGATGAAGACATAATAAGAAGAAGGAGAGACACACCACTTCTGAGTATTTAGTCACTGAAAACTCTATGAATAGCAGTGAAACACTGTCAGATGCACCAGAATATTGACAATTAAAACATGAAGAAGATATAGCACCAGAAAATGAGTCCCTCAGGTTGGAAAGCACTCAAAATACGACTGGGGAAAAGCTGTCTCCTCGAAGTAGAGGGGACTGTGATGACAACAATGGAGTAAAGCCTCGGGTCCAACTCAAAATGAAGGGAAACAGCTGTAAACACTCATTAATAATTAGAACATGGAATGCACAAAGTATGAATCTAGGAAAATTGGGAATTGTAAAAAGTGAAATGGAATGCATAAACATTGATATCTTAGGTGTCAGTGCTGGTAGCGTAGTGGTTACTAATTGGGCTGCGAGCCGCAAGGTCAGCAGTTCGAAACTATCAGCTGTTCCGCAGGAGAAAGATGAGGCTTTCTGCTCCTGTAAGGATTTACAGCCTCAGAAACCCTGTACAGGGTCACTATGAGTCGGAACCGACTCCACGGCACATAACAACACCAACAAAGTGAACTGAAATGGACTGGTATTGGCCATTTTGAATCTGATAACCACATGGTTTACTATGCCAGAAGAACAAACTGAAGAAGAATGGTGTTGCATTCATCGTCAAAAAGAACATATCCAGATCAGTCATGAGGTACAACACTGTCTGTGATAGGATAATATCCATATGCCTACAGGGAGTCCTGGTGTGGTGCTGTGGGTTAATGCGCTAGACTGCAAGGCTGTTTGAACTGCAAGGTCAGCAGTTCAAGGTCACTAGCTTCTCCTCAGAAGCCCTATGGGTCGCTATGGGTCAGAACTGACTCTACAGCACTTCACAACAACAACATCAAGAACACCACAGAGAATGAGAGTAAAAGATCATTACGACAAGAAAGGGCAAAAAGGTCAAACTAGATGTCAGAATAGACTTTGAAACTTTCTCTTCAGTGTAGAGATGTTAGAGCAGATGGAAGAAATGAGGAGGTAAAAGAGTTGAATAGAAAGTTTCAAAGGTCAGCTCAAGAAAGCAAATCAAAATGTGCAAAGATTGAAGTTAGAAAACCAAAAGGGAAGGATACCTTCAGCATTTCTCAAGCTGAGAGAACTGAAGAAAACATTCAAGTTTCAACTTGCAATATTGAAGGAGTCTATGGATAAAATATTGAATGATACAGAAAGAATCAAAAGGAAATGGAAGGAAAATATAGAGCTATTGTACCAAAAAGAAATGATCAGTGTTCAGCAATCTCAAAAGGTTGCATATAGTCAAGAAACAATGATACTGAAGGAAGAAGTCCAAGATGCACTGAAGGCATTGGCAAAGAACAATGCTCTGTGAATTGATGGAAGACAAATCAAAATCTTCTCAACAAACTGATGCGGCACTGGACGTACTCACTTATCTACGCTAAAACATTTATAAGACCAACCTGACCAACTGAATGGAAAAGATCCATATTTATTTCTGCCCATTCCAAAGAATGGTGACCTAATGGGATGCGGAAGTCATCACACAATATCATGAATATCTCACACAATTAAAATTTTGCTAAAGATAATCCAAAAATGGTTATAAATGAACACTGACAGAGAACTGCCAGAAGTTCAAGCTGGATTCAGATGAGGAAGTAGAGCAGGAATATGAATGTTGACATCAAATGGATATTGGCTAAAAGCAGAAAAGACCAGAAAGATGTTTACCTGTACTTTATTGACTATGCAAAGGATTTTGATTTCGTGGATCTTCACAAGCTATGGACAACATTGTGGAGAATGAGTATTCTGGAACACTTAATTGTGTTCATGAGGAACCTGTACATAGACCAAGATGCAGTTGTTTGAATAGAACAAGGGAACACTGAATGGTTTAAAATTAGCAGAGGTTTGCGCCAGGGTTGAATCCTTTCACTATACTTATTCAGTACGTATGCTGAGCACATAAAACAAGAAGCTGAATTATATGAAGAAAAATGTAGCATCAGGATACACTGTGATATGCAGTCTGAATTATATGAAGAAAAATGTATCATCATTAACAATCTGTGATATGCAGATTATACAACATGGCTTGCTGAAAGTAAAGAGGACTTAAAATACTTACTGATAAGGGTCAAAACCAGTCTTTGGTATGAGTTGCACCTCAATGTAAAGAAAACAAAAACCCTTACCATTGGGCTAATAAACAACATCAATATAAGTGGGAAAAAGATTGAAGTTGTCAAAGACTTCATTTTGATCAGATCAACAATCAACACGCATGGAAGCATCAGTCAAGAAACTAAATGACATATGGTGTTAGGCAAATCTGCTGTACAAGACTTTTTTAAAAGCGTTCAAGAGCAAAGATCTCAGTTTGAGGATAAAGATGTGCCTGTCCCAAGTCATGGTATTTTCAATAACCTCATATGCATGTGAAAGTTGGACAGTAAATAAGGAAGACTGTAGAAGAATTAATTTATCTGAGTTATGGTGTTGGAGGAGAATATTCAAAATATCATCAGCTGCCAAAAGAACCAACCAATCTCATTTGGAAGAAGTACAGCCAGCATATTATTGGAAGCCAGGATGGCCCAAATTCATCTCTCATACTTCATACATGTTATCAGGAGGGACCAGTTCTTGGATAAGGATATCGTATTGGGTAAAGTGAAGGGTTGAAGAAAAACAGAAATCCCCCCCCCCCCCAGTAAGATGGATTGGCACAGTGGCAGCAGCAATAGCCTAAAATGTAACAATGATTGTGAGCTTGGTCCAGGACCAGGCAGTGTTTCATTCTGTTGTGCATAGTGTCACTATGAGTCAGTACTGACTCAATGGCACCTAAAAATCTTTACAAAGGAGCCCTGGTGAAATTTTTCTCAAACACGCCTATAAATTGTAAGTAATTCCACTGTATAGAAGAGACAATAAAAGTCATAAGAGTTCAAGTAACATGCCCAGATCATAGCATGGTAAAGCTAGGTGGTATAAAACTGAGACCAGGGTCTTCAAACTCCAGGTTTCCCATGTTTGTACAATGGTATGTTTTGGGAGGTAAGTTATCTAACATGTTTTTTGTCTTGCCTTTTTGTTGTTGTTGTTTTGTTTTTGTATTGACTATGTTCCAGTGGTGCTATAGGATAAGCACTGGACTATAAGTTCAGTTTGAACTGCAAGGTCCGAGGTTCAAACTCACCAGCTGCATCTTGGAAACCCTGTACAGGATCGCTATAAATTGAGACCAACTGGACGGCACTTGATTACAAACAACAACATACACCTATAGTTTATCTAAGTTAATCATTGAAAGCACCCCACATATAAGGCATTATTATTAACACGGTGAACTTTTGGCTCCGAAGATAAGCACTGGATTAGCCAACAGCCATTCCGTGGGAGAAAAATGAGACTTTTTGCTCCCACAAAGATTTAAAAGCCTCAAAAATCCTATATAGGGTCACTGTGTGTCAGAACTGATTCGATGGCAAATATCAACAGTATTAACACTATTTAGCAATGTAAAACTCTGAACCCTCAGAGAAGTAAGTTGTTATTGTTGTTAGGTGCCATCAAGTTGGTATCGACTCATAGCGACCTTATGCACAACAGAACAAAACACTGCCCGATCCTGGGCCAACCTCACTACGGTTGCCACGCTTGAGTCCATCGATGCTGCCACTCGGCCAATCCATCTCGTTGGGGATCTTCCTCTTTTTCTCTGACCCTCCACCTTGCCAAACATGATATCCTTCTCCAGCAACTGCTCCCTCCTGACAATATGTCCAAAATATGAGAGACTAAGTTTGGCCATCCTGGCCTCGAAGGAACACTCTGGCTGCATTTCTTCCAAAGTGGATCTATTGGTTCTTTAGGCAGCCCATGGCACTTTCAATATTCTCCTCCAACACCAGAACGCAAAAGCATCAATTCTTCTACGGTCTTCTTTATTCACTGTCCAGCTTTAGCATGCATATGAGATTATTGAAAATACCATAAATCACTCATTTTTACCATCTGATAACCACACTATCTTCAACAATATCTTACTATTCATTGCCTTTATCAGCAATGTAGGGTCAAACATTCTGCAAGAACAAAGAGAGTGAAAAAAATCTTAGGAAAATAGGGATATTGTTGTTGTTGCTCCTGAGTGGATTCCAACATATAGAGACTCCACAAGACAGAGTGGAATTTCTTTATAGCTGTAAGTCTTTATAGGCACAGACAGCTTCATCTTTCTCCCAAGCAGCAGCTCATGGTTCAAACCCTTTGACCTTGTAGTTAGCAGTCCAACCATTGCCTTCGAGTCCATTCCAACTCATAGTCACCCTGCATAACATTTCCAACACTGTACATCTTTACATAAGCATTCAGCCTCAGGTTTCTTGGGAAGAACCACAGGTGGAATTACAACATAAACCTTGTGGTTAGCAACCTAGCACCTAACCCGCAGAGCAACCAAGACTGCTTAGTTGAGCAATCTGGAAATTGGAAAAGAAGAACATCATGTAGTTTTCAGGAGTTAAGAGAAGAGCAATTTTAAAGAATGAAATGCAACAAAGAATAAAATAGATTGAGAGTTTGTTGTTGTTGTTGTTTTTAAAAAAAAAACACCTATTAGAGATGATAATATCCTGAATTTGAAAGAGTAAACCCAGTAGAATGAGAGAAAACAATTGGATAAATATAGGCTAGGTGGATAGATGTGAATGGGATATTGATGATGTTTAGAGGTGAAAGATGGTAAAAGGACAGTGGTTAAGTGTGAAAGTGAGGATCAATTAGTATCTTAGGAAGGATTTGAGATTCCTGACTTGAAAAGATTATCTGTCAAAATAATGCCCTCTATGAAACAATAGGAAACTAAGTTAAAGATAAAAAAATAAATTGGCTTTAGAGTAGAATTTTTTTTTTCTCAAAAATTGAGGGGTATCATAAATTGAAAAGCTAGAGAGGAAGGAAACTAAGTTCATGCAATATGCCCTTGAGCTTTTCAAATCAATAGGAAGAATAATTACTTGATGAGAGATGAGGATGGAACTTGAAGAAGGAAGGAATATAGCATAAAAATAAAAGGAGAAAAGATATAGTTCCCTAAAACAATGTATGTGCCGGTTTCTCTTTTGGATATTTTGTGAAAGAAGAAATTAGAGATAAATAAAAATAGAAGGGGACTAGTATGCACCCAGTTCAAGTCTACATGAAATTGTGATGAGTCAGATAGGAACAATTTCTTGTCTTCTTCCCATGGAGTTCTGTAGCCACAGAAATGGGATCAGATTAAAAGGCAGAGGTGGCAAATCAGAAAATCAAGAGCGTTTCAAGCCATTTTTTTTTTTTCTTGAAAACAATCATTGCAGAAAAGTTGGATTCTAGATTCCTACACTTAGACTCTGTTATGGACAATATTTTATAAACAAACCATTTTGGGGAACATTCTGGAGAAAACCCCCACTTTTAATATAATTGTGCTGGGAACACTATTTCCAAATGTTCTAAACAACAGACTTGTAAATGAAGTTTAAAAGATATGTGTGATCTAAAATTGTCACTGTCTGTGTCACATAAATTGATCTTTAAATTCAAGTAAAAGTTATTTGAAATAAGTGGTTGAGGAAATTAGTTATGATGATTTCATATTTGCAGTTCCATAGCCGGAACCTTAAGAATAGTATTATAGGGAATATAATGTATTTGAAATGTATTGCAAGTTAAAATAAATCAATATAGCATTTCTAATAATAAGATAATTCTCAAGGAAAAATATAATTTGTTTACTACAGTTTCTTTCCAAAATTATGTACAATATATATAGAGTTTTAGGAAAAACACACACAAAATATATTACACATATGTACAGACACATACACACATGTGCATTTGCTCCTGTGTGTTAGAGTCTACTAAACTAAATGTAGAGATAACGCTTTCTAAAGTTCTTGGGTTGGAGTTGTGTCATTTTTATGATAGAAAAGCATTTATGTCAAAAAAAGAGAAAGAAAAAGAACAATAGCAGGAATGAGAGGAGAAAGGTAGCAGTATACAAAAAGAAATGAAAGAAGGGTAAATAAAATATAAATATTACAGTCTAAAAAATATTATACAGTTTGAGGACTAAAGTGTGCCTGACCCAAACAATGGTATTTTCCATAGCCTCATATGCATGTGAAAGGTAGACAATGAATAAGGAAGACCATAAAAGAATTAATATATTTGAGTTGTGGTGTTGGAGGAGAATATTAAAGGTACCATGGACTGCCAGAAGAATAAACAAATCTGTGCTGAGAAAGTACAAGCAGAATGTTCCTTAGACAATAAGATGGCCAGACTTTGTCTCTCATACTTCAGACATATCACCAGAAGGGACCAGTCCTTGGAGAAGGACATCATGCACGGTAAAGTGGAGGATCAGCGACAAAGAGGGAGACCCCCACAAGATAGATCGGCACAGTTGCAGCAGCAATTGTGAGAATGGCACAGGACCAGGGCATGTTTCATTCTATTATCATAGGGTCACTATGGGTCAAAACCAACACAATGACACTTAACAACAACAATACAAATTGACATGTAAATCTAGTTTTGGCCATGGCACTCTCTTGCTTCTAACCTCTTGAACTTTCTTTGTTAGAAAATGATTTACTGAATATTCTCACATATCCCAATACTACATCATTTCTTCCCATCAGGTGTGAAAAAAAATGCTGTTTTAACTATTGTTCAAGTATAGACTTTGTGCAATTTAGTGCACTCTAAGGAGCTCTGGTAGCGTAGTGGTTACGAATTGGGCTGTGAACCGCAAGGTCAGCAGTT
>NW_006408531.1:25903935-25904601 GCF_000296735.1 Chrysochloris asiatica
ATAAAATATTAACTATGAGTCCAATATTTCTTTTTAATCTCAGCAAAATCAAATACTGTAATAGTTTCCAGATAATTACCTTGCTAGCAAATGGTATACAAGCAAAAAGTTTCCCGCACACTTCTAAGCTTTTCCAAATGACACTCTAGTTTTAGATAGCTATTAACTCTGACCTAGATGTAGTCTTCAGTTCAAATAAATGCATTACCTCCTATCATCTTCAGTTTTTGGAAAGTCATAGTAAATTAATCTTGCTCCCAGAAATGACAGCGAAGCTAGTTTTCATTTTAACAAGACTTCTCCGTGATTATGAATTCTGATTGTCTTTAAGCTGTTGATATATGTTTTTAATCGTATTAGCATTAAATTTTAAATAGGAAATTGTCTTTATTGTTTTATTTTATTTTTGCATCTTCTCATATATATAAATTTCATTGGGTTGGTTGTTGGTAAGCTAATTTAATAGCTTTAAATGCATGGGTTAAGCAGCCATGATTTACTAAATCCACAAAATCTAGTCACCCACTGCGAAAGGTAGTACAAGTATTTGAAAATACACATGTTTTGCTCTGAAGGTTTTACTTCTCTTTTTTGTTCCTACTTTTTTTTCTTCTGCATGGACAATTTCCATCCCTTCTGGCCTAGCACATTCTTCCCCACATTCAT
>NW_006408531.1:25907040-25907767 GCF_000296735.1 Chrysochloris asiatica
TTGGGTCACCTCTCTTTGGAATGGGCACAAATATGGATCTCTTCCAACCAATCGGCCAGATAGTTGTCTTCCAAATTTCTTGGCAGCGATGAGTGAGTGCCTCCTGTGCAGCCTCACTTTCTCAAAAGATTTCAATTTTGATTCCAAGAAGCTGAATTATATGAAGAAGGTATCATCAGGAGTAGAGGAAGAAGCATTAACAGCATGAAATATGCAGATGATACAACCTTGCTTACTGAAAGTGAAAAAAATCTTAAATTACTTTTTGATGAAGATCAAAGACCACAACCTTTAGTATGGGTTACACCACAATGTAAAGAAACATAAATCCTCACCACTGGACCAACAGATAACATCATGATAAATGGAGAAAAGATTGAAGTTGTGAAAGATTTAATTTTGCCTGGATCAACTGTCAACACTTAAGGAAGCAGCAGTCAAGAAATCAAATAATGTATTGCAATAAGCAATTGTGCTGCATAAGACCTCTTTTAGGTGTTGAAGAGCAAAGATGCCAGTTTGAGGACTAAGGTGCTTCTGACCTATGGTATTTTCAATAGACTCATCTGCATGTGAAAGTTGGATAATGAATAAGGAAGACTTTTAAAAAATGATGCATTTGAGCTATTTTAATATTGTTGTTGTTGTTGTTAAGTGTCGTCGAGTCGGTTCCGACCCATAGCGACCCTGTACAGGGTTTCCGAGGGTGTAAATCTTTACGGGAGTA
>NW_006408531.1:25907867-25916442 GCF_000296735.1 Chrysochloris asiatica
AGATTGTCCGATGATTTCCGCATTCCGTTGGGTCACCTCTCTTTGGAATGGGCACAAACATTGATCTCTTCCAATCAGTCGGCCAGACAGTTGTCTTAGACACCAGTATTATCACTGTGTCCAGGAGGTTTTGAATTATGTCTTACACTCTGCAACATCTGGTTAGTAGAAAGTAGATGAGTTTTAGGATTTCATCTGTCATAATTTTCAGTCTGTATATTTGCATATGCACGTGTGTGTGTCTAAACAGAAAAGGCATATATATCTGATTTAAAGTTATGCTATACATTCATACCTTGACCTATTTCAAAGGGTACTTAAAAAGAGGGATTGTATTTTTAATATTGGGTCCTTATATATATCATAATGCCAGTCTGTCTAGATTATATTTTAAATAATGGGTCCTTGTGTACAACTAAGGCCAATCTGTCTAATTGTTTAATGCATTTCATTTGTTATTATAATCCTGGCTTATGATCTGACCAAAATAAATCAGGAATCATAAAATAAACTCATATTATCCCAGCAAGTTTGTAAATTGAGTTAATAATTTTCAGTTTTGTAACTCAAGAACGTCTCTTTCAACAAGGGAGGTCATGCTTCTGCTGAACTGCACATTCCTTCTGGTCAATATATGTAAGGGGACTTTCATACAACTTCACCAAGACAAAGATGGAGACCCAAAAGAGAAGGCCATCAGCAACCTGTCACCTTCTTTCAAATGCCAGGCAACTTAAGCCTGTGGTTTTCTTTATTTCTTTCATTTACACATGCAGAAATACTTAATACTGTGACATTTTAGTGGCAGCTGGTTTTTGCTTCAAGACTTCATTGTTCTTAAGTGCTCTTCCATGGAAACCAGGCTGACATCTCTGTTACACTGTGTTTGTATAATGGACCAGACCAACAATATCAAAGGTGCAACCAGGATTTTAGCTTTTCTCCTTTTACTTGTTCAATTGAAATCAAGGGAGTTGGGGGTGGAGATGAATATTTGGGGTGAAATTTAAAAGTATTTATGTGCTT
The DNA here is from genome assembly GCF_000296735.1 of Chrysochloris asiatica. NCBI lineage: Eukaryota > Metazoa > Chordata > Mammalia > Afrosoricida > Chrysochloridae > Chrysochloris > Chrysochloris asiatica. Next base: position 25,908,894 of record NW_006408531.1, read on the forward strand.
TTAGGCTTAATTTACAATCCAGGAATTAAAATATGCACATGCTACCCTGAATGCACCAGTTCTCCTCTGATCTCAGAAGCTGAGGAGGGTTGGGCCTGGTTAGTACTTGGATGGTAGACTGCCTAGAAATAGGGGGTGCTGTAGGCTTTAAGGACTTCTGGTGTGGCACATTAGGATCAGTACTGGACTGAGAACCACAAGGTCAGCAGTTCAAACCCACCAGCTGCTCCTTGGAAACCCTATACAGGGTCACTATGAGTCAGAACCAACTTGAAGACATTTAACAACAATAGCAACAATAAAAGGTCTATGAGAAAGTTTAGAAGAAAAGATGGCTGCTCAAAAAAATTATACAATACTTTTTAAATAAAATAAATATAATACCAAGAAAATATATTCCTATGAAAATTTACTTATCCATATTACATTTTTCAAAAATGAGGAATTCCTCCTAAAGATCCACAACAAATAGTTTACACTCCTGAAAGTAACCTCCAATAGATGTGCCCCATTATTTTTATAAACTGTGCACTGGGAATTGTATCAAAATCTACAAAGTTTGGTAGTCGACCAGATTCTAGAACAGTTAAAAGAAAGATTAGGTCAGATTAATTTCTGTATATCAGATCAACCAAAAATTACTGCTTGATAGATTTAATACTTTTTTTCTGAGATTGAATTTATTCACTATACATGTGCACTTACATTAGGAGCTCTGGTAGCATAGTGGTTATGAATCGGGCTGTTAACCTAAGAGTCAGCAGTTCGAAACTACCAGCTGTTCCGCCAGAGAAAGATGAGGCTTTCTGCTCCCATAAAGATTTACAGCCTCGGAAACCTTGTACGGGGTCACTATGAGTCAGAACCAACCACACAGCACATAACAACAACAACATGTGTACTTAAGTAAATTATGTAACTTAGTAAATTACATAAAGTAAATTTTGTAGAATAAGATATATAGAATTCCTTTAACTCAATTCTAAAAAGACAAATAAAATTTTTCAAATGAGCAAAAAATCTGAATAGATATTTCTCCAAAAAAGATAAAAAATGGATACTAAGCACATGGAAATATGGTCAACAAAATTAGACTGTTGTTGTAGTTGAATGTCGTCAAGTCAGTCTGACTTATAGCAACACTGCATAGGCTTCCAAGGAATGACTGTTGAGATTGCATTTCAAACAGACCTTGCAGTGTCACAACAAGAGATATGGAAATGAAAACCACAGTTAGATACAATGTCACCTTACGTAGAATGGCTATAATAAAAACAAAACAAAACAAAAAAACAGATAACAAATGTTGACAAGGATGTGTAGAAAGTGGGACTTTCCCCATATACTGCTAGTGGGAACTGAAAATGATGCAGGCTCTTTGATAAACAGTCTGATAGTTCCTGAGAAAGGTAAGTTTAAAGTTACCATATGATCCAGCAATCCCACTACACTTAGGCACATAAGAAGGAGTGTTGATGGCACTGTGGCTTATGGACTGAGTTGCTAACCACCAGACATTCTGTGGTAAAAAAGCTAAGTCAGCCTGCTCCTTACCTGTCTCAACACCCCTCAGAAGTAATTCTACTCTATCCTATAGTGTTGCTATGAGACAACTCTGTATCATATCGATATGATGGTAGTAGGTTTGGTATATACAGAAGAGATATGAAAACATATGTCCACATATAAATTTATACATGGGTCTTCATAGCAATATTATTTATGATAACCAAACAGTGAAAACAACTCAAATGTCAATCAACTGATGAATAAACAAAAGGTGGTATATTAATTGACAACAAAAAGCAATAAAGTATTGATTAATACCTGCTGCAATTTGGATTTGTTGTTGTTGTGTAGTGCCATCAAGACTGTTCCGACCTATAGCAACCCTGTATAAGGTTTCCAAGGAGCAACTGGTGAGCTTGAACTTCCGACCTTGCAGTTCAAATAGCTTTGCAGTCTGGCGCATTAACCCACAACACTATACCTTTACGCTAAGTAAAAGAAGCCAGTAACAAGAGACAGCATATTTTATGATTCCGATTAAAAATTGTTGTGGTGCTGTAAGACAAGCACCGGACTATGAACCATAAAGTCAGCTGTTCAAACCTACTAGCTGCTACTCTGAAACCCTATACAAGGTGGCTACAAGTCAAAACCAACTCAACAGCTCTTAACAACAACAAGAAATATATGAGAGTTTAGAACAGGAAAAACTATCGAGATCAAAAGTAGATCAGTAGTTGCATAGAGTTTACAGGAATGCATAGGAGGGAACAGGGAGTGACTGTGATGAGTATGGAGTCCTGCTGTGGAAAAGTACTGAACAGCAAGTTTGGCAGTTCAAACTCATCATCTTGTCCTCAGAAACATACAGGGTCACGATGAGTCAGAACAAACCCCACCACACTTAGCAACAATAACTACTAATGAGTATGGGATTTCAGTTGGAAATTATGAAAAGGATAGCAAACTAGACATGGTGGTGCTTGCACTCCTGTGTCAATATATTAGAAACCAATGAATTCTATACCTTACTCAGTGTAAGAATTAGATCTCAATAAAACTGTTATCAAAAAGAATGATTACAACAATTTAGCGGATCAATTTTTGTATCCTTAGAAAGGGACCTGGCATGACAACTTACACCAAATAAATACCATTGCCATCTCTGCATACATTTTATCAGTAATGTGGTGATGCATGCTTGTCCAACAATAGTACCAAAACACCACTTGTAGAACAGCTGAAAGTCCAGATGTTTTCATGTCCTGCTGAATAAATATACATTTTGAAAACACTTTAAGTTTCCCATGCTTAAATTAAGTGCAACTAACAATAACATAGGCATTTGAGGAGTCCTGGCTAACCCCATGTATATTTATCAGGAGTGACCATAGGCAATTACAGAGGCTTTACTTGGTGGGTCTCAGAGGATAGTAGCTTTCACCACCTAGATTTTGTGCATATCCAGTACACTGCCCTCTTTGGAAGGAGTGGCAATGAAGGACTCAGGACCATTGTTTATCAACACACCCACTCACCCCCACACAAAAGCCAGTCATGCGCCTTCAAATATTTTCTTTTTAAGTCCAGGTAATGCCATTCTATTTCCTGAATCCATGTCTGAATGATGAAATTACTTCATTGGCTTATTAAGACTAGTTCTTTATTTTAACATTTTAATATTTGGTTCACTTTTCTTAAGGAGTCTTAATGGTGCAGTTATTAAGGTTCAGTTGCTAACCAAACTACTCAGTGCTTCTTCTGGGAGAAATGTATGGCAGTGGTGCTGTAAGATAAGCACTGGACTGAGAGGCCGGCTGTTCAAACTCACCAGCCTCTCCTTGGAAACCCTATACAGGGTCTCTGTGAGTTGGATCTAACTCAACATCAGTTAACAACAACAACAACAACACTTTCCTTAGTCATCCTTCAGGTCTGGGATTGAACTCATTCTCATGGCTCAATTATAAATCAAGAAATATGCAAGTCTATAAGAGGAACAAAAACACACTAATGAGATATGCACACCTTAGAATAATCATCCATTTGAGATCTATAGGGTAGCATTGACCTAAAGAAAAGTTTAGAAGGGTTAGGAAACAAGGAGGAATGGAAATAGGAAACACAGGCAAGAGATGGGGTAAATGATGTTGCAATGTAGGGACTGAAATCAATGACATGAAACACAATATGCATACATTATTGAATGTAAAACTAACTTGCTCTGTAAACCTTCACCAAATTAATAAAGCAAAAAGCAGAGGTGACAAGATGGCTGACTAAGCAGAACTTCTACACAGACCCTCTACAACAAAGATACAGAAAATCAAATGAAACAGAATCAGCTGATAGTACTGGAACCATGAGCTTCAGATGAAGGCACAGAGAAGTGGATTGAATGCTTACTAGGAAAGGAAGCTGAATAGATGTGACAAAAAAGGAATCAGATTGGTAACCTGTACAGGTGGACCAGACATAGCACAGCCATCTAAAACTTTCATGAATGACTTCAGAGAAAAGACAGAGGCTAGGCAGTACAAAGACATACCAGTGACTCGCAGAGATAAAGGCACAATTTTATTCTTAATTCCCGTGCTCCCATGGTGACCAAAGGTATGAACGGCCTCCAACCGAGAGTGACCCCAGTAAAGCTAGTGATCAGAGATGCATGGTTCTGAGCCACACCGTTGTGAACCCCATCAAAGTGAGACAGAATCTATCTGCACCAACCCCAGTGCCTGGAGTCAGGTGAGCCCTACTCCAAACCTGCAGAATCAACACTGGCCAGCGCTAAACTAGCCCTCACTAATAGAGGTTGAATAGAGGTGTTTACAAAATAAAAAAAGACAAGTGATCTGTGCTGGCCTGCCAGTATGGTGTGACCATTTTGAACTTTTGCAAGTGACTTTTTGAAGTCAGAGACCAGCTCAGTAGTGCAGAGGCATACCGATACTTGTGGAGAGAAAGGAGTGATTTTTTTTTTTTTTTCTTGCACCTTGCATTCCCTTTGTGAGATGTATGGCCAGATCCCACTCACATACACCCCCAGTGAAGTTACTACTCTCCAAAGGTTGCATAGTGGTGAGAAACTGAATTGTGAGCTGCATCAAAGTGAGTAGGGAGATATCGGCTCCAATCCTGGAATGTGAATTCATTGAGGCAAGCTTCAGACCTGCACAGATCATCTGGCTAGCTCCAGATTTGTGGGAACATTCACCCCCAACTGCCCTCTGGGTTAGAAAAACCTTGATCCCAGCTTCTTTAGGATCTGCATGAACTACTTACCAATTGAGTTTCCAAAACAGAAAACACCTAGGCCAATAGGAACACCACCTAAGGTCAAGAGGCACCACCTCATCCCTCACCCATGCACCATGTGAGCTACTTGGCTAATAGGTTCCACTATAGTTTTTTTCTCTCTGGGTCTAGCATCTGCCCTGGGTTTTTCCTTTCCAAGATTTGATGTTTTTTTTTTTTTCCTTCCCTTTTCCCCTTTCTTTACCCTCCCTTGGTGTTTTGTTTTGTTTTGTTTATCCTTTCTATATCTGTCTTAATTTCTTCTTCTTGTCCTCTGTTTGCTTATCCTTCTTTTCCCCATTCATCCCTACCTCCCCCTCCCCCACCCATTTCTGCTTCTTTCATTTATTTTAGCTCTTGAGTTTTCTTTACCATTCTCTGGTCTTTTCCTTTATTCATTCTGCTTCTTAATTATGATTAGTTTTTTTTCTATTTATTTTCTTTCTTATTTGGTGCTTCCATAATTTTTATTTTCTCTCACTCTGCTACCTGCTTTCCCTTCCTCCTTTTTTTTCTTCTTCATTTTTAGCTGGTTTTGCTAACATTTTCCGCCTAGTTTATGTATATCTTCTCTTCTTGCCTCATCTGACAAGGGACAACAACCATGTACATACAGCACAGCCACAACCATAACCTCTGAAGCTCCACCCACTGGACAAGAGCCAATACCATGCTGTACACCTGATCACTGACAACAACAAACATCAGCCAAATCCATCCTAAACTGAACTGCATGAGTAGAAAAGGACAGTGCACACACTTCCATTCTCTATTTACAGTTCTCAGGTTAGTGCCTAACAACACACTAACATACAATCCTAAATTAAATACAAATACAATGACACCAAATTGTCTCCAAAGCAACAGATGATTTCTGTTCACATGGTACAAGAAAGAGTACCATAAACAAGTGACCAAGAAGAAGCGATAGAAAATGCTTTTGAGGAAAGAATGGCATTGGAACTCCCTGAAAAACAATTCAAGAAAATGGTATTTAGGTACTTTAAAATGATTGACAAAAAGCATGAGAAAAACAAGGAAGAATTCAGGAAGACACGATAAGAACAAACAAAACTAAACAGATAAAGTATTAGGAATAATACAAAACCCACAAATAGAAATCAAGAAGTTTAACACTAAGATTTCAGAAAGGAATAATATGTTGAATGGACAAAGTAGTAGATTTGAATAATGAAGTCCAAATTAATGAGATTGAAGATAAATCTCTCAATACTAGTAAGCTAAAAGAACAATCAGGAAAAAAAGAAGGAAAATATTTAAAGAAAATCTGAGATTTATGTGGGACACCATAAAGAGGAATGACTTATGGATAATTAGAATTGCAGAAAAGGAAGAGACAAAGAAAATCATGGGGGGGAAAATAGCTGAAGAAAACTACCCTAACATTATGAAAAATGAGATAATAAGCATTCAAGATGCTGAATGAACCCCAAACATGATAGACCCCAAAAGAAAATCATCAAGACATACCATAATCATACTTTCCAAAGTAAAAGACAAGGAAATAATTGTGAGAGCAGCTCAGGAAAAATAAAAAGTTATCTACAAAGGAGAATCAATAAGACTAAGCTCTTATTTCTCAACAGAAACCATACTGACAAGAAGGCAATGGGAAGACAGATACAAACTTTGAGAGAGAAAAACTTGTCAGACAAGAATGACATACCTAGGAACACTGCTCCTCAAATATGATGGCGAAATTAAAACAATTGCAGGCTAACAGAAATGAAAGGGATTTTTAATAACCAGACCAACTTTACAGAAATAAAACGTTAAGGAGATTTCTTTGGTCTAAGAATCAGCAACAGGAGACAAATATCTGAGATTTATATACATGGCAACATCACCCAGAATACAATCAAGATATAGAAATATCTGAAGTAAAATACCAGCTGTTCCGTGGAAGAAAGATGAGGCTTTCTGCTCCCATAAAGATTTACAGCCTTGGAAACCCTGTACAGGGTCGCTATGAGTCAGAACCGACTCCACGGCACATAACAAAAACAAAGTAAAATAAAACTACAAAACTGAAAATAGGCAACTAAAGACATGAATTTATAATGAAGAGAACTACAAAGCAAAAAGAGGGAAAAGTATAGTTATAGAACTTCCAAATGGTGAGGAAGTAAAATAGATTTCAAGATAAAATAGACTACTATAAACTAGGGAAAAAAATTTTTAATTACATGATAACCTTAAAACAAATTAATATGCCTTCACATGGAAACGAGAAAAAGGAAAACCATAAGGACTTAGTAACTTTAAAACAGCAGCAGTGAAGAAAATGACAAGAAAATGCACAAACAAAATAAACTCAGCTAAGAAAATTTTGTGGAATGAAGAAGTCAATCATACCACAAAAACACACATAACACTGTGACAACAATCAATTTATACCTATTGATAATTATGTAGAACATCGGTGCATTAAATGCACCAATCAAGAGACATAGACTAATGGGCAAGAAAAAAGGATCCTTCAATATGGTGTATACAAGACACACAATTGACACACAAACATAAAAAAATAGACTTAAAATCAAAGTATGAAAAAAATGTATCAACCTAACTGCAATAAAAAAAATGAGTTGTTGTTGTCAGGTGCCATTGAGTCAGAACCGACTCACAGCGACCCCACGCACAGCAGAACAAAACAATGTCTGATCCTGGGCCTACCTCACTACCGCTGCCACACTTGAGTCCATCAGTGATGCCACCTGGC
>NW_006408531.1:25918296-25942390 GCF_000296735.1 Chrysochloris asiatica
CTCATCTTTCTCCCGCGGAGCAGCTGGTAGTTTCGAACCGCTGACCTTAAGGTTCGCAGCCCGATTCGTAACCACTACGCTACCAGAGCTTAAAAGTTCCATGGCCTGTCAAAAGAACAAACAAATCTGTGTTGGATGAAGTACAGCCAGAATGCTCCTTATATGCCAGGATGGCCAAACTTCAGCAAAAGAACAAACAAATCTGTGTTGGACGAAGTATATAAACCAGGATGTCCAAACTTTGCCTCATACTTCAGATGAGGATGTGGAACAAGAGATATCATTGTTGATATCAGGAGAGACCAGTCCCTGGAGAAGGAAATCATCTTTGGTAATGTGAAGTGTCAGCAAAAAAGAAGAAGACCTCTAACAAAATAGGTTGCCACATGGCAGCAGCAATGGGCTTAAACGTGAGGTTCGCGCAGGATCGGGCAGTGTTTCGTTCTGTTGTTCATAAAGTTGCTATGGGTCTATGGCACCTATAAACAACAACAACAAGCAGTTGTTTGAATCCACCTACCTATTTATGGGAAGGAGCTCTGGTAGCATAGTGGTTACAAATCGAGCTGCGAACCACAAGGTCAGCAGTTCAAAACTATCAGCTGTTCCACGGGAGAAAGATGAGGCTTTCTGCTCCCTTAAAGATGTACAGCCTCGGAAACCCTGTACAGGGTCACTATGAGTTGGAACCGACTCCACAGCACATAACAACAACAACCTATTTGTGAGAGAAACATTTGGCAGTTTGTTTCCTTAACTCTTTCATGACCTGTGGTATATATAATGATCACCTATATTCTCTAACTCTAGTCTTTACTGGGGCTCCTGGCATTGTAGGATCAGTACTGGACTGTGAACCAGTAACTGATGGTTCAAACCCTCTGCTGCTCCACAGAAACCCTATACACGGTCCCTATGAGGCAGAACCAACCTGATGGCATTTAATAACAAGGCTTTACTGGGAAACTCCTATCCCATCTTTAGTGTATGCTGCTTTCTGTGGGAGACTGTATAACTGTGAATTTGAAGAAATGGACCTCATACCATCAGCCCTGACACCAGAGACTTTGAGACATAAGTCTTCCACTAATTGTATTAAAGAGTCCTTTAGTGGCACTGTAAGGTAAGCACTGGACTGCTAACCACAGGTTGGTGGTTCAAACCCACCAGTAGCTGCTTGGAAACACATTACAGGATCACTATGACTCAGAACCGACCCGAAGGCACTTAACAATAACAACAGCAATTATATCATACACCACATTACCTAAAATTAAAAATAACTTTTTTTATATCATTTTAAATGTCTTCCATTGTTAAAAACACATGGTTTCAACAAAAATTCAAGGCAGAAAGTAATTTAATCTTAAAAGTATTAAAGATTTATAGACTTAGAAACTCTGGGGAAGTTCTCTGTCTTATCAGGCCTCCATGAATCAGAATCAACTATATAGCAATTTTGTTTTATTTAGCAGTAATATTTTATACAAATGACTGTGAAATCTAGCTTGAGGATTATTTAACAAAAAATCTAATTCCTTACCATTGTGCTATAAACAACTATAACTGGTTCAAAGACATATTTTTTGAAATACGAAATAGCAGAGTTCTGTGGTTAAGTATAGCGTGACAAAGATTATTCAAATTAAATTTTTGTACAAAGCTACAAATATCTATAGAACTTTTAGTACACATTACCAAGAAGCTATAGTTTTCTGATGCCTGTGAATTTATTTAAATAACAACCTTTTCCTTAAGAAATAATACAGCCTTTTTATTTTTATACATTATGTACAATAAAAGAAAGAAGCAATGTGCAGTGATGTGGATGAAAGGTAATTATTACTCCAATGACAGAGACAAAAGTACATTATCACTTAGATGATGTCAATGAAAGGGTATCATTACTTTTTCTGAGGAGAACATTCTGGTAAGTAAACACACAAGTACAGTATTTATTACATTTTATTCCACATGTGTCTCTAAGGAAATCAGAAAGAAACACAATTAGTTTGTGATGTTGAGGGGAAAAAAAATCTTTGATTTCATTTGTTCGACATGAATCTTTGAATCAACTATATTTTTCATCATATTTTCCTTCACATGGTAACATTCTATTTTGCCATTTACTTTATATCTTTCACACACATAGTGAAGATAACAAAGTTATCTTGCTGCAGAGAGTGGAAATAAAAATACGAATTTGAACAGAAAGTGCTTTAAATTTTTAACATCTGCATTTATGTATATTAAACAGAACCATGTATATTATATCTTGTAAACCTCTGAAAATCAGCATAATTCAGCATAATTTTCTAAGAAATGTCTAATGAAAAAGTACATTGCATTATATGATAAATGAATGTTTCTAAAACTTTAGATCACTATAAACTAAATTAAGCTACCTTATTATTTAAACTACTTATTAGCTTCTTAGGAATCATTGCTCATTGTTCTTTGCATTTGTCCAAGTAAACTGTCAAGCTTAAAGAATTTTAAATACCGCAAATTACGTTATAGGAACAACAGCTCAGGCTTAGTGACTAAATAATTCGAAAGGACAACTATATTTACATGAAAAACAATAGCAACTGAATATTAGCATATGTTAACACTAATATTTGTATTAATAAATTACTGTTCTAGAAACCTACCAAGTATTAGAGAGGAAACTGCTTTTGTTGACAAACGTCAAAGCACTTGATTGTCTTACCTCTATTATCACTATGGTATCTTGGGTAAACTATGTAGTTTCTATGTTGGTTACATGCCATTCTCCAGTTGCCTGTTGGAGTTGGCATTAAGTAGAGAAAGCCTATTGTATAAATAACGGTCAAACAGACGACACATTTCTTCACTGCAACCTTACTGATACTGTTACAAAACTTGAGTGATAGATGGAACAACCCAGAGGAATCACCTTTGTATTTCTTCAGTCCTTTTTCTAAAGACTTTTATTTTCATTTCCACATACCTACACACATAGCAAGTACTTAATGTGCCTGGTTTTTTTTTCCCCCTCCCCTTAGAATTCTGCTCATTTTATTTTGATTACTTTGTATGGACAAATCATAATCAATCTCCCTCTCAGTCTCAGTATAAGCCCATCCTCAACTTTTTTCACAACCTCTGCAAATAGACCTTCCTTCCCTGTCAACTTAGTGATTAAGTTGTTATCTACTAACTTAAAAGGTCAGGAGTTCAAACCTGCCAGTTTGAACTCAGTAGTCCTCACGCAGGAGAGAGTTGCGGTGGTCAGCTTCAATAAATATTCTTGTTGCTGTTACGTACCATCAAGTCAGTTCCAACCCATAAGAACCCTGTAAAAGTTTCTGAGGAGCAGCTGGTGAGTTTGAATCACTGACCTTGTGGTTCAAACTGACCTTGTGGTTGAGTGCTTATCCTATGGTGCCACACCAGGACTTGCCTTGGAAAACCTATGGGACAATTTTACCTTGTTCTATATGGTTTCTGGGAGTGCAGGAAGTGGCTCTGTAATGATAAGCAATGGACTGTGAATCACAAAGTCAGCTGTTCAAGTCCACCAGCCACTCTAGGGGAGAAATATGAGGATTTCTAATCCTACAAAGATTCACAGTCTCAGAAATGCTATACATGGACACTCTGAGTCAGAACCAACTTCATGACACTGAAGAGCAACAACAATATGGTTGTTATAAGCCAGAATTGACTCAACAGCAACAGATTTGGTTCCTGGGTTGTACAAATACTTAATGTATTAGCCTTCTAACAAAGACTTCAAGCTTCTCGTCTACCAGAAGCTACTCAAAAGAAAAGCCTGGTTATCTACTTCTGAGAAAGCAGTTACTGAAAACCCTATGAAGTACAGTTCTACTCTTAAGAATCTTAATCAATGTAGTTGTCGTTGTTGTTGTGTGCCTCTAGAGACCCTGTATAGGGTTTCCAAGGAGCAGCTGGTGAGCTTGAACCACCAACCTTGCAGTTCAAACAGCTTTGCAGTCTGGTGCATTAACCCACAGCGCCACATCAGGACTATATAGAGCAACTGTTAAATTTTATTGTTGTTGTTACTGTAACTGTGGCAAGAATGAATTGTTTGCCCTCCTGTCTAATCCTTAATCTACTTGTTAGTTGATTACATGTATTTGATGTTGTTAGCTGCCACTGAGCTGGTTGTGACTCACAGAAACCTATGCACAACAGAACGAAACACTACACCATCCTCACATTTGTTCTTATGTTTGAGCCCATCGTTGCATCCGCTGTGTCAATCCATCTCACTGAAGGTCTTCCTGTGTTTTCTTGACCCTCTACTGAGCATGATGTCTTCTCCAGGAACTGACCCTTTCTGACAACATGTCCAAAGTACAAGAGATGAAATCTGGTTACTGTGGCTTCCAAGCAGTCCTGCAGCCATACTTCTTCCAAAACAGATTCGTTTGTTCTTATGGCAGCCGTAGTACTTCCAATCTTCTTCACCAACACCATAATTCTAATGCATCAACTCTTTTCCAGCCTTCTTTCATTGTTGTCCAGCTATTGCATGCATATAAGGTGATTGAAAATATCAAGGCTTGAGTCAGGCACACCTTAGTCCTCAAAATGACAACTTTGATCAAGAGCAGTGGAAACATTCTTGTTGCTGCTAAGTGCCAGAGTTGGTTCTGACTCATAGTGACCCTGCATAGGCTTTGCAAGGAATAGCTTATGACCTTGAAACATGGACCTTGTGCTTAGCAGTCCAATGCTTATCCTACAGCGTGACACCAGGACTCCGGAGTAAATATAACAGGAACTAAATGTTTGAGCCTTACATAGCAGGCACCAAGCCTGTTTTCAATGTACATGTCTTAGCTCATTTAATCTTCCAAACCACACTACAAGGTACATACTACCATTGGTATAATTTTACATATAAGGGAACTGAGGTGCAAAGAAATGTAGTAACTTTATGCTGCTTTTACAATTAATACCAAGCAGATTTCCGTATACTATGAAACAACTTCTACACTACAACATCTGCCAATCATCAGCCTTAATAAAGCTCGAAACTCAAGCTTAGAAAATATGAACATTAAAGTAAAATGATGGTATCTTTAATTGTTTGGGGTTTTAAGCATGAAAGGAAAGAACACTGTTCTGTTTCAAGTAATTTAAATTAGCATTGGACAAGAACCTGAAGGTAATAATTCTGTTGTTGTTGTTTTGTCCAATTGAGCTTGTTCTGACTTGTAGCAACCCTATGCACAACATAATAAAACACTGCCCAGTCCTGCCCTGTCCTCACAATTGTTGTTATATTTGAGCCCATTGCTGCTGCCACTGTGTCAATTAATCCTGTTGAGGTTCTCCTCTTGTTCACTGACCCTCCACTTTTCCAAGAATTATGTCTTTCTTCAGGGGTTGGTCTCCTGAAAATATGTCCAAAATAAAAGAGAGATGAAATCTCACCATCCTGGCTTCTAAGAAGTCTTCTGGCTGTACTACCAAAATGGATTTGTTTGTTCTTGTGAAAGTACATGCCACTTTCAATATTCTTTGCCAAACCCATGATGCAAATGCATCTATTACTTGTACAGTGTTCCTTATTCACTGTTTCCCTTTTACATTCATATGAATGGAATGAAAATACCATGGCTTGGGTCAGGGGCACCTAAGTCCTCAAACTGACATCTTTGATCATAGACACTTTAACAAGGCCTTTTGAGGCAGATTTGCCTAATGGAATCCATCCTTTGATTTCTTAAAGGCTGTTTCCATGAGCATTGATTGTAGATTTAAGTAAATTGAAGTCATTGACAACTTCAATCTCTTCTCCATTTACCACGATGCTGTTTATTGATCTAGTTGTAAAGATTTTTATTTTATTTACAATGAAATGCAATCCATACTGAAATTTGTAGTCTTTGATCTTCAGTAAATATTTTAAGCCCTTTTCAGTTTCAGAAAGCAAGGTCATCTGCATATAGCACGTTGTTATAACTTTTCCTCAAATCCTGATGCTACATTCTTCTTTGTATAATTCAGCTTCTTGGATTATTTGATCAGCATACAGATTAAATAAATATGGTGAAAGGATACAAGCATGACACACATCTTTCCATTCAATATCCCCTTGTTCTGTTCCAACTGCTTATTGGTCTATGGATTGTTGTTGTTAAGTGCCATTGAGTCGATTCCAACCCATAGTGACCCTGTATAGGGTTTCCAAGGAGCAGCTTGTGAGCTTGAACGACCGACCTTGAAGTTCAAATGACTTTGCAGTCTGATGCATTAACACACAGTTAAAGTGCCACACCAGGACTCTTGGTCTATGGATGTTGTTGTTGTTATGTGCCGTGGAGTCGGTTCCGACTCATAGTGACCCTGTACAGGGTTTCCGAGGCTGTAAATATTTACGGGAGTAGAAATCCTCATCTTTCTCCCTCAGGACAGCTGGTAGTTTTGAACTGCTGACCTTAAGGTTCACAGTCCAATTCGTAACCACTACACTACTTGGATAAGTTCCTCAAAATCAAGTGTTCTGGAATACCAATTCTTCACAATGTTATCCATAATTTGTTATGATCCACACAGGTGAAGACTTTTGCAGCCTATAAAGTGCAGGTAGGAGAGAACTTCTGGCAAGATGGAGGACTAGGCAAACATACTACATGGACCTTATGCAACAAAGATACAAGATACCAAATAAAACAGACACAGATGAAAATTCTGGCACTCTGAACTTCAGAAAAAATGTTATAGAGGTGGATAAAGTGCTTGCTGGGAGGAAAGGCAGAGCAGGGACAGCAAGAGAGGGAGGCTGACTGGTGAATAGCTGACTAGACGCAGGTCAATCATTTTGTGAGCAGCTTTGCAGCGAGGCCAGAGGCCTTGCAGAATAGATTCCAGTAAGTGACTGGAAAGGGGCGATTGTTTCTTTTTCCCCTGGCAACCCTGGTGATCAGAGGCGTGGCTAGCTCCCACCCTCATCCACCAGGAGTTCAAAACCACATGGTTGGGAGCCACACCAGTGTGACTTGAGGGGTAGTTGCACTGCTTTGGTGTACTGCTTTATTGCCTGAATTCAGGGGGCTCTGTTGCAGATCTATAAAACCCATAGAACCTCCAGACCAGTATTTAACTGGTTACCTGTTCCCAGTTTCCCTCTGGTCCTAACAGACACTGAAACCAGCTCCGTCAAGGGCCCCCCTGAATTACTTCCAGAATGAGTGCCCTGAACAGAGGTAACATCAAGACTAATAGAACTTTATCTAGGGCCAGGGACTCTGCTGTCACATTCCTCCCACAACCACCTCATGAGCTCCTTGAATTGGAGAAGCCCACCAGAGATTTCTGCCCTCTGGGTACAAAAACTTCACTGTTTGTTTTTACAAATAAGATGATGCTACAATGCTCCAGACACAACAAAAAAATTTTAGTTCACACAAAGAAACAAGAGTGAATGGCTCAAACAAATTACCAAGACAGGTAATGGAACTAACTGAAAAATAATTAAAAAGTATGAAATTTTTGTACCTTCAATGGATTGACAGAAAGGTCAGCAAGGAAAGCAAGGAGAACACAGAAAAAAACTTTAGAAGATTCCAAGAAAATGTTACAAGAACAAAGACAAAATAAATACACGTTTTAAAACAATATGAAGCCTGCAATTGGACATCCAGAATATTAATACTAAGATCTCAGAAATATAGACATATATTTGAAGAGGAAAGGAGAAGATTCAAAGAAATAGAAACCCAAATTCATGAATTAAAGATAAATCTGTCAATACTAGTATGCTAGAAGAACAATCAGAAAAAAAGAATGGAAAAATCCAAAGACAGCCTAAGAGTTATGTGGGAGGCCATGAAAAGAAACATCGTGCACGTGATTAAAATTCCTGAACAGGAAGAGACAATAAAAAGCACAGAGAAAATTGCCAAAGAGTTGTTGGAAGAAAACTTCCCCAATATGAAAGAAGTGAAAATAAGTATACAAGAAGTTAAATGAACCCCAAACAGGATGTCGTTAGGTGCCATCAAGAAGTTAGGAGCAGAGCCAAGACTTCCTGAACAGCACCCAGGATTTTAGGAAGAAATGGCAGAAATTTGACAGGGCAATTGGCATGAATCCATCCAAACTGGTGGACATCACCTTCAAGGTATTTAACAGCCCAGAGCACGAGAAATTGCAGGCCGTAACTGTCCTAAAAGACCACTAGAGACACCTTTTCTGGTTGGGTAGAAGTTTTCCCCCACCAGAACTAAGAACTTCAGAAATAATGAAAATCCTCTTGAAGGAGATTACCTCCAAGTTTGGACTTCCAGAGTATCCAAAGCGACAACAGAGCAATGAGCACCTACAGATTAAATGAAGATTGCATTCAACGTGGAGGTTCGAGACAATGAACCATACTCTAAAGAGAAACAAATGACAAAACTGTCAGAGAATTTATCAACATTGGGACCAGGTGTTGCCTTAGCCCTGTTTCAAACTCAGGTAGTCCCCAGAAGCAGGCTTTAATTGAGCCTTTATAAAGTTGTATACAGTAAACCTTCGCAGGCAGCTTCCCTCAGCCCTCTACCTGACCACAGCCAAGGTTTAAAGGTGCAGTGGTATGCACAACACCTCCACCACACATTTTCTATTATTTGTAAAATTGCTCTTCCCAGTTCTGCTTCTTTTCCTACCGGTAACCTTATCCCTTCCAGCCTGGAGATCATACTCTGCTCAGAACATGGAGAGATAAACCTGAAAACCAGTTAGAAAAAAGTGGACTGGACCTTGGGAAGTCCTAGCCACCCTGTCAACTGTCAAGTTAGCTGGACTCAACTTGGACACAATGGGACTCTCATAAGACATTATTCCTTTCAATGGGATGAAAAACATTTGGGCCTTTTAGCTCAGAGTGTAATAAACGTATCTGATTTGTTTTTCCTTTTCGGAGGGCATCCGGAAGCATCTGCAAAGATTACTGAGGGCTGGAACAAGAAATTATCCCAAGCCCAGAAGCCAAGGTAGAAGGAGTCCCTACCTGGATTCACCACAGCAGACTGAAGAAAGCCTCCATGAGAAGCCGAAACTGACCCTACCAAGCCTCATAAGGTAACATTGAGACATACAACCCATCCTGCTTCAGCCACAAACCAGGAGCTGGCTGATTTACGCATGGCCAAAGCATGAGGATGTCTGCTGTGGGACTCATTTTAATTAGACTTTGGGGTGTGGGAAAGGGAGAAACCTGTGTAATCTATACAGCCACACCACCAAAGTGGACCAAACAGTAACCACACTACCCTTCTATAGTTGCTATAAAAGAAAAGCCACCCTCCTAGGTAACTGAATCTACAACCAATGAAACTGAGGTGGCCCTAACCCTTCTTGTGCGTCAACAGACCTAGATACTAAATGCCATCTATCAAAATAGACTAGCCCTAAACTACTTACTGGCTGTGGAGGGAGGAGGGGTATGTGAGAAGGTTAATTTTGCTAACTGCTGCATACAAGTAGATGACCAGAATCTAGCAGTAGAAGACCTTGTAAAAATGCAGAAAAGTTGCCCATGTCCCTGTGCAAACCTGGAGTGGGTGAAACTCACAAAGCCTATAGGGAGAGTAGTTCTTCACCTTTACAGGGTTCAAGACCCTAGTGGGTGGGGTTCTGTTTTATTTGGAATTTACTTAGTCAGTGCATGCCTCCTCCCACTAGCAATCAGGGCCATGGGAACTGCCAGTAAAACTAATCAATCAAAAGGGGTACCAACAATCCAAATCAATACCAAAATATCATTCCTTACATAGATGTTGCCCCTAAGAAAAAGGTCCCAAAGGGCACCAAAGGGGAGAATGAACAGTAAAAAGTAAAAATCATTCACTACCCTCTCTGCCCAGGTATGCAGCCTGGCCCCTCCCAGACTCTGACCCCATATAGGCCTGTGTCGCCCTCCATTCAGGGGGCTCAGAATCTGGAGAAATTAACTCCTCTGAGTCAGCCAACTTAATAAAATCTGAAAACTGCTTCACCGAAAAAAAAAAAAAAAAAGAAGTTAGGAGCAAGTCGCAATACGCCTAAGCAGCCGGTGATGGCGGCATTGGCGGCGTTGGTTGCGGTGGGTCCGGGCCCATGAGGCGACGACGGAGGCGGGACGGCTTTTACCCAGCGCCGGACGTCCGAGACAGGGAAGCTGAGGACATGGCAGGAGTGTTTGACATAGTCTTGGACGCAGGCTTTGAGGATGAGCTGGAGGAGGGGGGTCAGTTAAACGAGAGCATGGATCATGGGGGAGTTGGACCATATGAACTTGGCATGGAACCCTGTGACAAATTTGAAATCTCAGAAACTAGTGTGAACAGAGGGCCAGAAAATCAGACCAGAATGTTTTGAGCTACTTCGGGTACTTGGTAAAGGGGGATATGGAAAGGTTTTTCAAGTTCGAAAAGTAACAGGAGCAAATACTGGGAAAATATTTGCCATGAAAGTGCTTAAAAAAGCAATGATAATAAGAAATGCTAAAGATACAGCTCATACAAAAGCCGAACGGAATATTCTGGAAGAAGTAAAGCATCCCTTCATTGTGGATTTAATTTATGCCTTTCAGACCGGTGGAAAACTCTACCTCATCCTTGAGTATCTCAGTGGAGGAGAACTATTTATGCAGTTAGAAAGAGAGGGTATATTTATGGAAGACACAACTTGTTTTTACTTGGCAGAAATCTCCATGGCTTTGGGGCAATTACATCAAAAGGGAATCATCTACAGAGATCTGAAGCCGGAGAATAACATGCTTAATCACCAAAGTCATGTGAAACTAACAGACTTTGGACTATGCAAAGAATCTATTCATGATGGAACAGTCACACATACATTTTGTAGAACAATAGAATACATGGCCCCTGAAATCTTGATGAGAAGTGGCCATAACCATGCTATGGATTGGTGGAGTTTGGGAGCATTAATGTATGACATGCTGACTGGAGCACTGCCTTTCACTGGGGAGAATCGAAAGAAAACCATTGACAAAATCCTTAAGTGTAAACTCAATTTGCCTCCCTACCTCACACAAGAAGCCAGAGATCTACTTAAAAAGCTGCTAAAAAGAAACGCTGCTTCCTGGCTTGGAGCTGGTCCTGGGGATGCTGGAGAAGTTCAGGCTCATCCATTCTTCAGACACATTAACTGGGAAGGACTTCTGGCTTGGAAGGTGGAACCCCCTTTTAAACCTCTGTTGCAATCTGAAGAGGATGTGAGTCAGTTTGATTCAAAGTTTACACGTCAGACACCTGTTGACAGCCCAGATGACTCAACTCTCAGTGAAGGTGCCAACCAGGTCTTTCTTGGTTTTACATATGTGGCTCCATCTGTACTTGAAAGTGTGAAAGAAAAGTTTTCCTTTGAACCAAAAATTTGATCACCTCGAAGATTTATTGGCAGTCCACGAACTCCTCCCAGTCAAATTTTCTCCTGGGGATTTCTGGGAAAGAGGTGCTTCAGCCAGCACAGCAAATCCTCAGACACCTGTGGAATACCCAATGGAAACAAGTGGAATAGAACAGATGGATGTGACAATGAGTGAGGAGGCATCTGCACCACTTCCAATACGACAGCCAAACTCTGGACCATACAAAAAACAAGCTTTTCCCATGATCTCCAAATGACCAGAGCACCTGCGAATGAATCTATGACAGAGCAATGCTTTCAGTGAATTTAAGGCAAAACAAAGGAAAGATGTGTGAGCATCCTGCAAGGTGGTGAAACGAGAAGATTCGAAATGACAGTCTCAAGGAGTCAGTGTCATTACATTATATTAGAACACTTTGAACAGAAGGAAAAATAAACATGGATTTTTAAAAATCAATCAATGGTGCAAAAAAAGAAAAAAACTTAAGCAGAATAGTGTTGTAGAACTCTAAGGCACATCAAGTAATTGATTCCTAGTGACATCTTTTCAACCTTATCAAGGATTTTTGTGTTGATGGCTCAAAACTGACAGTATTAAGGGTAGGATGTTGCTTTTGAATCACTGTTGCTTTCTGATTGTGTCGAAGAAGGGTTATCCTTTCATTAGGCAAAGTATGAAGTTGCCTATAATACTTGCAACTAAGGACAAATTAGCATGCAAGCTTGATTAAACTTTTTCCAGCAACATGGAATCAAAGACAGAAGAAAACTATCAATCGATGTTTTACGTGCAAACAACCTGAATCTTTTTTTTATATAAATATATATTTTTCAAATAGATTTTTGATTCAGCTCATTATGGAATACATCCCAAACTTTAAAATGCGAAATTATTGGTTGGTGTGAAGAAAACCAGAAAACTTCTGTTTCTTCTCTTGGTGAAATAAAAAAATGCAAATGAATCATTGTTAAAACAAAAAAGAAGAAGAAGTTAGGAGCAGCCCTATGCACAACAGAAGAAAACACTGTCCAGTCCTGTGCAAACTTAAAACCATTGGTACATTTGAGAGCATTGTTGTTGCTACTATGTCAATCCATCTAGTTGGGGATCCAAAGAGGATAGATTCCTCCCACGTCCTCCCCAAAAGTCACCACGGTATATTAAAATCCAACTGTATGAAATCAAAGACAAAGAAAGAATCCTGAGAGCAGCTCAGGAGAACTGGAAAGTTACCTACAAAGGAGAAACAATAAGACTAAGTTCTAATTTCTCAGAAGAAACCATGCAGGCAAGAGGCAATGGGATGACATATACAAAATTCTGAGAAAAAAAAAAAAAATGCTAACCAAAAATCATATACCCAGAAAAGCTGTCCCTCAATTATAATGGTGAAACTAGGACATTTCCCGACAAACAGAAATTAAAAGAGTTTGTAATGACAGAACAACTTTACAAAAAAATGCTAAAGGGTGTTCTTTTGACTGGAACCAACAACAACAGACAACAACCTGAGATTACCATAAATGGCAACACCACCCAGAAATCAATCCACACATAGAAGTATTAAAAGTAAAACAAACCTACAAAACTGAAACTAGAGAACCAGAGATCTCAGTGTAAAATGAAGTCAATCTTAAGACAAAAAGAGGAAATAATGTAAATACAGAATGTCCAAATGGCAAGGAAGTCAAGTCGTTTACAAGATAAAACAGACTGTTTTAAGTAGGAAAAAAAATTTTTTTAATTGAAGGGTACACTTAAAGAAAAATAATACATCTGCACATCAAAATAAGATAGAAAAAAAAGGAAAATCAGACATGTTTAGTGAACTTTAACATAGCAGAAATAAAAATGATAAGAAAACCCACAAACAAAGTGAATTTGGCATAAAAAATTATGTGAAACAAAGAATCCAGCATCACAACACACACCATACAGAAAAATGACAGCAATGAATTCATACCTATTAAAAATTATATTGAATGTAAATGGCTCAAATGTACAAATCAAGAGACATAAACAGTGTAATGGATAAGAATTCACGATCCTTCAATATTGTCTACAAGAGATATATCGAAAAGATGGAGACAGCCTAGATGCCTATCAACAAAATGGTTAGCCAGACTTTGGTACATACACACAATGAAATACTACAAAATGTTAAAACATAATGATGAATCTGTGAAACACCTCACAACATTGTTGAATCTGGAGGACATTATGCCGAGTGACGTTAGTCAATCACAAAAGGACAAGTATTGTATTAGACCAATGTTGTAAAAAGTTAAACAAACAAACAAAAAAATATTTTCTTGATAAAAGTAATAATCTATGATGCTTACAGAGGGCAGGAGGGGAAGGAATAATTATTCACTGGCTAGAGGGTAGACTTATATTAACATGAGTAACAGGGAAGACACTGTACAAGAAGGATTTAGCAGAGGAAAGATGAAGGTAGTGTGAGACAGGGAGAAATACAATAGTTAAAGTGAATAGAGGTAAATACTGTTAACTACTGGTGCATGGAGGGGATTGCAATCTTGTAAAGAAGCAAAGTATATGATTTGTTGAATGTGAAACTGATAAACTGCTCTGTAAACCTTCACTCAATTCACAATGAAAAGTTGGGGGTGGAGGGGAAGAAGCATAAGGAGAAAATGGGATAAGTGATGTCACAATAGTAGGATTGCAATAATTTAGATTAAAATGAAGAATATAATCTTCTGATGTAAAACTGATGAGCTGTTAACAATTTAAAAATCAAATAATAAATAAAGCACAATTAAACATCTTTTTGGTATTCTCTGCTCTCAGCCAAGATCCACCTGATATCAGCAATGATGTCCCTAGTTCCATGTCTTCTTCTGAAACCAGTTTGAGTTTCTGGAATTCTCTGTTGATGTACTGTTGCAATCTTTTTAGAATTATCTTCAGCAACATTTCACTTGAATCTAATACTAATGATATTATTTGATAATTTCCATAGTCCATTGTGCCATCTTTCTTGGGAATAGGCACAACTACGAATCTCTTCCAACAGCTTTGCCAGGTAGCGTTTTTCCAAATTTCTTGGCATAGGTGACTCAACACCTCCAGTGTTGGATCAGTTTGTTGAAATATTTCAGTTTGTATTCTGTCAATTGCTGGGGCCTTTTTTTTTTTTTTTTTTTGCCAATGTCTTTCATGCTGCTTGGATTTCATCCTTCAGTACCATTGGTTCTTGATCATATGCTGCCTCTTGAAATGGTTGGAGATCAATTGTCCAGGTCTTTCGGGTATAGTAAATTATGTATTCCTTCCATCTTCTTTTGATGTTTCCAGAATCATTCAATATTTTCTATAGAATCCTTTACTGTCGCAACCTAATGCTTCATTTTTTTTTCTTCAGTTCTTTCAGTTTGAGGAATGCTGAGGGTTTTCTTCCCTTTCTGTCTTCTAATGCCAGGTCTTTGTGCATTTCATTATAGCATTTGACTTTGTTTTCTTGTGCTGCCCTTTGAAATTTTCTGTTAAGCTCTTATACTTCCTCATTTCTTCCAGTTGCTTTATCTTCTCTAGTTGTTGTTGTTGTTAAGTATCCTGGAGTCAGTTCCAACTCATAGTGACCCTGCACAGGGTTTCCGAGGCTGTAAATCTTTATGGAAGCAGAAAGCCTCATCTTTCTCCTGTGGAACCGTTGGTAGTTTCGAACTGCTGACCTTGAGGTTAGCAGGCTGATTCATAACCACTACGCTACCAGAGCTCCTTTATCTTCTCTAGGCACAAATACAACTTTCTTTGACCCAGCTGGAGGTGAGGATCCAATCCTTTACCAACACTTATTTTGATTCTTTGGACATCCAGAAGTATATATTTTAATTCTCCCAGGTTTTGGTATTATCTCTCATATCGTTACATATTATTCTGGTAAAAAAGAACCTTTTGGATATATAGGAATAGTATGAGCCATAATATCTATTAGATTTCTTGGATTTCGATATGGATTACATCTCAATGTCAAGAAAACAAAAATCCTCACCACTGGACCAATAAACAACATTTTTATCAATGGAGAAAAGATTGAAGTTGTCAAGGACTTCATTCTTCTTGGATCAACTATCAACACTCGCGGAAGTAGCAGTCAAGAGATCAGACGACGTATTGCACTGGGCAAATCTGCTGCACAGGAACTTTTTAAAGTATTGAAGAGCAGAGATGTCAGCTTGAGGACTAAGGTGCGCCTGACCCAGGCCATTGTGTTTTCAATAGCCTCATATGGATGTGAAAGCTGGACAGTGAATAAGGAGGATCGTAGAAGAATTGATGCCTTTGAGTTGTGGTGTTGGAGGAGAATACTGAAAGTGCCATGGACTGCCAAAGGAACCAATAAATCTGTTTTGGAAGAAGTGCAGCCAGAGTGCTCCTTGGAGGCCAGGATGGCTAAGCTTTGTCTCTCCTACTTTGGACATATTGTCCGGAGGAAACAATCGCTGGAGAAGGATGTCATGCTGGGTAGGGTGGAGGGTCAGAGAAAAAGAGAAAGACCCCCACGGAATGGATCAGCCAGGTGGCACCATTGATGGTGTCAAGAGTGGCAGCAGTAGTGAAGTTGGCCAGGATCGAACATTGTTTCGTTCTGCTGTGCATGGGGTTGCTATGAGTCAGTTCTGACTCGATGGCACCTGACAACAACAACAACAGGCACAAGAGCAATTTTCAGAGTCTCCTCTAACATCCGCTTTGGTCTTTTCTTGTTTTCCTGTCTTTTTAATGACCTTTTGCTTTCTTCCTGGATGATGTTATTGATTTCATCCCAGAAATCTTCTGGTCTTTTGCAATTAGTGTCTAATGCATCAAATCTGTTCTTGAGATGATCTCTAAATTAAGATATAATATACTCAAAGTCATACTTTGGCATTCGTGGACTTGTTTTAATTATCTTCACATTCAGCCTGAACTTGCATATGTGAGAGAGAAAAAATAAGCTTCAATGCTGGCTCAGGGAGAGAATTTCCTTGTGAGGAGGAATGACCTAATCACACCAACACTCTAGCTTTGTTCTGAGATTCACACAGGCATTGTTTTTATTTCAGATTACTGTTGCTACCTTGTTAATCTCAAGGAAGAACTTTCTTTCATTAAATTGGATAAATGACTCATTATTTAGTTCCCCATCATACAGTTGAGGTAGAGTTGAAAAGTTTACAGATTTTCAAAGGATCCTTGAAGGTAGCAACCATAGTTTAGCCCTGATGGTGTAGTGGTAAAACACTTGGTGGCAACACTAAAGGTGGGCAGTTCAAATCCAAAGAAAGGTATGTTTGCCTGTTTGGTTCTGTAAAGATTATAGTCTAAGAAAATATATGGGGAAGTTCTACTCCAAAATATTCATTACAGGTCAGAATCAACTTGACAGAATAGGTTTTGGTTTGGGGAGATTTGGGATTGATAACAAGTTCCTAAGTGACAGAGAAGTTTACGCTTAAATGCTCAACTAATCTCTGAACGATTTGCAGTGCAAAGCCACCCAGAGTTATGTTGGAATTAAAACCTGGCTATCTGTTAACAACAACAACATCTGCTTCTGAGTCTTGGTGTGGCCCTGTGGATTAATGCACCAGACTGCAAAGCCGTTTGAACTGTAAGGTCGGCAGTTCAAGTTCACCAGCTGCTCCTCAGAAACCCTATACAGGGTTGCTATGAGTTGGAATCAACTCACAGGCACTTAACAACAACAATCTGCATCTGAGAAGTCACCACATTCAAAATATGAGTTGGAATACACTTGTTGATGTGGTTTTCTAGGATAAGCACTGAAATGCTAACCTCAAGGTTGGCAGTTCAAATCCACCAGCCCTACATCAGAAACCCTCTGTAGGGATGATATGAGTCAGAATCAGTCAATGGCATTTAGCAGCAAAACAACAGGATTGATTGGCATTAAGGTACCTGCTGAGTGCAAATTAACTGAACTGAACAAGAAAGAAAACAAAAAGAGTTTCAATACATCAATTAGTTTGCAATAAATACATTTTTTTTCCCTCTGTGGTTAAAGGATTATTTAAAGGTATATGGTATCCTAGGACAAATACCAGAATTTACCTAAGTCTCTCTTGTTGCAATCTGACTCATATGTATATGATATATGTCCACAGAAATAGGTTCTTCTTGCCATCTGGATGTTTCAAAGATCAAGAGAGGGAGTCCATGAAGGGTCTGCCTTTGCAGTTTAAGTTCCCGGTAAAAAATTTTAAAAAAAGAACCACCATTTCATGAGGTAACTGACACCGAAAATTAACTTCCCGGTTGATTGAGTTCCCATTTACATAAAAGGTTATTACCATACTCTTACAGGCATAAGCAGGATACTCTAATCTCGATAGACTTGAACTTCAGAATTATTATTATTAATTATAAGATAGATATAATTGGTAGCTGCAAAAAATTGAGATTAGGTTGAAGAAAAGGAGGTTGGTTCTCTGCATCATTTTTTACTTTTCATTACCATCTTTCCTCACTTACCTCACATCAACATTCCACACTATCAAATCCATAAACTTCCAAACATTATCAAATATCTAGCATGATAGCTTTCTAACAAAATCAACACTCCAGGAATTGATGGAATACCTATTGAAACCTTTCAACAAACTGACGAAGCACTGGAAACGCTCACTCACCTATGCCAAGCTATTTGGATGATAGGTACTTGGCCAACCACTTAAAAGAGATAAATATCTATTCCAAAAAGAGGCAACTCAAAGGAATGTACAAATTATTGAAAGATATCATTAGTATCACACACAAAGTGAAATTTTGCTGAAAATAATTTTTAAATGGTTGCAACAGAAATTGCCAGAAATTCAAGCCAAATTCATAATCTGCTATCGCTAACATCAGTTAGATCTTGGTAAACAGCAGAGAATACCAGAAAGATTTTTACCTGTGTGTGCTTTATTGACTATGTAAAGACTTTCTACTGTATAGTTTCTGACAAACTATGGGTATTATTGTAAAGAATGAGGATTCCAGAACACTTCATTGTGCTCATGAGAAACCTGTATATATACCAATAGACAGTTGTTAGAAGAGAGCAAGGATATACCGAATGATTTAGAATCAGGTAAGGCAGGGTTGTATTATTATTTTTTTTTTTTCCTTCTACACTTAGCTTTAATCTTTACACTTCCTTCCAGCACCAGTTTGTACCCACCTTAGCAAGCATGAGTTCTTGGTGGTGAGTGGGGGCAACTTCAGAGTAGAGTCAGCCATGGGCAGAACGGGACCCTCAATAGTGGCCAGTGCCCAGGATTCCCAAGTAAACAACGGCTTTACCTTCGCTTGCAAGGACAGACTGGCTGGCGTTGACACATAATAAGCATGAATTAGACCCTCCATAATTTATGTCCAAGTTCACGGAGTAGGAGCCCACCTTTCGAGGACTCTCAGGACCAGAAGGCAGGTGTCCACCCTGACTACACCCATGACAGCACGCACTCACAAGTCAAAGCAGAAATCGCAATATGACACCCCATACCCACTGCCCAGCCGCTGCCCTGCAGGCGGGGAGAGATACCAGGCTGGCATGGATGCCAGGATCTGGCCAACTACAATGTCCTGTTTCAGGACATTCCCATGATCAACTGGCTAACCAAAAGGGTTATCAAGTGGTTACAGAGTGGTGAGAAGACCCTTCACAGGCATCTAAGGGGCCACGTGGGCCCCCGCATCTTGGAGCCTGAGTCGGCATGCTGGACATAAAGTCAGAGGTCATATCTGGAGCAGGGCCATCTTCAAAGCCTTTAGAGAAGCTGCTGCCGCTGGGGCCAGGCCTGCTCTGCTCCTGATCCTGTGCTGAGGTGCACAGGATGTCTGTGGAGACAAGGTGGTCATGAGGCACAGGCCCTGCACCCTAGGGAGCCACCACATGTCAAGTTCCATCCTGGGTCTTTTCCTGTTGGAACTGCCACAAGGTGTTGGCAATGAGCACCGAGCGGCAGAGGTTTGGCTCCACCAGCATGTGGCACAGCTGCAGTTTCACCAGGGACATATCCAGCAGGGACTGCCCCTGCAGGTGCTAGAAGGGGACAGCCTGAAAGACTGCCAGAAGTCTGTTCACCTCTTCCTCAATGTCACATTTTATCTTGAGTTCTCTTGCAAACATGGTGTCCTCGGTAGAGAAGATTCCAACAGCCCTGGCCAGATTCTGAGTCTCTGGGGCTGGAACTGCTGGACTAGCCTGAGCCCAGGCCTGCATGGCCAGGTCCACCACCAGATCCACTGCCGAGGCCACCGTTGAGAGAGGGGACAGGCTTGTATTCTCTCACAATATTTATTTAATCTATATGCTGAGCAAATAGTCCTAGAAACTGGCTTATATGAAGAAGAACATGGCATTAGGATTGGAGGAAGACCCATTAATAACCAGTGATATGCAGATGATACAGCCTTGCTTGCTGAAACTGAAGAAGAGTTAAAATACTTACTTATGAAGACCAAAGACAAAATTCTTCTGCATGAATTATGCCTCAATGTAAAGAAAACAAAAATCCTCACAACTGAATCAATAAGTAACATCATGATAAATGAAGAAAAGTTTGAAGTTGTCAAAGACTTCTTCGTTTTGCTCAGAAAAACCACCAACACTCATGGAAGCTGCAATCAAGAAATCAAGCAATGTATTGCATTAGGCAAATCTACTGCAAAATCACCTCTTTTAAGTGTTCAATAGCAAAGATATCACTTTGAAGATTAAGGTGCACCTGATCCAAGCCAAGGTAATTTCAATCACCTCATGTGCATGCAAAATTTGGTCAATGAATAAGGAAGACCTAAAAAGAATTGATGCATTTGAATTATGATGTTGGAGAAGAATAACATAAGTACTATGGTCTTACAAAAAAAAACAAACAAATCAGTGTTGAAAGAAGTACAGCCAGAATGTTTCTTGGAAGCCAAGATGGTGAGACTTCATCTCTCATGCTTCAGACATGATAGAAGGGATCAGTAGCTAGAGAAAGACATCACACTTGGTAAAGTAGAAAGTCAGTGAAAATGAGAAAGACAACCAATACGATGGATTGACACAGTAATAGCAGCAATAAGCTCAAGTGTAACAACAATCGTGAGGCAGACACAGGACCAGACAGTGTTTTGTCCTCTTGTGCATAAAGTCACTATGTGTTGGAACAGACTCATCAGCATCTAAAAACAATTGTTTTTCTATCTTGCTCTCTCTGCCAATGCTAACTCTTTTCATATAATCATCTTGATTTTTAATGGTCTTAACTTCATCAACATTATAACATAAAGTAAGACATGAATAATAATATATCAATCATCCACTAATAACTGTGACCACCTCTTATCTGTTAGTTTTCATACTGTGGTGGCTTCTGGAAGCTATGCCATTGGTGTTTTAAATACAGCATGGTCAGCCTTGGTGGACAGGTTTCAGTTGAGTTTCCAGACTAACACAGATTAGAATGAAGGAGAGTCAGACTATTTCTGAATATTTCATTGCTGAAAATCTTATGAATAGCAATGGAAAACTGTCAAATAGCACCAGAATACTGAATATTGAAACACGATGATGATCAGATATAGTGTCTGAAAATGAGTTCCTTAGGTTGGAAGACATTCAAAAT
This sequence comes from Chrysochloris asiatica, assembly GCF_000296735.1. NCBI lineage: Eukaryota > Metazoa > Chordata > Mammalia > Afrosoricida > Chrysochloridae > Chrysochloris > Chrysochloris asiatica. The sequence continues at coordinate 25,939,285 of NW_006408531.1, forward strand.
ATGACTGGGAAAGCACTGCCTCCTCAAAGCACAGTTGTCTGTGATGACACGAATGGAATTAAGCATCAAGGCCTTCATTTGCTGATGGGACACAGCTCAAAATGAGGAGAAACAGCTGTAAACATACATTAAAAATCAGATCATGGAATGTAAGAAGTATGAATCTAGGAAAATCAGATGTTGTCAAAAATGAAATGGAACACATAAATATCAATATACTAGAAATTATTAGTAAACTGAAATGGACTGGTATAGCCATTTTGAATCTGACAATCACACGGTTTACTATGCCAGGAATGACAAATTGGAGAAGAATAGTGTCACATTCATCATAAAAAAAAATAAAATAAAAATCAAGCTATATCTTGAAGCACAATGCTTCCAGTAATAGGATAATATCCATACACAATGGATAATATCATGCTTGATAAAGTAGAGTGTCAGTGAAAAAAAGGAAGACCTACAACGAGATAGATTAGCACAGTGTCAGCAGCAATGGGCTCAAATGTAGCAAAGATTGTGAGGTTGACCAGGACTGGGCAGTGTTTTGTTCTGTTGTGCACAAGGTTACTATGAGTCAGTACCAACACAATGGCATCTAGCAACAACAAATTGACTGTGTATCTCAGTTGTTCTCTTTGACTCCTTTCTAATTCAATCTGGCTACCAGAACAAGCATAGCCCTTTTTGAGCTACTTTACTCTGAAAAACTAAAAATTTTACATTTGCTCTGAAAATAAATATACTTAAAAGTAAATAGCAGAAAGATCAGAAGGGCTCTTTGAACATTACAGCCAAATATCGGTGGTATGCCACATTAAAAATAAGAAAAATGAGAAGAAATAAACAAGATCAAGATGGTGGATCAGGTGGAAGTGCAGTGAGGAGCTCCATCAGCAACAACATACCGTACAAGAATACCAGACCAAGAAGGCTTAGGGGTTGGTGCCAGAACTCTGAACCACAATAAAGGAATACTTAGAAGATTGGAAGACTTACAGCTAGGGGAATTTGTAGCAGAAGAAAGAAATCCATTGCTTTCTAATTCAAGATGCTCAGCTGTTCCCAGAGCCGCCACCTTGGGAGAGACCAAGCGGGAAAGGAACAGAGCAGCCACGGATGCCTGACAGAACCACAGATATATTGGTGTGTGTGAACACTCTTTTTTTTTTTTCTTCCTTTTTTGTATATGTTCATTGGTCTCTTGCTGGCTGTGCACCTCCATTCTGGTGACTAAAGGGGGGGTGCCTGAGTGAGTGGATGCCACACCCTCACACCTGGAGGGTTCTAGTATACATACACACAGATCTCCTCAAAATTTAAAGTGACAGTTTCCATTTAAAACCAAATGGCAATGCAAAATGGCCACAGCCAGCTCTGAAATGTTTATCATTAGGAAAAAGGTCTGAACGGGAATTTTGGAGCAGGACAAGCAGACTAAAAAGGAAATAGGCCAAAAATTAAATCCTGAGATACATTACAATGACCAACAGGGGCATTTTGAAACTTCTCAGGAAGAATGGTGAAAGGGAAGTTCATCTCCTCATCACATCTACCTGGAGGCAATCAGAAAGCATAAAAGCTACCAAAATACACACCCATCTGAGTATTAAGGTCACCAGTAACTCCTGAATATGCCAATAAAACAGAATCGGATGACCATATCAGCACAGATGACCATATCTGCACAAGTCCAGAAATGAGATAGTAAACCTACACTCCATACTGGAAGATGGGCAGGCTTTGGAAATTCCTGAGAAGGAATTCAGAAAAATAATTATAAAATGTATCACAATACTTTACAATGGAGTTGAGAAAAATAAGGAAGAAGTCAAGAAAGTGTAACAGGAACAATCAATTAAGATAGATACAGCATTGGAAACAATTCAAAACCCATAGAAAGAGGTCCAAACGATTAACAATAGAATATCAGAAATGGACAATACACTCAAAGGGCAAAGGAGTAGCACTGAAGTGATAGAAGCCAGAACTAGTGAGCTAGAAGATAAATCTCTCAACATCACTAAGATAGAAGAACAAACACAAAAAAGGATAAAAAAAAATCTAAAGAAAACCTAAGATTCCTGTTGGACAACATGAAGAGGAATACCTTAAGAATTATCGGCATTCTGGAATAGGAAGAATCACACAAGTCCACAGAGGAGATAGTTGAAGAGCTTCAGGAAGAAAATTTCCCTAACATCCTGAAAAATGACAAGAGAAACATTCAAGAAGCTTATCGAACTCCCCGGAAGGATGGACCTTAAAAGACAATCACCAAGACATATAATAATCAAGCTCTCCAAAATCAAAGATAAGGACAGAATCCTGAAAGCAGCTCGAGAAAAGAGAAGTGAAACATACAAAAGCAAGCAAATCAGATTAAGCTTGGATCTCTCAACAGAAACCAGGCAGGAAAGAAGGCAATGGGAAGACATATATAAAACCTTGAAAGAAAAAAACTGCCAACCAAGAATCGTCTACCCAGTAAAGCTGTCAATCAGACACAATAATGTAATCAAAACATTCCAGGATAAACAGAAGCTAAGGGATTTTGCCAAAGACAACCCTGCTATGAAAAACATCCTAAAAGAAGTTCTGTGGACTGAGAACCAACAAGAACAGACAATAACCAGAGAATGACATATGTAGCAGCATCACCCTGAACTCAATCGACAAATGGAAGAGTCAAGAACAGAATAAAATGATAAGAACAGAGAATCTGGGAGGTCAGTCTAAGATCAAAACAATTACAGTGTGAAAGAAGATAAACATAGAGGAACAGAGATCCAGGTGGTGAGAAGTTCAGGTAGATTACAGGATAAAATAGACTGTCTTAAATGGAGGGAGGAGTTAATAGAATATAAGGTAACCACAAGAGTGGAGTTGGGGTGGGAGGGTTTAGTTCAGGTGTTGGGGAGGGCAATACAAGAAAGGGGAGGAGGCGGAAGAGCAATATAGATAGGGGAACACTGAGACAGATTTGCATGTCCTAAGTGGGACAGAGGAAAATAGTGATGCATGCTCAACGTTGGAACAACAGGGCTCTGTCATATGGGGATCTAGGCATAGTTGTTGTTGTTGCTAAGTACCATGGAGTCAGTTC
>NW_006408531.1:25944155-25945348 GCF_000296735.1 Chrysochloris asiatica
ATGGAGGGGATTATAATCATTGTAATGAAACAGGGTGTATGATTTATTGAATGTAAAACTGATCATCTGCCCTGTTAACTTTCACTCAATCCACAATAAAAACCTTAAAAACAAAGCAAAAAGGCAAGAAAAAAAAATAAGCAAAATGAAATGGAACAAAACAGACATATTTTTCACTAGATTCTTCTGGGTCTTAATATGAAATTTAAATGACTATGGACTACCTCCTATACAGAAATCTTATAAGCAGCTGCCACATGAGCATCTCCCAAGTCATGTGTTCCATACTTACATATGGAGGCTTACAGATGAGTCATTTCAGAAGAACTTAATAAAATGACATTTATAAATATGTAGGCAGGTTTATAAGGGTGGATATTGCAGCATCATAAGGTTCAGAACAGGGTAGGAGTATTATCATTCTGAAGGAATAAATGGAGGTAAAAGTAATAAATATCTAGAGTGGTAGTTTTATGAAAAGATCATCTAAAAAAAGTCATTGCCTTCAGTTGAGGAATGCAGTAAATCTGTGGCAATCTGGTTATTGGGAGAGGGAGGCAGAGAATGAATGCCCCAAACCTCACTCACTTATCTCATTCTCCCATCTCCTGCAAGTGTACTCATTTGTTCAAGCACGACCAAAAATTAAACTTAGGGGAACTCAAACAGAAATTCTGCAAAAGTTAGCATCCTGGAGCATGAAATAGATGGGGAAGAGTGCAGAATGAACTGGAAAAGACTAACATTAGAAGTTATCTTACCCATCATGATTTGCTAATATATATTATATAAAACAAAAGAAAGAGTGCCTTTTTAAATGAAATATGGAGACTGACAACTGAGATAAAACCAGGAATTTCTTAATAGCAGGATTTTATGCCACGACTTGTTTGTCATTTTGTTGTCCTGTGGTGGTTTGCATGTTGCTGTGATGTTGGAAGCCCTACCACCAGTATTTTTAAAGCAGGAGGATCACCCATGGAGGACCGATTTCAGCAGAGCTTTCAGACCAACACAGACTAGGAAGAATGAAAGGCAAACCTCTTATGAATGTTTATCCACTGAAAATCTCATGAATAACAAAGGACCTATACAGAGAAAACTACAAAACACTACTGCAAGAAACCAAAAGAGACTTACAAAAATGGAAGAAAATACCATGCTCCTGGATAGGAAGACTCAACATTGTGAAA
>NW_006408531.1:25950833-25952231 GCF_000296735.1 Chrysochloris asiatica
GTGACACAATGGAATGCATAAATCATCAAACCTTATCATTAATATTACATGTAAGTAAATTTTTGCTAAAGTAATTTTTAAATGGTGGCAACACTGCATCGACAGAGAACTGCCAGAAAATCAAGTTGGATTCAGAAGACGATGTGGACCTAGGGATATATATTGCTGATGTAAATGGTTCCTGGCTGAAAGCAGAGAATACCACAAAGATGTTTACTTGTGCTTTGTTGACTATGCAAAGGATTTTGACTGTGTAGGCCATGACAAGATATGGATAACATTGCAAAGAATGGATATTATAGAACACTTAATTGTGCTTATGAGGAATGCATGCATAGACCAAGAGACAGTCATTTTAACAAAGGATACTGAAAGGTTTAAAATCAGGAAAGGTGCATTCCACAGTCATATTCTGTCACCATACCTATTCAATCTGTATGCTGAGCAAATAATTTGAGAAACCAGATCATTTGAAGAAGAATGTGGTATCAGGATTGGAGGAAGACTCAATAAAAAACCAGTGGTATGCAGATGATATAACCTTGCTTGCTGGAAACCAAAAGGACTTAAAATTCTTGCTCATGAAGAGCAAAGATTACAACAGCCTTCAGCATGGATTTCACCTCAGTGTAAAGAAAACAAAAGTCCTCACCCCTGGACCAATAAATTACATCATGATAAATGGAGGAAAGACTGAAGTTGTCAAAGAGTTCATTTTGTTTGGGTCCACAGTCAACACTCACGAAAGCAGCAGACAAGAAATCAACCAATGTATTAGTTTTAGGCAAATCTGCTGAACAAGACTTCCTTAAAGTTTTCAAGAGCAAAGATATTCGTTTGAGGACTAACGTGTGCCTGATCCAAGCCATGGTATTTTCAGCATTCTCATATACATGTGAACGTTGGACAGTGGCTTAAGAAAACCTTAGAATTATACTGTTTTCATGAGTTATACTGTTGGAGAAGAATATTGAAACTACCAGAAGAACAAACAGGTCTGTGTTGGAAGAAGTATAGCCAGAATGCTCCTTGGGGGCATAGATGGCAAGACTTTAACTCTTATACTTTGGACATTTTATCAGGAGGGACCAGTCCCTGAAGGACACTTGCTTGGTAAAATGGGAGGTCACTGAAAAAGTGGATGATCCCCAACAAGATGGATTGACATCGTGGTTGCAGCAATGGACTCAAGCATAACAACAATTGTGAAGATGGCACAGGACCGGGTAGTGTTTCATTCTGTTGTGCCTAGAGTTGCTATGGGTCGGAACCAACTCATCAGCACCTAACAACAACAACAAGGTATAGGGAAGGATACAGTTTGTTAACTGAATAAGCACATAAGTGTATGTGTGAGTGGATTAAGTACAAAGAATTAATCAACTCTGTGTTGTTGTT
>NW_006408531.1:25952331-25985178 GCF_000296735.1 Chrysochloris asiatica
TTCTCCCGCGGAGCGGCTGGTAGTTTCGAACCGCTGACCTTAAGGTTCGCAGCCCGATTCGTAACCACTACGCTACCAGAGCTCTGTAGTCTAACTTAATACTCAAGCCACTTCAAATGACCTTTGTAATATTGTTGCTGTTATCAGCTGCTGTCAGGTCTGTTCTGACTCACAGTAACCCTACTTGCATCAGAATGAAACTTCCCAACCCTGTAGCACCCGCACAATCTTTGCCATTTTTTAGTTCATTGTTGCAGTCACTTATTGTTGGTGACTTAGTCCATTGTTAGCCCATTGTTGGTGATTTAGTTCATTCTTGCAGTCATCTTATTGAGGGCTTTCTTTGAATACTGTTGTTATTAAGTGACATCAAGCCAGTTCCAACTCATAGCTACCCTTTATTGGGTTTCCAAGGCTTCAAATCTTTGCTTGAGTAGAAAGCCTCATGTTTTACCTACCACTATTTCTCCACTCCTGCCAAACTGTTCCTGATACATCCTATACTTTCTCTCCTCAATGTCTTTGATAATTCTGTTTTGTCCATTAAGAATAGAATTTTACCAGCTCCACCCCATAGACATTTGGGATCAAATAACCATTTGTTATTAGGGAATGTCCTGTGCCTTGTAGGATGTTCAGCAGCATACTACTAGATGAAAGCAGTAGTTCTGCAGTTGTGACAACCAAAAACGTCTCCTGTGTACCCAGTGTAGGGGAATGAGAAACTTGGAATTTTAGCCTGTTGACAACCACTGTTCTAAAATATCACACCTCTTTTAGCCTATAAATATAAGGGATCCCTTAGATATTGCCTTCACAAAAATGTGTACTTCCCAAAAACATGTATGATTTTTCCCAGTCTTTATAATATTGTTGTTGTGGCTTCTATAGGGTGCATACCACGTTTCACCTTGATATTAGTTATTTGAATTTTTTTCATTAGATGAAAGTTCCATGAGAACATTACTCACATGTACCTAGTGGTGTGTGTTTCACAGGTTATAATATATACTCAATAAATATTTTTGAATGAACAAATAATCTTGTTTTTATCATACAGAATCGCTATTCTATAGTGACTCTTACTATCTGCATTAACAAAAGGGCTTCAGAGAGAGAGAGAAATCTTACAGACTATTTAATGCAAAACTCATTCAGTAATGCTGAGCTGGCAAATGTATTTTCTCACTTACTGGAAGATGAGAGAGTTATGATCATGAGAAAAATAAAACTCATAAAAACAAGTATGCATGATTCTGTTGTCTAAGAATCGCTGTGATATTTTTCATCTTTTTTGTGAATGTTGTCTTTAAATTCCTAATTAGCATAGTGATGTAATAGTACATATTTAAAAACAGCAGAGGAAACCAAATGCATGATTTTTGAGGGATAATATCAATCATAAAAATTTACCTTTAATAATGTGGTCTATAAAATTTTTTTTCATCTTCAAAGTGCTGTCAAGCATTAATTAATTATTGCAAGACGCCTGTGCAATAACTAATTAAGTATTATTATCACTACCTTAATTGATGGGAAACTGAGACAAAATTATTTAAGAACTTTCTCCAACTTATTTAGGTCAGCTGCAATGTTAAAGATCTAATTCCTTTTGCTGTACTTTTTTTTTTTAAGCTCTGTGACCTGATTTAAGAACCATTTATACTAAATATATTTTGTGAAGTTTGGTAACAGAAAGATCATATACTTTTCTAATATCAGAACTATAAATAATAAACTCTCCATCAGATTTTAAACTTCCATCTTCACTATTACAGTTCACGAACTATAAAACTTTAAAAAGTAGTAAGTGATTTCTAGAAATCACTTCTCCATTGTTTCAGCACCATTATTAACAACTGGATGAACATCCTCACAAGAAAATATGTAATCTAAAATTCTAGCTCAAAAAGAAACCTTGTTTGATGATATTCTAGGATTTACAAACCTAGCACTATCTTTGGGAAATAAAATAGCAAGAAATTTAGTATGTTTTGTCATATGTTTTAATGTATTCAGAAGTAAACTACTGGAAAAGCTTTGTACATTTCTGTGAATTGGGGATTATGGATTTGCTGTTTCTACAGATTTAGGAAAACAAATTGTACATCCTCTTACTACCACATAGAGTGTGGATTTGTCTTTATATTTATACCACATACACACAATATGGATGTTCAAAATTATGTCAATAGCTGTATGCTTAACTCATATAGGTCTATATTTTCATGGGAATCTAGAGAGCCAAGCATTTTTTACTCTCTTTTCCAAAGCGGTCACTTAAGTAGAATCTTCTCACTATACACATCATTTCTACATTTACAAACTTGCCTTCTGTTAAGCAGTGTTTTTTTCTACATAATGGGGCAATCTACAATACTTTCATTTCTTAAGAAAGCTAATTTATCTATTTTAAATTGTATTCATTCACTGCATAAAAGTTCAAAGTGGTATTGAAGAGGAAGCAGTTAAGAAAAGGAGACAAAGACAGTAGATGTTGAGAGAGGATCTGAGTCAGTCCTTAACATTTCAAATAAAAGTTGCCCGTTGAGTGGCAAGGAAGGAGGGTGAGAGGTAGGGATACTAGGAGGAAGTGCTATGAGTTTCTATATTAGCACAGAAGCGAATTCTTAGAAGCAATCATTGTCAGTGCTGTTAATCTTCACTAGCAGGATGGCTCTTGACTAGAAACTATCACCAAGGTTATGATCCCTGGCAGGAAAAAGAGATGGTTAACCTTTTCAAAAAGAGCCACTTGGAAATGCTGTCCTGAAACAGCCTTTTTCTTACTAAGATTCCTACATTTTTAGGCATCTCCATGCTTGCCACCACTGACATTAATCAGAATGTGTGGGTGAGTGAAATCAAGAGTGGAATGAGAAAATGCTACTAAGATGATACAGAAAGCAGCTAAAGCTAACATTTCCCCTAAGTTCACACTGAATACGTCAGGGTAAAAATAGATATCTTTTGTTTGATTCTTTGTTTTCTTACAGATCTGCATCTCCAGTGATTGAGTAAAAATCAGGCAAAGGTCGGCTTTGAGGTATGTTGTTGTTGTTATGTGCTGTCGAGTCGGTTCCGACCCATAGCGACCCTGTACAGGGTTTCCGAGGGTGTAAATCTTTACGGGAGTAGAAAGCCTCATCTTTGAGGTATAGTAAAATTAAACCATAGTTAAGATATTATCATATCTTTTATTGTTTTTAGGTATCATTGAATCCTCCCCAACTCATAGTGACCCTGTACAGGGTTTCTGAAGACAGGAGTAGAAAGTTTCATCATTCTCCTCAAAGTGGCTAGTGAACTCAGCCCACACTGACCTTGAGGTTTACAGTCCAGTGCTTATCCTACAAATACGTCATTTTGGAGGGTGAAGAGAATAAGAGAGGAATAAAACAATGGAAAGAGATAAGAAAAAAATAGAAAGAAAGAATATTTAATGAGCAGTTAGACTTATTAAGCATTTTTTATAAATGCCATCTAATATTCTCCTCACAGAATGTCTGCAAAATATGTATTCATATACCAGTTTTTATAAATTTAAAACATGTTCAAAGTTTACTCAAGTAATATGATTATAAGTTTAAACCAGATGTAACTCATAAAATTAAACTTTTTCTACTTTTACAATTCTGACACCTTATCATCCATTCATACTCAAAAGCTCATCACTGTCATCCAGTTGATTGTAACTTACAGAAACTCCATTCATTCTAGTGAACACATAAAAGTCCAATTTCTTAGTGAAGTGTTGAAGTTTAACAAAAAAAAAGAGGGCACACAAAAATAAGTGGGAGGGAAAGAAGAGCATTATTTAAAATAGAGCAGGGGGAAAGTTCTAGAAGAAAACAATGCCACTCCCTTTTTAGGAACAAAGATAAAAACTTAAATAAAAAGGATCTTGAAATCACATCCAAGAAATGAAGCTTCATAACAAGCAGAAGAAGGCTTTAACATCAAACAAAGCAACCAATTTATGATCATTTCATCACTTAATAAAAATTCTTGGTCAGCAAAGCAATCTATTATCTAATGTAGATTAATTAATTAATTATGCAATATCATCCTTTCAGAAGACTAATAAAAACATAATGGGGGAAAATAAGAAAGATAAGGTCATTAGTGCACAGGCTCTTGTTTTTGAATGGCTCTGCCAAGATTTAGTGCAATACCATTAATCCTACTACGTGTTTATCATCCATCAGATAGTTTTCAGTTAATTCAATGTCACTCACTTCTCAGCCAAAATGACACTGCCAATTCAAATTAATTTTTCTTTAGAAACTTATAATGTTTTGTTAAGTTCTAAGAAATACAGATTGCATCTAATGTCTTCCTTTTACACTCAGAGCTTGTAATTCCTTGAGAAGCTATCAGTTTCAGCATGATTTATCCTTGATAAACCATTTTCTGTATTGCTTATAGATTCCATTACCCTTTAGATTTGTTGAAATATTATATTCAACATTTGTTGAAATATTATATATAACAACTAGAAGGAAGGACTGTTTTTCCAAAATTAAATAAAATATTGTGGTTACACACGATTTTTTTTCTTTCACTTTCCATTTCTACATTTATCATTTAGCAATGGTGCCAATAAGTAAATCCAACAAGTAAATTTATGTTTTCTAAAATAGTGATTTTTAAAAAGTATTGCTTTCTCAAAAGTTAGATTGGTTGCTTATCTAACAGAAAGAAGGATAACAAGGAGTTCTAGGTATGGTTTTTTCCTTCATGAAATAGATCATAATTTTGAGTCTTGAAAATGACAAAATGTCAGGAGTTACCTCTTGTATTAAACAGTTATGTTTTTGCAATTATGAATGGATGATATCTTTCTGAAAATGATCAGAAATACAAAGTATCAATCTACTTTTGGTGTACATGGAGTTAGGTTGTGTTTAACCACTGGTACTACCTGATGTACCATTTAAGATTTAGATCAGTTACATGAGACAGAAAAGAAAAATTAATAGTGGCTTGATCAAAATGTAATAACATGGTCTTCTCTCCTATGAAAGAATACTGGAAGAAGGTAGTCAAAGCTTTCAGGAATCCTGACTTCTATGGTCTTTTTTTTTTTTTTAAGTTATTATTGTGCATTATGTGATAATTTACATGGGAGAACATTAGCTTTACATTCATCCTATCTTATTTCATTTCATTGTAATGATTACAATCCACTATATGCATCATCAAACAACCAAAGACTACACCCCGCAATCCTGGCCCCCAGCATTCAACAGACATACCCTCTCCTTCCCTGAGTCCAAAGTCCCCAGGCACTCCATCATTCCATGTAATCGTCTCTCTGATTTCTATCTTCTTCCACTACCATTCTAGTGCATGTTTCCCATTTAAAAAGTCAATGTTGTTGTTAAGTACCATCAAGTCAATTCTGATTCATAGTGACCCTGTATAGGGTTTCTGAGGAGCAGCTGGTGGATTTAGCTGATCTAATTAAGGGTGGCTTGCAAATTCTAGATGTTAAAGACTTTTTCCAGAGTCTTCAGAAGATACATAATCTATGCAACCTTTTCATCTATTTTACATATTACATTGTATTATCAACAAATCATATATGCCAAAGACCATAAATTATCTTAGAGAGTGGCATCAGTGGAACTTGTTAGAAATGCAAATGCAATTAGTAGACCAGTGTTTACACCTACAGTGCTACAATACATGGTTCAAAAAAGAGGAAGGGGAGATGAAGAGTATACATCGTTGGTTTTAAGGAAATTTTGCAGAAATCCCATTGTATATATTGAAAAGAAATTTATCATGCTCAGTTACCAGGGTACAAGATTTATCTTTCAGCTGGGCAGTAATCAAAGATCTTATTAAAAAGAATAAGACTAGGAAAAGGAAGGGAAGAACTGTTCTTTTTTGGCAACAAACTATTTCATCTTTTATGTGCATGTATACCTTTAATTTACAAAAGTAAAAATTTAGCTTGTTGGAAGAAAATGAAAGGCATATGCCATTCCAGGGATTCATGTTTGTTCCTTAGTTTAAGAGAGGTAAATAGTGATGTATGCTCAAACTTGGAACAATGGGGCTGTATGATACAGGGATCGAGGCATAGTCTGAAGAGGGAAAATAATACTAAGATGCCTGACTGTCTTATGAATATTGGTTTTCCTTGTCTACTATTGTAAAATAAACACTTGAGTGAGATACAAAGGAATGTCGGGAAACACGATTACAGAAAGCTTGTTAGCCCATCTTCAGCCTAGAACTGATTGTTATTGTTGTTATGTGCTGTGCAGTCAGTTCCAACTCATAGTGACCCTGCACAGGGTTTCCAAGGCTGTAAATCTTTACAGGAGCAGAAAGCCTCATCTTTCTCCTGCAGAACAGCTGGTACCTTCAAACTGCTGACTGTGAGGTTAGCAGCCTGATTTGTAACCACTACACTACCAGAGCTCCTAGGCATAGTTAGAAGAAGGGAAATAATACTAAAATGCTCTCGTGGACTTGTTTTAATTTTCTTCAGCTTCAGTCTGAACTTCATATGAGCAATTGATGGTCTGTTTCACAGTCTGCCGCTGGCCTTGTTTCAGCTGATGATATGGCGCTTTTTTTCTCCTCCACCATCTTTTTCCACAGATGTAATCAATTTGATTTCTGTGAATGCAATTGGTGAATTCCATGTGTATAATTGGCTTTTATGTTGATTAAAGAATATATTTGCAATGAACAAGTCACTTGTCTTGCAAAAATTCTTTAATGTTATCTCTAGCATCATCTCTATCACCAAGGCCATATTTATACTGATCCTTCCTCTTTGTTTCCCACTCTTGTAGTCCAATCAGCAGTAATTATCTACATCTTGATTGAGTGTTTGATCAATTTCAGACTGAAAAATGTGGTAGAATTCTTCAATTTCATCATCACTAGCTCTAGTTGTTGGTGAGTAAATTTGAATCATAGGTTTACTCCATTCGCATCATCATGGTCAATTCTACTATGAGGAGACAGTTTTTCCCCCGATTATATTTTAGTGACTTCCAACCTGGGACCCTCAATATCCAGCACTCCTCATGTGGCACTATAGGTTCAGTACTAGTCTGCAAAACACAAGATTGGCAGTTCGAACCCACCAGCTGCTCCTTGGAAACCCTATAGATAGTATTGCTGTGAGTCAGATTCTATTCAATGGAACTTAACAACAACAACAACAACATATCTGACAATATTCTCATGCTCCTCATCATATTTCAATACTCAATATTCTGGTGCTATGTGACAGTGTTCCACTGCTATTCATAAGTTTCCCAATGACTAAATATTTGGAAGCAGTCCATCTCTCATTCTTCCTAGTCTGCTTAGTCTGGACAATCATCTAAAACATGTCCACCATGAGCAACGGTGCTGGTACTTCAAATACCAGTGGCATCGCTTCCAGAATCACAGTAACATGCAAGACACTGCAGTACAGCAAACTGACAGATGAGTGGTGGAACAAAACATACATTTACTAATTTTAATCAAATGACATACTTGCTGTTGTTGTTGACATCAAACTAATTTTGACTCATGGGACACCATGTATGCAGAGAAGAACTGCTTCATAGGTTTTCCATGATATAACCTTGTGGATAGATTGTCAGGCTTTTTCTATGAGGAGCCTCTACATGGGTTCAAACTACAAACATTTCAGTTAATATTGGATCACTTGTCCTACTCAGGGTCTACTATATTAGTTACAGAGGATGGCGCAGGACTGGTAGTGTTTCATTGTGTTGAACATAGGAGTTAAAACCAACTCAGTGGTACCCATCAATAACAACAAACTGTAGTTGAATTAAAGCTATTCCCCGTCACTTCTTTTTTACAATATGGAATTTCAAAGAATCATAAATTCAACATTCGTTTTTTAAAAAAGATTATTGGTTGCCTCAGTTTTTGTATAGGTGCCAAGCTTGATCCTATGATCGCTGTCACAGAGACCTTCACTTTTGAGCTAAGTTCTTATTGGTGACTATGAATCAATATTCATATTATCTTAATTGGTACCATTATTAGTAATAACACAGAAACCTAAAAGTCAACACTGACTTCCTTTTTCACAGCTGAGGTGAAAATTGTCTTTCAATGTCTCCACATATTGAAAGTAGTTATATGTAAGATTCCCCATTCAAAAAAGGAGAACGAATTAGAGTTAATACGTAATACTCTTGAGTTAAGGTTCTAAGTACAGTTTCTAAGCACTTAGACTTGACTTTCAATACATGTGTTTTTAGAAGGAAAACACAAGGACAGAGTATTGTTCACACTGCAATCTGTGCAGAAATAATGGTCATATTTATTCTAGTTGTTCAGACAAAGATCACACTAAAGTCAAACAGAAGATGGGGTAAGGGGAGAAATGAAGATATATTTTATACAAATTTAATGAGACTCCTTTAAAAAATAACTTTAGAGCCAAATAATGGGCAGGCCTATAAAGTGAGTAAAATAACACCAGAGAAGAATGTACTCCTCAGTACAATCCGCCACACAAGACCAAAAAGGTAGCATTTTCCTAAAAACAAAGTTCAGAAGGCAAGAAAGGGCAGGAAAAAAGATGAGTGCACATGGGAAACTCAGGGAGGAAGCAGGAAAATGTTGTTGCATTAAAAGAATTGCAACTAATGTTATGAATCAAAGTGTGTATACATTTTTTTTAAATGGAAAAAAAAAATGCTCCATCAAGTTTTACCCTAACTAAAAGAAAAAGTAAAATAAATAAAATAGGTAAACATAGCTTTAGAAAAGCAGAGCAAATGCTAACACTAAAAAAAGAAAAGACTACATAACAGGGGCAAACATGTAGAAAAGATTTTTTTTTTTTTTAAAGTAGAGAGAGAAAAATTACGAGACCTAACCAAGAGCACAGGTAATATTGCTTGTCCTGTTCTACTTTCTTTCAATTTTCTGTGAAAAGAAAAATGATCATGAAAACAGAAAAGAGACAGGGTTATCCCAAGTCAGAAATCATTGTGAAACAAACATGTGGATAAGAAAGAAGGACATTGGTGCAAGTACAATGAAAAATGTAACCTGCTTTTCTGGTGCCATACCCCTCAAACCTAAGAAAGGAACTTTTTTAAAAAACCACAAAACCCTCTTCCTGTTTCAATAGAAATCCAGGCAGGTAGTAAGGAATTAAAGATCCGGAAATGCCTTCTTTGTGTGTGACTATACTCATCTTCATTGTCTTACCTTCACCCCTGTATTCCAGATGAGCCCACACCTGACAAAGATTTGTGCACAAAATAAATGTGAGCAAATTTTAATTGTTGATTTACACAGGGATACAAAAAGCTTTTTTAATGACTAATAGTATTTCATATTTTGGAAACTGTACTGCACTGATTTTACATTTCTGTATTTGAAATACATTATCTCGAATTAAAGCCCTTCTCAGTCTTGGAAGGCATATTTAATTTGTCAACCATAGCAATCTAGTAAGGCACACAAATGGAGCATTAGAGGAGAAAGGGGACAATCAAGAAAATAAATTTGGCCAAAACTTCCTTAGTAATAAACAGACAAATGTCCATGCTAAATCATCTTTCTATCCATAAATTCTATAAAATTTGCTTCTCAGGAGCTGTACTACTGTTAACATAAATATATTGAAGAACCAATTTAGATATTCACAATACAATGATTTTTGACATGCTGAGAGTAATGTGTAGGTGTAAAATAAATATCACAGTTGGCGGTTCTACCAAAAGAAACTATTAATTTTATGTGATATGTCCCTCAACAACCTAGGAAGTTCAAGTGGCTGTTTATCTGACATCAAAGAAAATAACAGAAAACTCTCAGATTTGGGGTTTTTTCTTTCATAAAATAGATTGTGATTTTTGAATGACAAAAAGTCTTAGGCTCCTATTTTACTGATTTGCTGTGTTGTTTATATTAGCTACATCTAACTACCACATGTAAAGAGCTCTGGTAGCATAGTGGTTACAAACCGGGCTGCAAACCTTAAGGCCAACAGTTAGAACCTACCAGCCGCTTCGCAGGAGAAAGATGAGGTTTTCTGCTCCTGTAAAGATTTACAGCCTCGGAAACCCTGTACAGGGTCGCTATGGGTCGGAACCAACTCGACAGCACACAGCAACAACTACCACATGTAGTTCCTGGGTGGTAAATATAGTTAAAGTACTCGGATGCTAACCAAAAATTTAGATGTTTGAGTTCACCCAGAAGTACCTGGGAAGAAAGTTATAGTGACCTACTTCCAGCACCGTGGAAGCAGTTACTGAATACCTTAATGGAGCACAGTTCTACTTCGAGACACGTGCGTTTCCATTAGAAAACTTGAATAGAGGGCAACTGGTAATGACTACTTGGAGAGAGTCAGAAATATGAAGTATCAAATGTGGTTTCTATGTGCCATAGCATTAGGTTGAAGGAGGCTCAATGCCTACATAATTAAATCTTTAATGATTTTCCTTTAGTAGAACAGTGTGCGTAGCAATGTAAATTAGGGAAATATGCAGAAAAACCTAGAAGGAATAGATAAAAATATAGAAAACTGTTTATGGATGACCTTAACCTATAAGGACCTCAAAGATCCTTGGGAGACTTTTGACCTGTTTGGATTACAGAGAACTTGTAATTGCTCGGAGCAGTGGTAGAATTCTACAGTCCATTCAGGAGACTCTCTTTTGACTTGTAATCAGTGCAGCTCATGCGGAGCCAGCATTCACAGGCCAAGGAGACTTGCATGTGGCTATGACGCTGAACAGACTCAAACAGATTAGGAAGAAAGGATTGGGTATCTAAGGTATTTTGACATAAGTAATGTGTACATTATACCTTTTTACATACTGAGCAAGATACCCATGTCATTTCTATAACTGGCCTATACCAACAATTTTTTACATGTTAATGACTCCAATTTCCTTTTTTTTTTTTTTTTCTTCAATTTTTAAAAGTTTCTCCAAGGGTTTTTAATGTTAAGTCTTCATCTTGGTGCCTGATGACATGGAAGTTTAGTTCCTTCCCAGCAGCAGACTCTCACCAACTTACCCTTGAGTTTCTAACACAGTCCTGGTAAGGTTCCCTCGCTTTTCTGTAAAACCCTTTCTCCAAATGCAGTAAGAGATCATGTTTTCTGCCCTAGAAACAGCCCAAGATATCTGCAGGTCACCCAGGGATGAAAAGGCCATTCAGGAAGGCAAGGCAGACACACTACAGCCACCTACATTCCACCTCACTGTCCAACTGGCCGGCCAATCTGCTCAGGTCATTGAATCTTCTGCTAGTAATGACACTGCAAGGTAGACCTGAGAGCCACAGGAACAGAGGGGTCATTCGTCCCTTGTTTTGACTAATTGTATCCAACTGGCTGCCTGGGAGCCCCACAGGATTAGGGCAGTGCATGTCCATACCCACACCATCCTCAAAGTGGGGCTGACATGATGGGATTCAGGTGGACACAGGCAAGTGCCCCATTCACTTAGATATCTCTACATCCAAATCTATTTCCTTCTACTAGACTCCATGCACTTAAATATCTATTGCTATCAAGATCTTGTACAAATCCAAATCTTGTTGTTAGTGGTCTTATAGTTGGATGTGATTCACAGGGACCATATGAACAACCAAACACCGCAGTGCCAGGTCTTCATCATCCTCACAAGCTTTATGTTTGAGCCCATTGTTTCAACAACTACATCAGTTCTTCTTCTTAAGTGTCTCCCTCTTTGGGGGCTGATCCTCTACTTTACCAAGAAATCCTTCATCAGGGATGTCTTGGTCCCTTCTGATAACATGTCCAAAGTACATGAGATGAAGTCTCACCATCCTTGCTTCTAAGGAACAATATGGCAATACTTCTTCTAGAAGATTTGTTCATTCTTCTGGAAGTGCATGGTATATTTAATATTCTTCACTAACACTATAATTCAAAGCCATAAATTCTTTGGTCTTCCTTTTTCATTGTCTAGATTATACATGCATATGAAAAGATTAAAAATATCATGAAAGGTTCAGGAGCACCTTAGTCTTCAAAGTGGCATCTTTGATTTTTAACACTTTAAAGAGGTTTCTGGCAGCAGATTTACCCAATGCAATAAGTAATTTGACTTCCTGACTGCTGCTTTCATGGGCATTGATTGTGGATTTAATTGGAATGAAATTTTTGATAACTTCAAACTTGTCTTTATTTATTATGATATTGTTTATGGGTTGAGGCGTGAAGATTTTGTTTTCTTTATGTTAAGGCATAATCCACACCTAAGGCCACAGTCTTTAATTGTCATCAATAAGTGCTTCTAATCCTCTTCGCTTTCAGCAAGCCTGTGTCATCATCATACTGCAGGTTGTTAACGAGTCTTCCTCCAATCCTGATGCAACGTTCTTCTTTATATCCAGTTTATCAGATTATTTGCTTAGCACTCATTAAATAAATAAGGAACTCTGGTAGCGTAGTGGTTACGAATCAGGCTACGAACCTTAAGGGCAGCGGTTCGAAACTACCAGCTGCTCCGCGGGAGAAAGATGAGGCTTTCTACTCCCGTAAAGATTTATACCCTCGGAAACCCTGTACAGGATCGCTATGGGTCGGAACCGAATCAACGGCACTTAACAACAACAACAACATTAAGTAAATAGGATGAAAGATATGAACCTGACAGTTTTTTTTTTTAATTTTATTTTAAATCATACAGTATTCCTGTGTCCAATTCAAGCAATTGCTTCTTGGTCCATGTATAATCCTGCAGTAATATCTCCCCCAAAATATGTGTTGAAATGAAATTTTATTTTGTACACTTTAGAAGCAATTAGAACAATTTTTGAAATATTATAATTGCTTATCAGACATAGTAGACCCACAAGGGAATTTACCTTTGATGAATTTCAAGACATCAATTCCTATACCTAAGACATTTTCCCAGGGAGTGAATAAATTTCTCATGTTCAAGAGCCATGGTGCATATATAGCATGCCATCATTGCCAACTACCAATCCACGTAAGGTCACAAACCCTGAGAGAGGCTTGTCAAGGTGAATCACAGTGCAAGCAAAACAAAAGTGAACATTCGACTAGACAGTTGGATTCTGACATTTCTTACCAATATGTTAATATTGCCAGTAATTGCTCTCAATTGGGTTTTAAATTCCCTGAAACAGAAACAGACATTTTGAGTATTCTGCTTCTTCACTTGTTTTACATTGGCACCAAGCCCTTACATTTGAATGTGAGAAATGGCAATGGCAAAAAAAAATCTGACCTAACATTCTACACAAGTATAAGTAGCACTATGTGAAACTAGAAAACTGAACATTTCCAAGAGATTTCCTCCACACCTCAAAGGGAGAAGTGACATTTTGAGTCCTTGCTTCTCAATCAGGAATAAAGTTCTCCCAATGTAAGAAAAGAAAACAGCAGTAATTCAGAGACATTTTAAAGGTCAGTGATATATGACATAGAACTAAAGTCTGTGAAGAAAATCACTACTTAGAAAGGATAAAGCTATCCACTCAACCTTCAAATGCACTAATTAAAATGATATCTTTCTAAAGGAAAAAATGCTAAGTCAGATACTTCACAAAATAACAGCTTAGTTTCACAGAAATTCAATTTCATATAACCAAGAGGTTCTTAAATGTCATTCAGACTCCTACAAATTTTATCAATAGTGATATAAAAAGAGATAATTTATTGGTCATGTTATTCAAATCTCTGAATTTCCTTACTCCCAGCTTTTATGTTTAAAGGGTTAAACTTACTCTCCCTCTTATATGTCTGCTTTAAGGGACATCTGGGGGTCATTCACTGCCTTTGACTTCCAGACAGAACTGCAGTTAGTTTGATAACTGAAAAATAGCTGTCTGTCCAATTCATCACTAGTTCTTGATCACTTTCTTTATGGTCTTTCTGCTTTAATTCTTAGTAGCTTTAAAAATAAAAAAAGTGTCTTAATTTTCAACTGTGAAAAACTTTAGTTTAAGACATGCTTGTGGATTAAAAATGCAATATGAAAACACTGGCAACTTGACTAGTCTATGGCTCTCAATGGCTTGGCTAAGCTTTAGTCTAGTTGTTGTTAAAAAGTAGTTACATGCAATTAAATCAATTGACCTTGGGTAAAGCACATTACTTTCCATAATGCAATGTAATACAATTACCTCCCATAATGTAATCTACTGTAATCACCTTTCATAATTCCATCTAATGTGATGGACTCAATCAGTTGAGGTCATACCAGTGTAGGGTAAATCCTAAACCTAATTATTCCTGAGCTAAAAAAAAACAACAACAAAAACTAGAATAGACACAAAGATGCACAAGGAAAAAGATATATAGACAGACAAAAACATAACCCTACAAGATTTACTTCTGGAGTCCTGGTGTGGCATTGTGGGTTAACGTCCTGGTCTGTGGGATTGATTTGGACTGCAAGATCATGAACCACTTCTCAGAAAACTTATACAAGATTGCTATGAGTTGGAACCGACTTGACAGCACTTAACAACAGCAAGTAGAAGCTGAAATAGACAAGGAAGGATCTCCCCCTGAATTCAGACTTCCAGACTTCTGAAATGTGAGAAAATAAATTTTTGACTTTTAAAACCACTCACTTGAAGTACTTAGATACAGCAACAGTAGGTAACTAAGACACTGCCATCAGTAGGAAGGGAGGTATATGTTTTCATGCTTATTCCTTCATGGGCAACAAAATGGCTGCAGAAGCATAACCTAAAAACAGAATGGAGATATTGTATAGTCTTTTCCTTACATCAAGAGAAAACTGCCAGATATTAAAGCTGGATTCATAAGAAGATGTGGAACCAGGGATATCATTGCTAACATTAGATGGATCTTTATTGAAAACAAAGAATAATAGAAAGATGTTTACCTGTGTTCTGCTGACTATGCAAAGGTATTCAACTGTGTAGATAATAATAGGTTATGGATAATATTAAAAACAATTACTAATCCAGTACACTTAGTTGTTCTAATTAGGAACTTGTACATAGACCAAAAAAGTACTTGTTAGAACAGAACAAGTTTGGAATCAGAAAAACTGCATCAGTACTGTGTCCTTTCACTATACTTATTCAATACATATGTTGAGCAAATAATCAGAAAATTGGATTATATGAAGAAGAATGTGGCATCAGGATTGAAGGAAGATTCAACAACAACCTGCACTGTTAAGATAGCACAACGTTGAACGTGGAAAGTGAAGAGGACTAGAAGCACTTACTGATGAAAATCGAAGGCTACAGTATGAATTATATCTCAACATAAAAAAAGCACAAATCTTTACAAGTGGGCCAATAAGTAGCATCACGATGAATGAAGAAAACATTTAACTTGTCAAGGATTTCATTTTAATTGGATCCAAAATCAGTGCCCATAGAAGCAGCAGTCAAGAAATCGAACTATGTATTGCACTGGGGAAATGTGTTGCAAAAGGCCTCTTCAAGTGTTAAAAGACATAGATGTCACTTTGAAAATTAAGGTGTGCCGACCCCTTGACATAGTATTTCAATTGTATTATATGCATGAAAACCAGGCAGTGAATAAGGAAAACCAAAAAAAGAAGTAATGGCTTTGAATGTTGTGTTGGGGACGAATATTGAGTATACCACTGATTGCTAGAAGAATGAATGAATCTTTCTTGTAAGAAGTATAGCCTGACCTACTGTAGAAATGAAGATGATGAGACTTCACCAAACACACTTCGGACATGTTATCAGGAGGAACTAGTCCCTGGAGACGAACATCATGCTTGGCAAAGTGGAGGGTCAATGAAAAAGAGGAAGACCTTCAACTAGATGGATTGGACTACAACAGTAAACTCAAATATAGCAATGATTGTTTAGTTGGTAAAGGACCAAGCAGTGTTTTCTTCTGTTATACAGAGGGTCCCTATGAGTCAGAATTTACTGGACAGCAGCTAGCAAACAACTTTTTTATATTGCTAAAGAAGAATGGCTAAAATTACCCCTGGAATTGTGCAACTGATTTCCCCTCACTTCTTACTTGCCAAAATGCTGTCATATACCCATGCCAGAAAGAAACACTTTTCAGGAATATGAGATTACCATAATTGACTTGGATTAATCAAGATATCCCCCCCTGGAGTTGGAGAGAAAGCCAAAATATCCTGAAACACAAGGTCCCTGGGTAGAGCATGAACAAAATCGACGAGTTTTTGTGTGTAGGCAACCAACTAGCATTGTCACAGTTGCCAAGGATTATCTCTTTATTTATTTTCTGTGCTTGTCAATTGCTTTCTCTTCTACCTTAATTACATACTGAAATAATTATTTCTTTCTATTTTTCCCAATCTCAAGCTTGTAGCAAAAGCCTAGAGTTCCCACTAGACTATTTTGTAGCATGTCTTATAAATAGGATAACATTCAGTACAAATGAAACACTTACAAGCCTCTTAAGAAGCAAAATTGTCTATTAACCTTCTTAATCTTTGAAAGATCAGCAAATAATTCACTGTAGACATCTGGAGGGCAGGAAGTAGCCATAATCTCATCCAGTATACTTAACTACTCTAATTCTTCAGATGCAGAGATCATGATATTTGTGGAACCCTATAGATTCAAGGTCAGTTTGAACCTCAAGGTCAGCAGTTCAACCTCACCAACCACTCCTCAGAAACCCTCTGTGGGTCACTGTGACTCAGAAACAACTGGACAGCACATCACAATAATAACAATAACAACAACAGATTCAAGAGACAGACTCTCTTCTCTAACGTTAACTCCCAAAACCCACTGTTACTGATTGAATCAATTCTGATTCATAGAGACTGTGTATGGAATTTCCAAAGTTGTGAATTTTTATCAATGCACAAGACATTATCTTTCTTCCAATAAGCAGCAGGTAGGTTTGAAGTGCTAACCTTGGGTTAATAATGTGTGCTTATCCTATACCAGAACTAGGACTCTGCAGTGATATGTTGTTGTTGCTATTATTCTTAAGTGCCTTTAAGTTCACACTGATTCATAGTGACCCTGAATAGGGTTTCTGAGGAATGGCTGGTGAACTTCAACTGCCAATCTTGTGCTTCAAACTGACCTTGCAGACCAGTGCTTATCCCACAGTACCACACCAATGATATATTAGGGGCAAACAATACTATTTACTGGATAAATTAATAAAATAATGGTATTCTTTTTTTATTACTTTATTAATTTACCTAATAAATAATATCAGTTGGCCCTAACATAACATGCCACCATTCATGTATCAGTTAATCATACTGTGGTAGCTTGCATGTTAGTGTGAGTGCAGAAGTTATGCCACCTCTATTTCGAATACCAGAAGGGTCAACCATGGTGGAGAAGGTTGCATATGAGCTTCCAAACAAACACAGACTAGGAAGGAGAGACAGAATGCTTCCTAATATTTAGTCACTGAAAATTGTATACATAGCAGTAGAATACTGTCAGATGTTGTTGTTAGGTGCCATCGAGTCGGAAATGACTCATAGCGACCCCATGCACAGCAGAATGAAACAATGTCCGATCCTGGGCCAACCTCACTACTACTACACTTGATGCCATCAATGATGCCACCTGGCCGATCCATCTCGTTGGGGGTCTTCCTCTTTTTCTCTGACCCTCCACCTTACCCAGCATGACATCCTTCTCCAGTGACTGTTCTCTCCGGACAATATGTCCAAAGTAGGAGAGACGAAGCTTAGCCATCCTGGCCTCCAAGGAGCACTCTGGTTGTACTTCTTCCAAAACAGATCTATTGGTTCTTTTGGCAGTCCAAGGCACTTTCAGTATTCTCCTCCAACACCACAACTCAAAGGCATCAATTCCTCTATGATCTTCTTTATTCACTGTCTAGCTTTCACATCCATATGAGGTTATTGAAAATACCATGGCTTGGGTCAGGTGCACCTTAGTCCTCAAGCTGACATCTCTGCTATCTGCTGTCAGATAGTATCAGAATATTGACTACTGAAACATGATGAAGAGCACCAAAATTTTGTCTGATATAGTGACAGAAGTTGAGTCCCTCAGGTTGGAAGGCACTCAAAATACGACTGGGGAAGAGCTGTAAACATCCATTAATGATCAGAGCATGAAATGTATGAAGCATGAATCTAGGAAATGCAAATTGTCAAAATTGAAATGGAGCTCATGTACATGGATAGTCAAGGTATTAGGGAGTTAGAATGGATTGGTAAATTGGCTAATCTGAATCAGACAATCACATAGTTTACTATGTTAGGAATGGCAAATTGGAGAAGAATGGCATTTTATTCATCATGAAAAAGAACGTATTGAAATCTGTCTTAAAATACAATGCTGACTGTGATAGGATAATATCCAGACACCTACAAGGAAGACCAGTTAATAACACTATATATTGGTGCACCAATCAATCACTAAACCAGTGATGATAAAATTGAAGAATTTGATCATCTGATCAAACATGCAATCAAGATGTATTGATAATTATGGGTAATTGTAATGCAAAGATTAGAAACAAAGAGGAAGGCTAAGTAGTAGGAAAATATGGCCTCAGTGGTAGAAATGATGCTAGAGACAGAATTTTGCAAAACCAGTGACTTCTTTATTGCAAATACCTTTTTGGAACAACATAAAAGATGACTATACACATGGACCTCACCAGATGAAATACACAAAAATAAAATAGAGTACATCTTTGGAAAGAAACAATGGGAACATTCCATATCATCTGCTCCCCCCCCCCCAAAAAAAGCCATGGGCAGACTGTGAAACAGACCATCAATTGCTCATATACAAGTTCAGACTGAAGATGAAGAAAATTAAAACTATTCCAGGAGCAACAAAATATGACCTTGAACATATCCCACCTGAATTTAGAGATCATCTCAAGAACAGATTTGATGCACTAGACACTAAAGATCAAAGACCAGAAAATTGTGGGATGACATCAAGGACAGCATACAGGAAGAAGGCAAAAGGTCATTAAGAAGACAAAAAAGAAGGAAAAGACCAAAATGGATGTCAAAAGAGACTCTCAAACTTGCTTTCCAGTAGAGATGCTAAAGCAAGTGGAAGAAATGAGGACACAAAAGAGCTGAACAGACAATTTCCAACGACAGTTCTAGAAGACAAAGTCAAACATTATAATGAAGTGTGCAAACACCAAGAGTTACAAAACCATAAGGGAAGAACGTGCTCAACATTTCTCAAGCTTAAAGATCTGAAGAAAAAAATCAAGCATATTCTTGAAATATTAGAGCCCTGGTGTGGTCTTGTATGTTAATGCGCCAGACTGCAAAGCCATTTGAACTGCAAGGTCAGCAGTTCAAGCTCACCAGCTGCTCCTTGGAAACCCTATAAGGGTCGCTATGGGTCAGAATCGATTCGACGGCACTTAACAACAACAACAACTTGAAATATTGAAGGATTCTATAGTCAATATGTTAAATAGTACAGAAAGCATCCAAAGAAGATGGGAGGAAGACACAGATTCATTGTACCAAAAAGAAATGGTCAATGTTCAACCATTTCAAGAGGTAACATATGATCAAGGGCCAATGATAATGAAGGTGCACCTCCAAGGTGCACTGAAGATATTGGCAAAGAGCAAGATTCCAGGGATTGATGGAATACAAACTGAACTCTTTCAACAAACTGATGCAATAGTGGAGGTACTCATTCATCTATGCCAAGAAATTTAGGTGACAATTATCTGGCCAACTGGCTAAGAGACCCTTACTTGTGCCCATTCCAAAGAGAGATGGCCCAACAGATTGTGGAAGTTCTCAGACAATATCATTAATATTTCATACAAGTAAAATTTTGCTAACGATAATCCAAAAATTGCTGCAAACGTACATTGACAGTGAACTGCCAGAGGTTCAAATAGGATTCAGATGGGGACATGGAACCAGGGATATTATTGATGATTTCAGATGGATCTTGACTGAAAGCAGAGAATACCAGAAAGATGTTCACCTGTGCTTCATTGACTATGCAAAGGCTTTCGGCTGTGTGGCTCATGACAAGCTATGAACACTATTGCATGGATAATGAGTATTCTAGAACACTTAAGTGTGTTCATGAGGAATGCTTCCATAGAACAACAGGCAGTTGTTCAAACAAAATAATAGAGCACTGAATGGTATAAAATTTGGAAAGGCTTGTATTCTTTCACCATACTTATTCAATCTGTATGTATGCTGAGCAAATAATCCTAGAAGCTGGATTATATGAAGAAAAACACAGCATCAAGATTGGAGGAAGACTCATTAACAATCTACCATATACTGATAATATAGCCTTGCTTACTGAAAGTGAAGAGGACTTAAAATACTGATGAAGATCAATGACCACAGCCTTCAGTATGGGTTGCACGAGTATGTAAAGAAGACAAAAATTCTCACCACTCGATCAATAAACAACATCCATATAAATGTTAAAAAGATTGAAGTTGTCAAAGACTTCATTTTGCTCAGGTCAACCATCAACACTCATGGCAGCAACAGTCAAGAAATTAAACAATGCATTGCAGTAGGCAAATCTTCTATACAAGACCTCTTTAAAGTATTCAAGAGCAAAGATGTCAGCTTGAGGACTAAAGTGTGCCTGACCCAAGCGATGGTATTTTCAGTAACCTCATATGCATGTAAAAGTTGGACAGTGTATAAGGAAGACCACAGAGGAATTGACACATTTGAGTTATGATGTTGGAGGAGAATATTAAAAGTACCATGGAATGTCAAACGAACAAAACAATTTGTGTTTGAAGAAGTACAGCCAGAGTGCTCCTTGGAGGCCAGGATGGCCAGACTTCATCTCTCATGCTTCAGACATATTGTCAGGAGGGACTAGTCCCTAGAGAAGGATGTCATTTTTGGTAAAATGGAAGGTCAAAGAGAAAGAGAAAGACCCCCAACTAGATGGACTGGCACAGTAGCAGCAGCAATGGCTCAAATATAGCAACAATTATGAGATTGGTGCAGGACCAGGAAGTGTTTAGTTCTGTTGTGGATAGGGTTGCTATGAGTTGGTACCAACTCAATGGCACTTAATAACAACAACAACATAACATTGGTGTGGTGCTTTAGGAAAAGCAGTTAACCACATTTTTCAGAGTGGGTTACACCTCAACGTAAAGGAAACAAAAATCCTCACTACTGGACAAAAAAATAATGTCAAGATAAATGGAGAAAAGTTTGAAGTTGCAAAAGACTTCATTTTGCTTGGATCAACCTCAACACTTACAAAAATAGCAATCATGAAGTCAAATGACGCACTGTATTAGGGAAATCAGTTGCGCAAGACCTCTTTAAAGTGTTCAAGAGCAAAGATGTCAGTTTGAGGAGTAAGATGTCTGTGACCCAAGCTATGGTATTTTCAATAGCTTCACATGCATGTGATAGTTGAGACAGTAAATAAGGAAGACCGTCGATGAATTGATACATTTGATTTTTGATGTTGGAGAAGAATATTAAAAGTATCATGGACTGCTAGAAGATAAAACAAATTTGTTTTGGAAGGATTACAGCCAGAATGCTCCTTAGAAATCAGGATGGTGAAACTCTGTCTCTCATATTTCGGACACATTATCAGGAAGGACCAGTCATGACACTCCACTTTACCTAGCTAAGACCAACATGCTAGTAAAGGCTAACCAACATGCTAGGTAAAGTGGAGTGTCAGTGAAAAAGAGGAAGACCCCCAATGAGATGGATTGGCACAGTGGCATCAGCAATGGACACAAGTTTCAAAAAGATTGTGAGGATGATACAGGACCTAGTAGCATTTCATTCTATTGTGAATGAAATTACTATGTGTCAATTCTGTCACAATGGCACCTAACATCAACAAAAACAACAATTCTTTTTGCAACTGTCTTCTGCACTCTGATTAGATGATTGTTAAACTTCCTGCCTGTTTATGTTTTAATTCACCCTCATCCCAAAGAATCTAGATTCATCCCACAAAAATGTCTTGCTGCACATTAGACTGCGCCATCCTATTTCACAGCACTTCATAGATTTAAATTATAGCTAAACATACTGTGTTTAGGGATTATAATAACAGCATTGGTTCTCATATTACAAAGCTAGGACTCCACTTCAGAATATCCTAGAGGAATAAACTGGTGTGCATGGAAACTCACTGGCTACTCTTTGCCACATTCACCAGTGTCATGTTTTATGACAACTCCACCATCACTTTCCCATTCAGTTCAGAATTTCCTAAGCTTTATTTACTTTAGGATGCTTCATTGCTTTCGCCTGTCCTGTTTTCTCTGTCAGAAATGCCCTTTTTTTTAATTTGCTACCTTTGAGACTTAGTCTAAGAATTTCTCTTGTGGTCATAGCTTGCCAGATAGCCCCAAGGTGAACTGAACATACTTTTTCTTAAGCTCTTTTAACCATATGTTGATTTTAATATACATGTTTCCTCATTTGGATGGTGAATCTTGGAGACAGGCTCTGTTGTTATGTCTTACTTGAAAAATGTCACTTTTTATAGTGTTTTGAACTTAAAAAATATTTTCAAATATTTGCCAAATAATTTTTTAAATTTCACATAAATGTATATTAATCAGAGAAAGTGTCTATTATGATGTAAGGTTGATGGACTGTTTGAATTTCAGCACCTTTGCTTTCTGTACTTTCTCAGTATTTAGGAAGATCGTAATTAGCTAGCCTCATTGACAGAAAAACTCTAGAAAAAGTGTACATACATTTCACTATTACAGAATCATGGTGTGGTGCTGCAGGATAATGCACTGGACCACAATGTCAGTTTGAACCACAAGGTCGGCGGTTCAAACTCACCAGCAGCTCCTCAGAAACCCTTTACAGGGTTTCTTTCTATGAGTTGGAAGGAGTTCTGGTGTGGCACTTTAGGTTAATGAGTTGGACTGCAAAGTTGGTTTGAGCCACAAGGTCAGGGGTTCAAGCTCACCAGTCTCTCCTTGGAAACCCTATCCAGGGTTGCTATAG
The DNA here is from genome assembly GCF_000296735.1 of Chrysochloris asiatica. Lineage (NCBI taxonomy): Eukaryota > Metazoa > Chordata > Mammalia > Afrosoricida > Chrysochloridae > Chrysochloris > Chrysochloris asiatica. The sequence goes on from NW_006408531.1 coordinate 25,975,287, forward strand.
GTCAGAACAGACTCATCAGTAATTAACAACAACATGAGTTGGAACAAACTCAATAGCACTTAACAATAACTATCGAGTTGGAGTCCTGGTGCAGTGCTGTAGGATAAGCACTAGACTACAAGACGGGAGTCCAAACCCACCAGTTGCTCCTAGAAAACCCTAAATGGGATCACTATTAATCACAGCTGACTCAACTGCACTTAACAACAACAACTACTACAAACAGGGTTGAAAACCACTGTCTCTTGAAGATCTTCAGTGTGACAGGATGTTTAAAACCCAAGTTAGTCGAAGCTGCCATTTGACTTTTCACTTTCAATTGTTCCATGAATTTTCCTTTCTTATTCTATCAGGCCACTGTAAAACATTCAAATAGCTAGAAAGTAAGATTATTCTCCCACACCTATCTGTCAGTTTGTGGTACTACAGTGGTTTATGTGCTGCTATGATGCTGGTCTCTGGAATCTCAAATACCAGCAGAATCAAACATGTTGTACTATGTGATGGTTAAGGTTTTGTGTCAACTTGGCTAGACCAGGATTCTCACTGGTTTAGCAATTAAAACATAATTATAACCTCCATTATGAGATCTAATACAGTAAAGACACCTCATATATCTATATTATATGTAGATATATGTGTGTATATATGTATATATGTGTGTATATATATGTAGATATGTGTGTACATGCAGATATATGTGTACCTATGTAGATATATGTGTGTATTATGTGTAGATAGGTGTGTATATGTAGATATATGTGTGTAGATATGTAGATATGTAAGGAGCTCTGGTAGCATAGTGGTTACGAATCGGGCTGCGAACCTTAAGGTCAGCAGTTCGAAACCACCAGCCGCACCACAGGAGAAAGATAAGGCCTTCTGCTCCCATAAAGATTTACAGCCTCGGAAACCCTATACAGGGTCGCTATGGGTCGGAACCGACTCTACAGCACTTAACAACAACATGTAGATATGTGTGTATATGTGTAGATATATGTGTGCATATATGTATATATATGTGTGTGTGTGTGCATCCTAAAACCAACTTCATTCATTTCTATTTCTCAATCTCTTTGTTTGCATATGAAAGTCAACTTTGATTTTCTAAAATACTCAGACTCCCTTTTACTAATAATGTCTTAATTGGAATCCAAATCCTTCTGCTACTTGGCCCATCTTAATTTGGCTCTAGTTCAATTTAGCTTCCTACTCATTGTTTTCCGAACAAATTAACTTTACACTTCCCAGCCATCAATCATCCATTCTACAATTGAAATGATCTGATGTGATCAGTCTTGATATGATGTAATTATCCAGTATGTTGTAAACCCTTACTTCTATGAAATAAATGAGGTCAGATGCAATCTACATGATTAGCATGTATCTTGAGCCAATCTCTTTTGAAATATAAAAGGAGAAAGAACTAAGCAGAGAAGGAGGGATCCAAGGGAGAAGACCCAAGAGTGGAATGTATCTTTTGGATCTGGGGTCCCTGCACTGTGTAGCGCCTCAATCCAAAGGAAGACTGATGCCAAAACACATGGAGAATTTCAAAAAATGCTGGGCTTACAGATACTGAAAGGAGACAAGGACCATTCTCTGAAGTCAGTACTCTGAATTCAGACTTCTGAAAGCTTTCTAAACTGAGACAGAATAAGTGTTTGTTAAAGACATCCACTTGTGGTATTTCTGTTATAGCTGCACTATATAATTAAGACACTTAGTAATCAGCAAAGTTTCCAGACTAAAGCACACTAGGAAGAAAGACCAAGTAAGCTACTTCCAAAAACCAGTCAGTGGAAACATTATGGATTACAAGAGAATATTCTAGGTTGGAAAGCATTTTTCAATATCTGCCACAATGGGTACAGACATAGAAACAATAGTGAAGGTAGCATATGGCCAGCTAATATTTTGTTCTTCTACACAAAAAGGTTTCCATGAGTCAGAGCTGTCTCAACAGCAATATCAAGATTATTATGAAATAAACGTTTGGTATAAATACTCTTCCATTACTTTAAACTTAAAATGCAATATTAATGAGATATAATATTATCTCCTCTAAACATTATTGTAAGGAGCTCTGGTAGCATAGTTGTTACGAATCGGGCTGCGAGCTGCAAGGTCAGCAGTTTGAAACTACCAGCGGTTCCGCTGGAGAAAGATGAGGCGTTCTGCTCCTGTAAAGATTTACAGCCTCGGAAAACCTATGTAGGGTCGCTATGAGTCGGAATCGACTCCACGGCACATAACAACAACAACAACAAACATTATTGTACAAATTCCTTGACCAAAATTTGACCAAGTTTTTTTAGAAATAGCTTCACTATCTTCTAATAAATTCCCCTTTGTTGTTGTTGTTGTTAGGTGCCATCAAGTAGGTACTGACTCATAGCAACCTTATGCACAGCAGAACGAAATACTGCCCGATCCTGGGCCAACCTCACTACTGTTGCCATGCTTGAGTCCATCGATGTTGCCTCTTGGCCAATCCATCTCATTGGGGGCGGTTTTCCTCTTTTTCTCTGACCCTCCACCTTACCAACATGATATCCTTCTCCAGCAACTGGTCCTTCCTGAAAAATGTTCTGGTCTTCGGTCTCAGTGTCTAATGCATCAAATCTTTTCTTGAGATGATCTCTAAATTCAGGTGAGATATCTTCAACATCATATTTTGGCTCTCCTGGATTTTCTTCAGCTTCAACTGGAACTGGAATGTGAGCAGTTGATGGTCTGTTTCACAATCTTCCCCTAGCCTTGTTTTGGCTGATGATATGGAGCTTTACCACCATGTCTTTCCACAGATGTAGTCAATTTGATTTCTGTGTATTCCATCTGGAGAGGTCCATGTGTATTACTGTCTTTTATTTTGTTTACGAAAGGTATTTTAATGAAGAAGTCATTGGTCTTGCAAAATTCTTTCGTGCATCTCTAGCATCATTTCTATCACTAAGACCATATTTTCCAAGGACTGATTCTTCCTCTTTGTTTCCAACCTATACATTCCAATCACCAGTAATTATAACTACATCTTGATTGTATGCTTGATCAATTACAGACTGAAGAATATGATAGAATTCTTCAGCTTCGTCATTAACAAGCTGCGATATGAAGACAATACAACATTGCTTGCTGAAAGTGAAGAGGACTTAAAATACTGATGAAGATCAAAGACCACAACCTTCAGTATGGGTTGCATCTCGATGTAAAGAAAGCAAAAATTCTCACCACTGGACCAATAAACAACATCTATATCAATGTAGAAAATATTAAAGTTGTCTAAGACTTCAATTTGCTCAGATCAACCACCAACACTCATGGAAGCAATAGTCAAGAAATCAAACAACACATTGTATTAGGCAAATCTGCTGCACAAGACCTCTTTAAAGTGTTCAAGAGCAAAAATGTCAGTTTGAAGACTAAGGTGTGCCTGAGCCAAGCCATGGTATTTTTAATAACCTAACATGCATGTGAAAACTGGAGAGTGAATAAAGAAGACCGAAGAAGAATGTATGCATTTGAGTTATGGTGTTGGAGGTATTAAAAGTACCATGGACTACCAAGAGAACAAACAAATTTGTGTCTTAAAAAGTACAGCCAGAGTGCTCCTTTGGAGGCCAGGATGGCTAAACATAGTCTCTGATACTTCGGACATATTACCAGAAAGGACCTGTCCCTTGATAATCATGCTTGGTAAAGTGGAGGATCAGAGAAAAAGAGGAAGGTTCCCAATGAGATAGATTGGCACAGTGAAAATAGTGATGGGCTCGGGGTAGCAACGATTGTGAGGTTGGCCCCGGACCAGACAGTGATTCGCTCTATTGTGCATAGGGTCGCTATGAGTCAGATTCAACTAAATGGAAACATGGTTGTTTTGTTGTTGCAAGAATAGTGCCTAGCACATAGTAAACACAGTCTATATTTTGTTGGCGATTATAAAGATATTTTTAACTCCTATATGGCTACAAACCTTAAGATCAGCAGTTTGAAATTACCAGCTGTTCCACAGGAGAAAGATGGGGCTTTCTGCTATCATAAAGATTTACAGCCTTGGAAACCATGTACAGGGTCACTATGAGTCGGAACCAACTCCATGGCACATAACCATCAACCATCATATGCACTCATTTAGTTGAAATGTGCTCTCTGTATTTTTCTCACCATTTTGTCTCATTCTTATTTCTTTTTTATCTTCACCCTGTTAAGTCATATACAAGGATGTTCAAAAAAGTCCATGAAATTTTTCACTGTGTTTTCGTTCCTTTTATGAACAAACTTTTTGAAGATCCCTCATATATCTCTATTATATGTGTGTGTGCATATATAAATATATATAGTGTTTCGTGGTTATGTGACATGGAGTCAGTTTCAACTCATAGCGACTCTGTACACGGTTTCCAACCCTGTAAATCTTTATGAGAGCAGAAAGCCTCATCTTTCTCCTGCAGACCAGCTAGTAGTTTTGAACTGCTGACCCTGTGGTTAGCAGCCCGATTCATAACCACTACACTACCAGACCTCTCTCTCTCTCTCTCTATTGCATACATTCATACATATGTATGTATGCATATGTGTATGTATAATGCTGTTGTTTAGTGCCGTCGAGTTGGCTCTGACAAATAGTGACCCTGTATAGGTTTCTGAGGAGTGACTGGTGAGTTTGAACTGCCTACCTTTTAGTTCAAACTGACCTTGCAGTCTAGTGCATTATCCTTAAGCACCACACCAGGAGTCCTATATATAAATATTGTGGTAGTTACAAGAAATACAACCAGAATTCTCCTTAGAAATGAGATGGGAAGACGTCAGATGTTTTACTTTGGATATGGCATCAGAAAAGGACAATCATTTGAAATAAACACAATTAGTAAATTAGAAGGTCAGTGAAAATCTAGAAAGCCCTCAATGAGACAGACTGACAGTATTCAAAACAGTGGACTCAAACATACTTATGATCATGAAGGTGGCACATTAAGATTATCATGACCGTGTCTCAACTCAGAGGCACAACATAGTAATAATAAACATGAATTAAACCTCATCTTACAAAAAAATTTCACTAGAATTAATGACAGCTATGGTGGCATTAAGGATTAGGTGTCGGAATTGTAACCAAAAGATCAGAAGTTCAAACCTACTTAGGGAGAAAGATAAGGCTGTCTGTTCCCAGTAGTCTCAGAAACCATATGTAGGTTTGATACGAGTCAGAATTCACTCACTGGCAGCGGGTTTAGGATTTCCTATTTTTTCTGTTTTTAAGATTGTATATATTTCTACATATTGTCTTCTCCACAATTATTCATGCTTGTAGTTCATAACTACATTTATTTAAAGTTTCCTAATGATTTTCAATCACATCCCAGTTTCAGAAATTTCAAAAACTGAAGTTTAAGTTTTTGATAATAATTTGGTTTCATAGGTGGGGAAAACTAAGAAAATGAAGAACTTTCTGTCATAGTTTCCCTGTATCTTCACTGTGCATTGTTAGTCTCCATAATCAACCATTCTGTTGATTCCTGTAAGCTATAAGGCAAAAACTCAAGTCATATCTCAGATCAAAACTGTAGTCAAATAATTATAGTACAATTACTGGGAGGGTAAATAGAGAGCTATAAAGAAAGAAGGAAAGGGAACAATATCTTATGTAAAAAGAAAAGAAAATCATCGTATCTTTAAAAGTTTTATAGTGACATGTACAGAAAATATTTTTAATCCCTAGATGGATTTATTTTGTATTATGAAATATTCTTCTGTAGAAGAAAGAAAAATCCCTTCTCTATTATAACTTGTTTTTATAATTTTATCTCTGCTATTAAAAATATGAAATATTGTAGCTTTTTAATATACAGCATTCAATTTGTAGAGAATTCTTAGAATCAAAGATAAAGCCAATTTCAAAGGAATAGGTAACTATATTAGGATTTTCTTGCAAGAATATACTTGTTTCACTTCAGATTCTCCAGAGGATATAAACACATTTAGAATATACAAAGAACCATTCATCATTTTGCTAAAAGTATAAATAATCCACTGGGGGGAAATGTGAGAAGAAAAACCCAAGAGCAATATGTGATTCTGGAATACAAAATTAGTTTGGACAAATCATTAAAAATCACACTGCTAAAAATAATCCTTTGCTACTCCCCACAGACTAAACAGAGTGACATCCAGAGAAATTTATATTTTTGTTATCAATAGAACTCTTCATCTAGAATAATGGAAAATATGACTCAATCTCTCAATAGGACTGTTAACCATTTCTTTATTTGCATCACTGTTCAGCTTCCACAAAATGGAGTCACGATATTAGGACACACCAAATGTATACACCCTAGACTGAAAAACTGAATGAAACTTTTTAAGTATCAGTAAGTCGCTGGTATTTACTCACAAACAAGTGTGGTGGTGGTTATGTGCTATGGAGTCGGAACCAACTCATAATGACCCTGTAGGGGTTTCTGAGGCTATAAATTTTTACGGGAGCAGAAAACCTCATCGTTCTCCCGTGGAACAGTTCGTAGTTTCGAACTGCTGACCTTACGGTTCGCAGCCCGATTCGTAACCACTATGCTACCAGAGGTGTACAGATCACAAAAGCCAGCTCTTCACTGATAAAGTAAACATGCATGACAGCTTCTGAATCAGTTCTAAAATCCTTTCAGCTGTTTTGCAAGTTATTATTAAACTTTGGTCAGTTTGTTTGACGTTTGTGGACCTGTATGAACTGTGTGGTATTATTTTTCTCAGCAGTTTCAAGGTTTCTAGGTCTGAAGATTCTCTAGATCCCCCGGAGAAATATATTTGGTACAACTTAATTTATTCTAAATTCATCTAACCCAGAGTGGATTTATTATCACAGCAACCACAGCAAAATTTGAAATCCTAGATTCTCTTAATACCAGAATGACTAGACCTGCAGAACATACAGGCTAATTTGGCATGTTTGGGCAAGAACTGAGTTAGCCATGTATAACTACTGGTGGTATGCTGCGGAGTCACTTCTGACTTATAGCAACCTGTATAGGGTTTCTAAGATTGTAAATTTTTACAGGAGCAAAAAGCGTCATCTTTCTCCCATGGAATGGCTGGTAGTTTCCAACAAATGACCTTGAGGTTAGCAGCCTGACTTGTAATCACTACACTATGAAAGTAAATAAATTCTAGACCCACTCTTTCCTTTAATAATTCAAACCACACTTCTAGTCCAAACCCTAATGACCGTCTTGTCTCTTTTTTTTCCCACAAAAATAGTAATTACCGTCAGTCTTGAACCATCCATTCCTACAGTCTTTACCTAACAGTTTTGTCTTATTTACTTGATAATCATTTACTATTGATGAGATACTATTCCAAATACTTGACAAATACTACTTCAATTAATCCTCATCTAGTCCTATGAAGCATATGACACATGTACTATCATTTCCCCATTTTAAAGATAAGAACACTGAGGCACAATTGTTGTTGTTAAGTGCTGTCAAGTTGGTTCCAACTCATAGTGACCCTGTATAGGGTTTCCAATGAGTGGCTGGTGAGTTTGAACCAATGACAGAGTGGTTTAAACCAAACTTGCAGTCCAGTGCTTATCCTACAGTGCCACACCAGGACTCCGAGTCAGAGTTAGGTTGAATAGTTTGCCCCAAGTCACATGATTTTTAAGCAATGATGCTAGAATTTAAATACAGTCTGGTTCCAGAGGGCATGCTTTTAACTATTAGGCTATCCTCTCCAGGTATCATTTTAATTCTGTGATTATATTCTAATATACCCTTAAAAATAAAAACACCAAACAGATAATCAACTGCAATTAATAGTCTTGAGAATGGCCTACTCTGTCTGGCCAATCTCATTTTGTCTAGTTTATGCTCATTATTCCAGACAAAGTGACTTGCTTTCTCTTAAGATTATTTCATCCTTTTTTTATTCCACGAGTCTCTGTTTGTGACACCCTTCTCCTTAACACTCTTGTCTTTTTCCAGCACCACACAATTCTCACTACTCCTGTAAGGGCCTGCTAAAAAGACACACAGATTAGTAATGTATTTGTTATTTCCTTCTCTGAGTCATTCTCTAATAGGTCCTTCCTCTCTGCAAGCTGGAGCAGGACCTCTTGTGTGCTCTATCTACACTCTGGTATCTTCAAGGCTGCTACTAATTGGACTTCTAGACTTGGTCCTAAAGAGCCAATTGGGTCCTCTTGCTCATGATATCTCCTCTCTATATGTGTGGATGTTTTCCTTTTCCAAATGTTGTGCAAGACTAAACATAGTGCAGTTTGTAATCTAAGATATCTTCAATTTTTGCTTTTCTGACAATATACTATATTAACACTGACCTCTCAGCTAATATTAGAAAAATAAAAAGAACAAGGAAGAAGTATAGGAGGTAGCCAAAGGTAAGTAGAGAACAAGAGAATGTGAGAAACATGGAAAGAATTACTCATAAAAGGTACCATTTATAAAGGTAATCTTAAAGCAAATTATTACTGCTCTTACATTTCAGTTATAGCAAAAGTTCAATCTCCTTATTTAATTTCAACTTTGACTCCCCCAAAGACAATTATAACATTGACCCCTTTTCTAGATCTATGGCCAGAAGATAAAAAGATATAAACTAAGACATTTCATGCCCCCCAATAAAAATTTTATCTAATAACCTTGAATTTCTTTTTTAAGCCCAATCGCTTAAGTAATGATTTATTTTTTATCATTTCTAGAAATGTTACTCCAGGGGAAAATGAGACCCCAAAAGATAAATGTTTGCAATTAAATGAGAATCTTCTATCTTATGCTAGAGGGTACATTTATAAAGCCACATAGAAAAATATGAATCATTTTTATGACAATTGTTACAAGAATCATTAGTACTAGTCTTGCATTAAGTAAGGAAATAAATTGCTTTACTCGAAATTTAATCCAACTATTCCTATATGAATGCATTAAAGTGAACAACATTTTTTACATGATGAAAGGGCAGCTAAGGACTGCAGCAAACAATTAATATGCTTTACAATTACAAAACATCTAAGTGCTGACAGTATAATTGGACTGGGGGCCTAGTGTAGAAACTTCTCTGAAGGTTTTGATTGACCTGATCTGTCAGATCAAGTCAAAACCATCAACTAATACTTGACATGGACAAATAATCCCCAGATCATGAATACTCCAGAGCATGACTACTCCATCCCACAATCCATAGCAGTAGAATGCACAGTCTCTATGGATGTAGTAATAACAATGATCTTTACTGGAAAATTCCTCCTTTCAAAGTACCATTACACTTACATTTTGTCTTTTTAATGTTTACTTACACAAGAATTAAATTATCTTTTAGAGAATTCTTCACTCATGTACTTTCTTCTCCTCAGCTACTTCATAGATATTTTATAGTAGTTTACATTATTTCTGCTTTTTCTGGTGGATATCTGCAAAACGTTGATAAAGAAGACAAATACGTATTTTTTTTTATTATTTGTATTACAGTGGAGTTATTTTATTAACCTCAACAACATGAATAGTAAGCTCGATATATGAAAAAATTAAGAAAGCAAGAAAAATCATGAAGATGAACTAAAGTCACCATAGAACAATACATATATTTGCTTGAAGAAATAAAAATGGAAAATTAGATATATAAAGTGGAGTCCTGGTGTGGCGCTGTGGGTTAATACACTGGACTGTAAAGTCAGCTTGAACAACAAGGTTGGCAGTTCAAGCTCATCAGCCACTCCTCATAAATACAGGGTCACTATGGGTTGGACATCATCGGACAATCTCTTTGATATCTCAAGCAAGTAAAGTTTTGCTAAAGGTAATACAGAAATGGCTACAATCATACATTGACAGAGAACTTCCAGAGGTTCAAGCTGGATTCAGAAGAGGCAGTGGAA
>NW_006408531.1:25986374-25987529 GCF_000296735.1 Chrysochloris asiatica
GAGCACGATGACGCCATAGGATAAACACTGGACTGTAAACCACAAGATCCACGGATAGGCTGTCTGCTCCCGCAAAGCATTAAAGCTTCAAAAACACCAAACAGGTTCACTTTGAGTCAGAAACGAATCAACAGCACTTAACAACCAGCAGTAAAATTAATACTAATATATGAGATCTTTGAGAGAAAGATACTGACTTTCTTTCAAATCATCTAGAAAAAATCTATTTCTTCTGGGAAAAAAAAAAAATCTCAGATCATTAGCTCTGCTAGCCTGTTTGGAACAATATTCACACTGTTACGTTATGATGTATTTATACAAATCCACAACTAACGCCAGCCTTCTGCTTTAAAACACTGGCCAACTCTCTGAGCCTACAGAAGAACTGTTCATCATACCAATAATACCCTTAATAACTTGATCTTAAATTACTTTTAAACTATTTATCCTACTCATAAATCAGCCTGATCCTTTATCCAACAAAATGGCCATGAAATATAGCTTCATCTTTACTTAAGTGACTACGTTAGTGACACTGTGGTTAAACACTTGACTGCAAGCCAAAGGGTCAATTGTTAGAATCAGATAAAGCACTGGACTGCAAGGTTGCTTTGAACCACAAAGTCTGCGGTTCAAACCCATAGAAAAGTGGAAAGTCTACCCAGGATTGAACGTTGGCACTTAACAACAACAGCAACAAGTAGCTCCACAAGAAAAGAAAGGAAAAAACAAAAAACAAAGGTCAGTTCCCATGGGGCAGTTCTGTTCTGTCCTACAGGATCATTAGTAGTCTGAATCAATTTGACAGCACACAACAACAACAGTACGCTATACATCAAGGTGAGTTATAAATATGTATTTGCTTGAGAGGCACTGTGATAACAGTTTGTCTTTTAGGGCCAGCATACAAGATTTTTTTTAAGTTTTTATTGTGAAGTTTACATGGGAGAACATCAGCTTTTATTGTGAGGTTTACATGGGAGAACATCAGCTTTATACTCATCCTATAGTGTTTCATTTCATTACAATGATTACAATCCCCTCCATGCATCATCAAATAAACAAAGAGTACACCCTACAGGCCCGCCCACACCACCCCCTCCCCAGCCACCACCACACAGCCCTTCTCCCTCACTGAGTCCAGTTTCCCCAGCC
>NW_006408531.1:25992303-26000053 GCF_000296735.1 Chrysochloris asiatica
ATTATTTCATCCTTTGAATGGCTATTGTAAATGGTATTGCTTTCCTAATGTCCTTTTCAGCGCTGTCATTGTTACTGTAGAGGAATCCAGCTGATTTTTGTATGTTGATCTTGTACCCTGTTACAAGCTGAAGACCTAAGACTGCAGGACCAACCTCAGTCTAGTTGCTGACCTGGTTCCATCGCTTCTTGGTATCCCATTGAAGAGCCCAATGGCTACTGACAATACCGCCAACAACGACAAAGCCATCGCCCGCCGACTGTGGTCCAAGCCCAAAAACCAAAGACAGCCTCATTGCCCCAATGCCAGCAGGAAGTAGCTATAGAAAAATGACCTTCGTCCCTTCTCCCATGGGCATGAATCATAGAGACGGCCATTATTTTTCTTATTTAACAAAGAGGGGGCAATGTTACAATATCAGGCCCGCCATTTTAGGCTGTACCTTCAGGGTTCTTCCCTCTCCCCTCCCTTCAACTCCATTTTTGTAATCTTAGGTTTCTGTTTCCCTGCCCTAAGCTACAAGGCGCATAGTTTAAAGAGCAACATGGTTTTTGATAGGCCAGAGCTAAATCACCCCAGCAATGACCACTCCCTTCCTGTTGAACCTGTATAAGACCACTCCCTTCCCATTGACTTCCTCTTCTTTCTGCCCTCTCTTCTTTCTGCCTTCTCTTCTCTTCTCTTCTGCCTCCTGCCTTCTCTTTCCGGCAGAGGTCACCTTCCTCACCCTGAATAAAAGTCTCTAGACAGGCCATCTGGTGTACGGTGTGGTTGATGAGCGGTGCCAGGTTGTTGTTTTTTTCCCTTTCATTTTTGGTGAATCTTCCAATGATGTCTAGTAGCTTTTTTACTGAGTCTTTGGAGCTTTCTATGTATAGGATCATATTGTCTGCAAATAGAGTTTTATTTCCTTTTGCCAATTTGGATGCCTTTAATTTCCTTATCTTGCTGTATAGTTCTGGCTTATACTTCCAAAACAATACTGCAAAGGTGTGGTGACAAAGGACATCCTTGTCTGGTTCCTGTTTACAGAGGGAAGGCTTTCAGTTTCTCTCCATTGAGAGTGATGTAGGCAGTTTGTTTTGTATATATGCTCTTGATTATGTTAAGGAATGTCCCTTCAATTCCTACTTTGTTGAGTGTTTTTATCAGGAATGAATGTTGGATTTTGTCAAATGCCTTTTCTGTATCAATCGATATGATCATGTGGTTCTCTTCCTTTTTCTTATTTATGTGGTGGATTACATTGACTCTTTTTCTAATGTTGAACCATCCTTGCATCCCTTTTATGAAATCCACTTGGTCATGATGTATTATTTTTTTGATGTGTTGCTGGATTCTATTGACTAGGATTTAGTTGCAGATTTTTGCATTTATGTTCATGAGGGATACTGGTCTGTGGTTTTCTTTCTTACTGATGTCCTTCACTGGTTTTGGTATGAGGGTTATGCTTGCTTCATGAAAAGTATTAAGAATTTTTCTGTCCTCTTCTATATTTTGGTATAATTTTAGTAGATTGGTGACAGCTCTTCCCTGAATGTTTGATAGAATTCACCAGTGAAGCCATCTGGGCCTAAACTTCTTTTGGTTGGGAGTTTGTTGATGACCTGATCGATTTCTTCTTTTGTTATGGGTCTGTTCAAGTTTTCTACTCACTGTGTGTAAGTTTTGGTAGGTCATGTTTTTCTAAAAATGCATCCATCTCTTCTAAGGTTTCGAATTTGTTGGAGTACAACTCTTCATAGTACTCTCTTATTATCCTTTTGATTTCATTTGGTTCCATTATGATATCATCCATGTGGTTTCTAATGTGTGTTATTTGTGTTTTCTCCCTTTTTTCTTTTGTTAGGTTTGCCAATGGTTTGTCAATTTTATTAACCCTTTCAAAGAACCAGATTCTTGTCCTGTTGTTTCTTTCTATAATTTTTCTGTTTTCTTTATTATTTCTTTTATTTTGGTGACTGTAGGTTCCTTCTGTTGGTCAGTTTCTAATTGTTGTAGATGCTGTGTTACTGTGTTAATTTGAGTTCTTTCTTCTTTTGGATGTGCATATTTATCGTAATAAATTGTCCTCTCAGCACTGCTTTTGTCGTGTTCCAAAGATTTTGGAATGTTGTGTTTTCATTCTCATTTGTTTCTAGGACCTTTATGAATTCACGCTTAATTACTTCTTTTACCCAGTTGCTTTTCAGCAGGGTGTTGTTCAGTTTCCATGTATTTGACTTTATTTCCTTTGTCTTCTTGTTGTTGGTTTCTAGTTTTATAGCATTGTAGTCTGAAAAGATGCTCTGTAGTATTTTGATGTTTGTAAATTTATGGACACTTGCTTTGTGACCTAACACATCGTCAATTCTGGAGAATGTTCTATGGGCAATGGAAAAGAAAGTATATTATGCTGTTGTTGGGTTGAATGTTCGTACACATCTATGAGGTCAAGTTGGTTGATTGTGCTGTTTCATTCCTCTGTAACTTTGTCGAGTTTCTTTCGGGTTGTTCTGTCCCTTTTCGAAAGTAACGTATTAAAATCTCCCACTATAATTGTAGATTTATGTATTTCTTTCTTCAATTCTAGTAAGGTTTGTTTCATATATCTTGGTGCTTTTTCATTGTGAGCATAGATATTTATTTTGGTTAAGTCATCTTGCTCAATCGACCCTTTGATCATGCAATAGTGTCCTTCTTTATCTCTTATGTGGTTCTTTTCCTTAAAGTTTACTTTATCAGAGATTAGAGTTGCCACTCATGCTTGTTTATTGTTGCAGATAGCTTGCTATATTTTTTTCTATATTTTTTAATGTTTAGTCTGTTTTTGTTTTTGAGTGTAAGGTGTGTCTCTTGCAGCCAGCATATTTAAGGGTCTTCTTTTTTTTCCAATCTGCCAGTCTCTGTTTCTTCACTGGTGCACTCAATACATTGACATTCAATATAATTATTGATAGGTATGAATTAATTTCTGCCCTTATATTAATTTTTTGGCAGTGCTGTTCATTCCTTTGTTCTGCATACCTTCTAGTGCTGCATTTCATAAGATTTTTATAGCAGAGGATGCAGTATTTAAACTCAACTCTGTACCTGGTCCATTATAAATGTTTCATTAAGTGAATTTGTGATAGACTCACTTCTCTTTAAATGTATGTGATGTGACCATCTTCAGATACATATAAATACATAAAATTCATTACTTTAAAATGAAATTATGAGTTTTGGCTTATTTGTATGCTCAAAGTTCATCCATATCCCATATATTGGCCATGTCACCACATAAATCAGAAGTATAATATTTCATCCCTAATGACTTAAAAGTAGTTAATTTTTTATAAAGCATGAGCCATGGCTCTTTCATTGACAATCCCAAGTCCTTTTTACCACATGGGTTTCTTTTTTTTTTTTTCACATTTTAAATTTTGTAGTCAGTCTTTTTTTAAATATCTAGAATTTGAATATAAGGCAGAATAAGCTATAAAACCAATAAAATTTGTTCTTAGATGGAGGAATACTAGTTATTTCAAGGACAAACACCCACAGGATGCATGTTAAAATAAGTCATAAAAGAAGTATAAAAAGGGGAATAAAAGAGAACATATAAAAAATAGCCCCTATATCCCATACAAATAAAGAGGAGTAAATCACTAAATCAAAATCTAAGAAGTCCTGGTATGGTGCTGTAGGATAAGCAGTGGACCACAAGATCACTTTAAACCACAAGGTCGGGGTTTCAAAATCTTCAGTAGTTCCTGGAAACCCTATACAGGGCCTCTATGAGATGAAACTGACTTAACAGCACTTAACCACAACAACAGCAAATTTAAGATAAGAAAACTTAAAATAAGTCATATTCCTGAAATAAGTGAATTGAGAGATTACATGAAGAAATTAAATATTCAAGATGTTTGGTTTTACAGATCTAGAATACAATAAACTCTTTCTATAAATTAATTAAATATATCTTTCCTAAAAAGCTTGGGAAATGACTACTGAGAAGATAGGGAAAATCTAGCTGTTATATGCAATATAAACACATCACTTTTCCCATAAATTATAGTTGGATTCAGGGCACATTATTAAAGCAACACTAACTTGAAATAAACATCAGAATGCAGATATCATTTTCTATTCATTAAGAGGACCTGACTAAAGCAGCTGGGTTCATTATGAAAATACACAGGTTTAGACAGGCAAACCTCAAACCTCTCTCTGGCTGTAGCTGTTTACAGGCCTTGTTAAGTAGATAAGTTTTTTTATCCCCCTTTTTATACTTCTTTTAACATGCCTCCTGTGGGTGTTTCTCCTTGAAATAACTAGTATTCCTCCAGCTAAGAACAAATTTTATTAGTTTTATAGCTTATTCTGCCTTTTATTCAAATTCTAGATATTTAATTTATTGTTCACAATAAATATCCTTTCAAGCTACATTGTAAACAGGAACAAAATGGATGCAAACGTGTATGTATATATGCTCTATCTATAACATTTCAAATTTATACATTGAAAATCATTTAGAGAAAAACCTATATTATAATTCCAGATGGTTGCTTAATTTTATCATAAAATTTATTGTATAATTTTCAAAAATTTTTTATACCTATAGGCTGGATTGGCAAAGATAGCCCTGATTATAGCAGGTGGCCAAATCACATAACTCTGCTCTGCTGTGAAGCTGTATTTAAAACACCATTCATAAAATTAATCTGCCATTTTAAGGAAACAACCCAAGCCAATCCAGTAGCTGTTGCTTTTTTAAAAAACTTTGACCATTCAGCTGAACATGTCCTATGAATGCACCAATATCCCTCTGAAATATAATCGATTAAAAGAAGCCAGTGGATGAAAACACCCTGAAAGTTTTGTTTGTCTCACCTATTATATTTAATTTTATGAAATGCTGGAAACTTATAAGGAAAATGTCATGCTGACCACAAGAGAGATCCAAACCTCTTTCTATTATGTTGTTGTTGTTAAGTGCCTTCGAGTTATTTCCAATTCATAGCGATTTGTATAGGGTGTTTGAGGAGTGGCTGGTGAGTTTGAATTGCCAATTTGCAGTTCAAACTGACGTCTTGATCCAGTGCTTATCGTATAGCACCACACTAGGACTCCAATCTAATATATACTTTAGTAATACATAGCATCTGTCTACTCTATTTTCCAGAACCCAATACTATTTAGAGAGATTATATGTAGGGGATAACGAAATCATGTAGGTTTAAAGATCACTAACTAATTGACTCACATTACCTATTCCATATTTGGTAACAGCATAATCATGACGGTGTAACAATAGGACTGGAGATTAATAGCTATGTCTACATATGACTATTGTTCCTTTGAATTGGTTCTAAGTCATAGTGACCCTATGCACAACAGAACTTGTCACTGCAATTCCTGTGTCATTCTCACAATTGTTATGTTTGACTCCAGTGTTGCTGCACTGTGTCAATCCATCTCATTGGGGGTCTTCCTCTTTTTCAATGACCCTCCATCTGGCTAGTATATGATAACTTTGACTATGTACATAAAGAAGCTAAGTTGTATAAATGGCATGGGAATGACATCTGACCTCCTCTAACATCACAAGGTGGAGAGGAAAATCAAGATCATCAACATCAAACACCTCAGATTGATTCCTATGATGCAGAGGTCAGACATGCCTTGACCCCAAACATTTTCTTACCAAATCTTGTACCAACTGTCCCTCCCACAGCACTATACTTCTCTGCTAGGTTTGATGATTTATTGCAGTGGCCACACAGCACTTACATACCATAATCACAGTTAAAAAGTTCAGGGAAGTAACAGGTTACAACTCAGGAGCAGAAATGACTCAAGATACAGTTTTTTCATCAAGACAGTTATTTCTCATCTGTGCCTTCAAGCATGTCTCTCTCTGGCCCTCTGCTACTTTCAGACCAGAAGTTTCTAAGATTCTGCCCTATTCAGGCATACTTTACAAATCTTTTTTAGTTCTACTGATTAAATGCTCAAAGATAACCTACTTCATCAGCAAGACTCCTGTCTAAAGACAATCAACTTTTCCATTCCGGGGGCAAGGAAGCCCACTACTCAGTCTTGTACCAGTCTCCTGGCTCTGCAGCTTCTGCTGAATTTCCTTCTCACTGTGATTTGTGTCACAGATTTCTGTCTTCTGAATTAAGGAGATTCAACACTAGGATCAGATCTAGAGGTTGAAGAACATACTTCACTCTTGGCTCATCTTTCTTGATGGTAGTGAGATCCCATTTCCACCTCTGGGGTGGTTCATTTTAAGCCTGGAGAGATGCCAAAACTGACCAATCCCCATGTTAGGATTCCATACATATTATTTACAATTATTCAACCCCGAAATGGGTGCCATGTACTTATATTATTAGCAAGTTATTCAGTTCCCCAGGTGGGTTGAAAGCACCTCACATTTGCAGAGTCCTCCTCTGTCCTGGTATGGTGCTTTAGGATAAAAACTCAACTGCTTGTCCAAGGTCACTGGTTCAAACCCACTAGACATTCCTTGGAAACCCTATACAGGGTCACTATGAGTCAGATCCGATTCAATGACACTTAGCAAAAACAAAACAAAACAAAAACCCTCAGTCATTTAGTGGGAGTTACAAAGACTACAGTTAGGAAGATCAAGTAATTCAGTGAACAACACAAATGGACGAACAACCACTGTGAAAAATGGTATGTCACTTCCTTAAGAAGCTGAAAATAGAGATACAATATGATCTAGCAATCCAACTACTGGGTATATATCCAAGATAAATAAGAACTATAACACAGATGTATACACACCCATGGTCACTGTAGAATTATTCATAATATCAAAAATATGAAAACAATGTAAATGCCAATAACAGATGAAAGGATAAACAAACTATAATACAAATATACAATGAAATAATATGCAAAGTTCACAAATACTGTATGCTCATGGGGGTACTCCCATATGCCCTCCCACACCTGTTCAGCTTACATATCTACCTATCTGTCACTACCACTAAAGATGATTAACCAGGATTGGAGCATGTTCTCAGGACCCTGAGACCCCTGTGTGTTAAATCACCTATACTCAGGGACAGAGGAGTCCTGGTGTGGTACTGTGGGTTAATGCACTGGACTGCAAAGTCAGTTTGAACCGCAAGGTCAGTGGTTCAAGCTCACCAACTGCTCCTCAGAAACCCTATAGAGGGTTGCTATGGGTTGGAACAGAACCAACTCAACGGCACTTAACAACAACAATCCAGGGACAGAAAGCTATAACACAAAAAGAATGGCAAAGGAGCAGAAGCAGAACCAAGAACCACAGCACAAGAAGAGTGGTGGTGGGCTTCCCAGCACAGGGAGCAAGGAAAAATGAGTAACTGTGGTCCGGCTCAGATTGCTGACCCACAGAGTTAGAGCCAAGTGCCTTCAGACTGAAGCTTATGGTGAAGTGATATGTCCTGTGAGTATTTATCAGAACAGAACTCAAAGAGC
This sequence comes from Chrysochloris asiatica, assembly GCF_000296735.1. Classification (NCBI taxonomy): domain Eukaryota; kingdom Metazoa; phylum Chordata; class Mammalia; order Afrosoricida; family Chrysochloridae; genus Chrysochloris; species Chrysochloris asiatica. Next base: position 25,999,774 of record NW_006408531.1, read on the forward strand.
TTTGTAACACTGGCTTGGCAGAAAGAGGACTGCCTGGGGGCTTGGCTAAGGAGAGGCTGTTCTGAATGGACCTGAAACGAGCCCTGAGAATTGCTTACCCTCCATTGTAACCTGTTAACTTCCTTAATAAACCCCATAACTCTAAGTATGGTGTCTGAGTTCTGTGTGGTCATTACAATGAATTATTGAGCATGAGTAGAGAGTGCTATGGGAGGAATGGCTAGTGCTATATTTTTTACAGGTACATAGGTAGATATGTTTCTTTGCTATGCAAAAGCTG
>NW_006408531.1:26000419-26001562 GCF_000296735.1 Chrysochloris asiatica
GATGGCACCTGACAACAACAACAACAAAGGTAGATATGTAAGCTGAACACGTGTGGGATGGAATATGGGAATACACTTCATGAGAATAGTAGTTTTGTAGAGGATATTTCTACATATGTATTTGTGTGGTCTGCTAATATATCAAGGTATAGAATAGGCCATGTTGTTGTTGTTGTTAAGTGACTTCAAGTTGTTTCCAACTCACAGCGACCCTCTACGGGGTTTCCAAGGAACAGATGGTAAATTTGAACCATCAATCTTTCAATTCAAACTGACCTTGCAGTCTAGTATATTATCACATAATGGTACACCAGGACTTAATAATAGACCATATAGGGGGAACAGTTATACAAAAAGATAGAAACAACCTAAATATAGTACATAAAGACAATGTTTCAAATCCTATTATGGTGAATAGCAACTGAGGTCTTAAAAACTTGCAAGTGGCATCTAAGATAAACAAAAAGTCTCTTCCCAACCAGAGCAAAGAAGAGTGAAGAAAATCAGACTCAAGAAACTAATTAGTCCAAAGGACTAATGGGCCACATGAACCATAGCCTAGCCTAGCCTTAAACTAGAACTAGATGGTGTCCAGCTACAACTCTCAACCCATCTGATCAGGATCACAATAAAATATTCTGGACAGAGTGGAAGAAAAATGCAGAACAAATTTCAAAATCATAAAAAATAAAAAAAGACCAGAATTATTTTTATGATAGAGACTGCTGAAACCCCCAAGGCTATGGTTTTTAGACATCTTTAAGACCTAGTACTTAACCCACTCCCAGTATCAACAATACATGTCTTTAGAATGTATCAATATACCCATGAGGAATGTAATCCTGAAAACAATCAACCATATGAGATCAAAAGGACAACATTTGCCTTCTAAAAATAGTTGAGAGGCAATAAGGGGCAGAAAGGATGGGTGAATGGAAACAGGGAACCCAGGGAGAAGGTGGGAAGAGTGCTGTTATAGTTAAAGGATTACAAATAATGTCATGAAAGAAAATGTGTATAAATTTGTCGAGAACCGGCCTCGACATGAGAGTTTGGTTCACGAAGTAGGGAGATCTGGTGGTGACAGAGATAGAGAAAGAATATACACAAAGACGCAACAAGAGAGACAAGAAGACACCCCGA
>NW_006408531.1:26002037-26003402 GCF_000296735.1 Chrysochloris asiatica
TGTGTCAGCTGCCTGGCCGAGGCTTGCAGGAGGAAGAAGGACACCTAGCTTAATGGTCTGCACCTGGGGGTGATTGAGAAGGCTGCCACTATTGTTCTTTGGACAACACCCTGGAATTCGCCAATCTATTTTGGGTTAATTCCTTGGGCAGCCTGTCTTTGGAACTTTTTACAGCCTCGGCTTTAGGAGCAGTTTTTTGTTTTAATATTTGTCCATGGGTATCAAGGGCTCATGTATTAAGTTAATATCAAACATAACTGAATAATTTGATAAAGAACAGTTTGCTATGTTTGCCAGGTGGTCAGAGTTTGCTCCTCAGAGAGATTTGTTCCTAGAACCTTAAGCACTGCCAGCACAGTAGAGACATTGAGAGAGGCACATAAGAAACCATTTTCTCAGAAGCTACAATTATTGGAGTTCGAAGCATAGAATGAATTAATAGGACTAAAGCAAATTATACAGAGCTAGTTCAACAGTGAGTTCGTAAAAGCCAATGAATTCGGGATGTCTGGAGGTTACTTCCTTGGGCCCTCAGGGTCCCTGGCTAGCAAGCCTGAGTGGCACCGCTGTGTTGGTTTTTTGTCCATGACACAGGGCCTCGACATCTCAGTAATTGCGGTCTGCAACTTAAATTGTTGAATGAAAAAGCAATTTACTATGTAAATGTTCACCTAAACCACAATAAAATATTAAGAAAAGAAAAAACTAAAGTGTACCATTCTTTTAAAATCAATTACTAACAATAAGACTGGCATTAAATAAAATAAAGTATCTTAATTTCCCATTGTTGTTCGGTATCTGGGTTGGTTCTGACTCAACACTATTCAATCCTGTGCTGACCCCACAATTGTTGTTAAGTTTGAGCCCATTGATGCCGCCACTGTGTTAATCCACCTCCTTGAGTGTCTTTCTCTTTTTTTGCTGACCTTCTACTTTATCAAGCATGATGCCTTTCTCCAGGGACCAGTCCTGATAATATGTCCAAAGTAAACAATATGAAGTCCCACCATCTTCAGCTCTAAAGAGTATTCTGGTTTTACTTCTTCCAAGTCTGAATTCTTCTGGTAGTCTACAGTGTATTCAGTATTCTTCTCCAAACCATAATTGTAAGATATCTATTCTTATTCTATCTTCCTCATTCATTAACTACTTTCCATGTGTATATGAGGTAATAGAAAATGCCATTGCTTGGATCAGGTGCACTGTGGTCTTCAAATAATACCCCTGTTCTTTAAAGAAAATTTCCCAGTGTACTATGTCTTTGAATGTTAACAGCTGCTTCTAAAGGCATTGATTGTGTATCCAAGTATAATGAAATCCTTAAAATTTTCAATGCTTTGTCCATTTATGATGATGTTGTTTATT
>NW_006408531.1:26005087-26019215 GCF_000296735.1 Chrysochloris asiatica
AAAAAAAAAAAAGTGCACATTGATCACTTTTCAATATGCATGTAGCATTATTGTCTATCAACACCAAAAGAGGATTGTGTTGCCTATATTATTTTCAGAAATTTCATGTGTCCATGGAAAAGGAAATAATGAATACAAGGGTCAAGATAGTGCCTTTGGAGTTGGAGTTGTCAAAAGTTTCATTGGTTCATGGAGATTAAATGATTTTTTTTAATCATTAAAAAAAAAAAGAAAGAACTACAAAACACTACTAGAAGAAACCAAAAGAAACTTACAAAAATGGAAGAATATACCACACTCCTGGATGTTGTTGTTGTTAAGTGCTGTCCAGTCAGTTCTGACTCATAACAACCCTTTATAGGGTTTCCAAGGAGTGGCTGGTGGGTTTGAACTGTCAACCTTGTGGTTCGCAATCCAGTGCTGATCCTAGAGCACCACACCAGCAGTCCATGTTCTTCAATAGGAAGACTTAACATTGTGAAAATGTGAACACTACCCAAAGCAATCTATGGCTATAGCACAATTCCAATTCAGATTCCAACATTAGTCTTAAAAGAGATGCAAAAACAGATCATTAACATAATATGGAAAGGAAAGAGACCTCAAGTAAGCAAAGTATTGCTTAAAAAGAAAAACAAAGTTGGAGGTCTCTCATTCCCTGATCTCAAAATCTGCTACACACAGTAGTTAACACAGTCCATTAATATATGGAATTATAAGAATTTAGTCTAATAAACTGCATACATGTCTTTAAATTACCTCTGAAAAATAAACCATAATACTCTCATGTAAAAACATTTTGAGAATTTTACACAATATAACAACCTTTTTAAATCCAATTAAAAGCACTGCTTTAAAAATTGCTAAATCCATAGATTTTCATTGTCAGTGTTACTAACATTATTGTTCAAAAAACAAGAATAAAATATCACTTAGGACACATTCTTTGAATTCTTACTTTATTTAAAATCATGAGTATTTGTGTAATTCAGGATTTTTAGTTTTAAACCAGATTAGTTCTCTATACTTCTAAAAGTAAAATCTCCCCAATACATGACGTTGTTGTTGTCAGGTGCCATCGAGTCAGAACCGACTCACAGCGACCCCATGCACAGCAGAACGAAACAATGTTCGATCCTGGGCCAACCTCACTACCGCTGCCACACTTGAGTCCATCAATGATGCCACCTGGCTGATCCATCTCGTTGCGGGTCTTCCTCTTTTTCTCTGACCCTCCACCTTACCCAGCATGACATCCTTCTCCAGCGACTGTTCCCTCCTGACAATATGTCCAAAGTAAGAGAGACGAAGCTTAGCCATCTTGGCCTCCAAGGAGCACTCTGGCTGCACTTCTTCCAAAACAGATCTATTGGTTCTTCTGGCAGTCCATGGCACTTTTAGTATTCTCCAACACCACAACTCAAAAGCATCAATGATGAGTAACACCTATTTGTTTGGGTGAATTCATCTACATCTTTAAAAGGTTCTGCTAATCATTCAGTGCTTCAGTGACAAAAAGCTAACAGATTATTTTAGCAGGATTCAGAATATACATAGGTCTTTTCTCCCTTCTTAATCCAGCCCAATTGAGCTCTGGTAGCATAATGGTTACCGTTGGGCAGTTAACATCAAGGTCAGCAGTTCAAAACTACCAGCCATTCCATGGAAGAAAGATGAGGCTTTGTGTTCCCATAAAGATTTACACCTTCGGAATTCTATGCAGGGTCACTCTGAGTTGGAACCCACTCCACAACACACCACCACCATTAATCCAACTCATAAGGCACACAACACAGTAGCTGGTACTCATGAATTATTTTTTCCCAATTTGCTTGTGTTCCATTTTGGTTTTCCAGAAAGAAAAAGAGCATTCCAAAAGAGATTTGTACACCTGAAGGTAGAAAGTTGGAAAGATTAAGCAAGATTTAGAATGAAGTAAGAGATTTAAAATGTAACCTCTTAAATGACACTTTAATTTCTTTCCTTTTTTCTTTTCTTTAAAAAGTAAGTGGTAGTGATTACAGAGCAGGGTGAGACAGAAGAGGAAATAACAGAACTGTCCCCCTCCCAGCTCCTTCTTCCAGTGACTGTTACAGGTGCTTAATTGACACAGAACACCTTATTCCATGCTATCCAGCTCTTAATGGTAAAGCCTCTAATACCAGTGAAATGCAAGATTTAAAACTTAATATATAAAAGAAAAGTTCTCTGTAGGCATATGTGGGCTTCTGTGTGGGTTAGGAAAAAAGAGGTATTGTTGTTAACTATAATCATATAGTTTAAACCCATCAGTGAAACTTTTATCATATTTCAGAATCTGCTGCGAAATAACTCATCCACAAACTTAGAAGTCAGGATAACAATTACTCTTGGTGGGAAAGGAGCAAAGAATTTTCTAGAGATGATCGTGTTGTGTTGCTGGATTTAGGTGTTTGTGAAAGGGAGTGCCCACTTTATTAGAATTCATCAAGCTGTCCTCTTATGATTTATGCATTTTTCAATTTTGTTATATATTTTAAGTTTTCTAAAAATAATACAATAAAATCTGCTGCCACTTTAATAATTCAACATTTTCCCTACTGTCAAATGACTTAGAGCCTTCTCAGCTTGACATTTCATTTGCCAGCACAGAAATGGTCTTTGTGTTAAGGACTGAGAGAAAAAAAAAAAGACACAACATCTTGAAAATTAATAAAGTAAATTACATTTTTCTATCTTAGTATGGCAAATGATGTGCATCATTGATATAATTAATATCTGGAGTTATTAATTCATTTCTTTTTCTTCAAACCACCAAAGTAGCATTATGATGCCTACCTAGTATTTAATCCAGCACTCCCCTCCAAGGAAAGAACTCAACTTCAGACACTGCAGGGTATGTATTTTTAGTGAGTATTATTTATTTCTCTTACCCACTTCTTTGAAAGATATTAAGTGATTAACTTCCACAGCACTCTGTAACATTAGCTTTGATGGATAGTAGTGATAGAGGTTGTGTGCTGGCCGAATCAGTTCTGACTCATAGCCTATAGAGTTTCCGGGGCTATAAATCCTTATGGGGGCAGAAAGCCTCATCTTTCTTCCATAGAGTAGCTGGTAGAGTTGAACAGCTGGCCTTGCAGATAGTAGTCTAATGTGTAACCCACTATGCTACCAGAGCTTCTTGTTTTGATGCATAGCAATAAGAAAAATATAACGCAAACATTTCTACACCAAGACTCCAGCTGGGCAGCATGTTGTTATTAAGAGCTATCAAGTGGTGAGTGAACTTGAACCACCGACTTAGCAGTTCAAACCTACTTTGCAGTCCAGTACATTAACCCATAGCACTCTACCAGGACTGGGCAGCATAGAGAGCAAAAATGTCTTTTTGTTCCTTTCTCCTCATAGTCTCTTGGGTTCTACCAAAGTGTGCTAGTAAGAATTCTGTTTTAATAACGTTAGTTTTTTCACTACAAAAATTCATGACCGAATTCTAGTTTAAGATAAGTTGGTCTCATTCTCAAACAAAGAGAGAGTGTACTTATTACAATGATATCAATATAAGAGAGATCATCAGTGGCAACCATTTGTGTAGTATGTTTGACTGGACACTATATGTGCCTTCCCTGACATCTCAGATAGTCAAGACAGAGACAAGTGAATTTTGTCTAGAATACAGTCTTTGAAATACAAAAATATTCGACTAACTCTATGCAAGGGGAAGCAGAACGTTTATTACCTAGCACTCTTTCAGTTGAATGTAACATAAACATGTACATTCTTATGGGGAACAAAAGAGGATAGAGCAATTTATTGGCCCAAGACGCTCAAAGTTTGGAAGAGGCTAGATCCAGTGGCTCAAATTATCTACACAAGGACTTGGAGTCTCAGCTTCTTTCAGGACTGCTTTTCTGTATGTGGGTTTCATTCAGCAAGTTCATCCAGGAAGTGGTGAGTTGGCTAATGGGATGGTAGGGTAGCTCTAATCTATATCCCCTGTCTCCAGCAACCATAGTGAAAAGAACTCTTCCTGTTTAATTGTTCAACCCTAAGACTGGTATGGAAAATACCACAGAGAATGTGATTTCCCCCTAAACCAGTAAATTCAGGCACAGGAATCAAGTGAACTTACTATCTAGGCCTGGATCATAGGTATATTGGGTGAAACATGGCTTGTGTAGTTACCTCTACCAAACACAAGTCCTAAAAGTAGAAGTGGCTAGAGAGAAACACTGTTACCTGATGATATATGGAGGGGATAATAATCAATGTAATGAAACAAGCTATATGAATGGTTGAATGTGAAGCTGATGATGTGCCCTGTAAACTTTCACTCATTCCAAAATAAAAACATTTAATAAAAAAAAAAAGGTATGTTGAATTAAAACTGACGATCTGCTCTGTAAACTTTCACTCAATTCACAAATAAAAAAAAATTAAAAAGAAAAGAAAAGAAAAAAAAGTAGAAGTGGCGTACCTTTCCAAAGTGGGATGGGAAACAACTGTATTAAAACAAAGATAATGGCTTTTGGATTAGCAAAAAAAAAAAAAGCAGATGTGGTACTGTAGGATAAGTACTGGACTACTAACTACAAGGCTGGCAGTTCAAGCCCACCAGTCATTCTTAAGAATCCTAGGCAGGGTTGCTATGAGTTGAAACCAACTCCACTGCACTTAACCACCATCTCATATATTCAGATAAATATTTTAAAATACAGTGTTAATTGCTTTCTAAGGGCAGTAGAGAAGGTAAGACAATTTAAAATGTAAGTATTCATAGCTATATTCAACATCCTGTATCAGTCTATATTAATGTTCCTGGCTTACTTACTCCAGAATGTTCTATGACAAAGACACTGGTGTACCTCTCCAAGAAGTCTCCTCTTTAAACCGATCCCCTACGTTCCTCTTGTCTCACAAATTGTGCACTCATGTCCTTTTACTCTCCACCCAAATTTCTTTTTAATTCTACTATCTCTTAAACTGCTTTTCTTTATTATTTATTCTAATTTTTGTCTAAAGACAAAAGGAGTGGTATATGGGATATATGAAAGACATAATCTGGGTATAAATGTACAGTATAGATAAAATTCAAGAAGGAAATTTGTGTATCGTTTTAAAGGAATAAAGTTATCCTCCTCTTCCCAGGGGTTTATTAGTTAAAGTACTAGAATGACACGATAATAACATGGCTGTTGGCATTTTGTTCTAGCACTCTATTAGGGAGACACTTGAAGAAAGTATAATCTTTGAATATTTACCTAAAATTAGCCCACCGATTAAATGCTTTCCGCAGAGTTTATAAAGAGAAGATTGTGACCTCTCCTTCACAAATATTCTTTTCTAACTTTGTGAATTCAGTGAAGGTTTGCAGAGAAAAGCATCCGTTTTACAAACCGCACAACTTGTTTCATGTCAATGATTGCAATCCCCTCCATATAACAACAGTTCTACCACTTCCTCCCTGTGGTCCCTAGCACCATTCCACCTTCCTTCCCAACTTGTCTGAACCTTGTCCCCAGGTAAATATTGCCCTTTTGATCTTGAATGGTTTATCATTCCGTAGTGAACATACCTTACAAGTGTTGTAGGCCCCTGCTATATACCCACCACCTCTTCAGGACTGGAACCGAACCCACCTTGTGGTTGAAAATTGGGCCACAAGGGTGAGTTTGGTTCTAGTCCTGAAGGATGGTCAAGAGCCATAGTCTCAGGCTTCTTCAGTCTCTTTCTAACCAGTAAACCTAGTCTCCTTCTGACCAGTAAACCTAGTCTTTATAGTTTTTGTTTCACATTGTCTCCCACTCTATCCAGAACATTCTAATGTGATCCCTTTCTAAACATTTGGTGGTGATAGCCAAGAACTATCTAGTCCTGGTATCAGAGTCATGGAGATTGATGTTCATGTGTTCTATTAGCTATTGGCCTAATTGATTCTTTGCTGTTGTTGTTAAGTGCCGTCAAGTCGGCTCTGACCCATAGCGACCCTGTATAGGGTTTCTGAGGAGTATCTGGTGAGCTTAAACCACCAACCTTGCAGTTCAAATGGCTTTTCATTCTGGCACATTAATCCACAGCGCCACACCAGGACTCCTAATTGATTCTAAGCATCTTCAATTTTCATCACTCTTCTTTCTCCCAAATATGGAGACACCAATAGATGCCCCTTAGATGGCCACTTATGAGCTTTTAAGATCCCAGGCATTACTTATGAAAGTAGAGTGTAGTACTATGTATTTGTGGACTATGCTGTGCCAGTTGACAATGGTGTTCACCAAGACTATAGTACTGAGACCGCTGTCCCAGCAATTCATTGCTTCAAGGTGTTTGGTAATTTCCAAGCACAAAATATGTTTAAGAAAGAAAAGAATGTCTTCAGGTTAGATTGAATGTAGTTGGACCTGGAGTAAGGGTAATAGACTCTCTATATGCCTTCCAGCCCTATAATTCAAGGACAGTCAAACTACTCTAAGATAAGATAATCTCCAAAGCAATTGTTATATGAAACACTCAGGAACAGGATAAGTAAAATCTAAAAGACAAATTATAGGGTAAAGTCTGAGACAGCTAGAAGATGGAGTCTTTTATCCAATTTTACCTGTTGTTCTTGCTATTTTACTAGTTGTTATATGGTAGATTCTCCTTAGGAAAAAAAATAACATTCAGCCTCAACTATTGTGAAAATAAAATGCCCCATAAATTCTGCATGATGATATCTTTATTTCTCTAGGGAGCCAAATGTTCTAGGCTTTTAGGCTTATATTAGGTTTTCTAACATTAACTTTTCTTCTTAAGGCCTTGTTTCATGAAGATCTAGACTTGCTATTTTCTCCAAAGAATTAAAATTTTTATATCTGTTCTTTATACCAGACTTCTGCTGATTTCCACATTTCCACTTTACTTATCAAAGTTAATAGATCATTTTTAGCCTTTTTCTTCACTGATTTTTTGTTTTTCAGATGGCTGTTGGGTTTTGGTTTTCCTTTGCCTAAAGAACAAACCTAGATAAATTTTGGGGTTTTTTTTTTTGTTTTAGTTTTCCTCCTTTCATTCTGATATGGTTGAACCAGTATCTTCAAACAGACTTGGTAAATATTTTGGCGCATAAAATGTAATCTTAAGATTTTCAACATTTAATGATTTTACTATTATCTAATATTTTAATTTCCCACTTCATCTAGTTGGGCCACTTGGTAAGCTCAGTACAAATCACATTGTTACTAAAACCGACAATATGACAATCCTTATATTTATGTATCATTACACAGTAAGACCCCATTACTTTCTTGGCTTTATGACTTGCCAACAGCATTGCAGTTATTGTTTCCTTGATTTCCCAAGGGTTCTAAAGACACTCTGAGTGCAGACACTGTGCCTAACTTGTTCATCATGGTATACCAAGCCCAATACGTAACTGTGCATGCTTAATGCAGTATATCTTGAATGTATTCATGAATTAATGAGAGTGTTAACAAATGGTTTTAGTGCTTGGCATTACAATAATTTTCTTAACAAATAAATATAGAATGATGTACTCTACTTACGGGATCCATATACAATTTTCAATATGTAACTTAGGTGATCTCTAAGACTAGTACCAAAGTATCTTACCAAGGTCTTGGAAATAAGACAAAAACCTTGCCCCCTGAGAAGTCAATGCATAACGGACTCAAGCAAAGCTATGAAACTTAACAAAGTTGGTCAATTTTTTAACTGCTGCAAAGATACAGATGATATTGTTGTTGTTCCAACTCATAGCAACCCTGTAAATCTTTATGGTTTCCAAAACTATAAATCTTTATAGGAGCAGAAACCCTCATCTTTCTCCTTCAGAACAGCTGACCTTGAGGTTCACAGCCCAATTAATAACCACTACGCTACCAGAGCTCCTTACAGATAACATGACATTTGCCAATTCAATATTTTTTGATAGTCACTTTTATGGAGAGTATTTGTATATATATTTTTTAAAGGTCCAGGAGAAGTGAGGATGATCAGGAATAACACTTTAGGAAAGTAAGTGTTTTATAGACAAGCTGCTTATCCAAATAGTATTTTGGAAAACGGGAGTGGTGTAAAGCTGTGGCCTGTCCAATAATAATAGCAGCTATTTCGCTATTGTACAAATGATTATACCATGCTCTGTTAGGTACCAGTAATCATCATGTTACATAAATAATGCTCCTGTTTAGTCAAGTAAGTCCCCAAGTCTCTTGTCCCACACTAGGAAATGGTGTTCTGAGAGCACAAGATGGATACAGGACTGAGTCATTTGAGAGACACCATCCAAGGGAAAAGTTGATATGAATGGTAAGACATCTGGCTGAGCAATCAGTATGAAGGGACTACACACACACACACACACACAAAGGGTGGGAGGGGGCACTAGAGAAGAGACATAGGATGGAAAGAGTAAAACCTGATGACAGCAAATGTGTTTGGAGGTAGAAAATAGAAAACAGAGCACCTGGAAGAGTACGCTTTGCTGAAGAAGGTAGCCACTCTCCAAATGGTACTGCAACCTCAATGAAAGAGAAAAGGTAATTTCAGTTTAAGCTCAATCATACATTCACAAATTCTAGAAATATAAGATTATAAAATAAAGATATTTTGTTACAATATTTTAGCTTTTTAAGATCATTTCCACAAAGCAGCAACTTAAAAAAAAAATCTATCTGTACCATCAATCACCTTAGTTTACTGTCATTGTTGAATTGTTCTTGTTGTTCTAAAGTGCCATGGAGTCGGCTCTGACTCATAGTAACCCTGTATAGGGTTTCTGAGGAGTGACTGCTATTCAGTGTGTCTCTTACAGTGCCAAACCAGGACCCTATGGTTGAATTATGTCCCCAAAAAGAAATATTGAAGTCTTAACCCTTACGAATTGTGAATATGACCATATTTGAAAATAGAATTCTTGTAAATGAAATCAAGTTAAGATGAGGGCAAGTTGACTCTGACTCATAACAACCCTACAGGATAGAGTCGTTGTTAAGTGCCACCAAGTTGATTCTGATGCATAGGGACCCTGTATAGGGTTTCACAGGATCAGCTGGTGGGTTTGAGCTGTCAAATTTGTTGTTAGCAGTCCAGGGCTTATCCTCTAGTGCCTATCCAATAGGGTTCCAAGGCTGTAAATATTTATGAAACTAGACTTCCACATCTTTTTACCTAGGATCAGTTAGTGAGTTTGAACCACTGACCAGCCAAGCACTTCAACAACTCTACCACTGGGGATCCTGGGGGTCATTCTAACAGACCCGACTGGATATGACTTATAAGAAGAGACATTGACACAGAAACACAGGGCAAATGCAAAAAAATATAAAACACCAACCATTCCTCCCACAGGCCTCTACTCAACTGGGTTTGATAATTCATTGCAACGGGTCATACAGACCTCGGACACCATATAAACAGTTATGGGATTTATTAGGGAAGTTAACAGATTACAATTTAGGTTAAAAAGTGCTCAAGGCTCAGTTGTTCCAGTCGGCTGATGATAAATGCCCACAAGACACATCATTTTACTGTAAACCTCAGCCTGAAGGCACGCATCTCTTACTATATGGGTCAGCAAACCTAGCTCCACTACACAGTGCTTGGTGGCACCCCACTTTACAAGTAAACTTCCTGCCCTAAGTCACTCAGCTTTACTCTTCCATGGCCTGGGAAGCCCACTGCTCTCTCTGTCTCATGCTTTTGATCTTTGTTCTGCAGTTACTATTGCTACTCCTCTGCTACAACTCTGTTGCAACAACTCTGCCCCTGAGTTGAGGACATTCCATGCACAAGGTACAAAAGACAAACTCCCCTTTTGGCTCTTCTTTGATGGTAGTGTGATCCCACTTCTGATTTTAAGATGGCTTATTTTAAACTCATGTTAGAGTTCTAAATTTTTACAATTTTAATTAATTGTTAACATTCACAGTTGAATCATGCCATCCTCTCAGTATATTCTCCCACCTTCCCTTACTCATACCCATTAGAGAAGGAGTCATTTGGTGGGAGTTACAAAGTCTAAGGAGTCTGGAATAAAGCACTGGACCAAAAGGCAAGTTTGAACCACAAGGTCAGTGGTTCAAACTCACTAGGTGCTCCTTGGGAACGCTATACAGCATCACTATGAATTGGAACTGACAATAATAAGACAAAGGCCAGAAAAGTTGTATTAATCAATTCACTACACCTCAGGAGGACACTATGTGATAACAGTAGTAGAGACTGGAATGTCAAAAATTGCTAACAACACAGAAGCCAAAGGGAAGCATTGACGCCTTTGAGTTATGGTGTTGGAGGAAAATACTGAAAGTGCCATGGGCTTCCTGAAGACCAATAGATCTGTTTTGGAAGAAGCGCAGCCAGAGTGATCCTTGGAGGCCAAGATGGCCAAACTCCATCTTTCATACTTCAGACATATTGTCAGGAGGGACCAGTCACTGGAGAAGGATACCATTTTTGGTAAGGTGGAGGGTCAGAGAAAAAGAGGATGACCTCCAGCGAGATGGAGTGGCCAAGTGACAGCATCAATGGATTTAAGCATGGCAGCCATAGTGAGGTTGGCCCAGAATTGAGCATTGTTTTGTTCTGCTGTGCATAAGGTTGCTATCAGTCGTACCGACTCGATGGCACCTAACAACAACAACTCTCACTTAGAACTTTCATACTGAACATGTCTCTGCTGACACTTTGATTTTGATCTTTTACCTCCAGAACCCCAAGAGAATAAATTTTTGTTGTTTTAAGTCATACAGTTTATGGTAAATTGTTAAAGCAGTGCTAGGAAACTAATATTCTTAACTATTTATTGTGTCTAATTAATGTCATATTTTTAATTCACAGTTAAGTGGAGCAGTACGTTGAATCAACTTTCTGGATGTCAGTTGTAACCTGTAAAATAACTGAAAGAAATTAAAATATTTGTTTTCTATTTATTACTTTAATCCATTTTTAAAATATTTTGTTAATTTATATATAATATATTAAGGAGCTCTGGTAGCATAGTGGTTACAAGTGGGGCTACTAACCTCAAGGTCAGTAGTTCAAAACTACCATCTGTTCCACAGGAGACTTTCTGCTCCCACAAAGATCTATAGCCTTGGAAAACCTATACAGAGTCACTATGAGTCAGAACTGACTACAGGATATACCATCACCACCATAGATAATATATTATAATAAATGAATTATAAGTATTTTATAATGATATATAATAACTGATATGTTGTAATATTCTCTAATCTGTCCTTTTTCATGAATAGAATTTTATTCATATATTAACTAGCTATTTTCATCACTTCCCAAAAAATATATAAAACCTGCACCAACATTTTACTGGTTAGATATACTGAAGCCATTTACTAACTGCATTAATTTTTATTATCTCTTTCACAGATGAGATATCCAAGACTAAAAGAAAAATGATTTTGCCCAATTCATACCTTAATCTCTCTGATTTTAATGTTCTAATATTGTATTTCATTTCCTAAAACAAAGCAATAAAATGCAAGAGACCATATGATTCCTATTAAGTTAAAATAACTCTGCATTTTACTTCTTTTAAAACCTGTGTTACATCTGAGTGTGTTCTCAACTTTCTTTGTATTTCTTCCTTATCACTCCCCCACACTTTTTTTTTTCACAAATCTTTATATGTCACCTTCTATAACATTATATATACATATTAAAAACTCATCTTTATCCATTCCAACCTATGCAATGACCATCCTTCATTCCCAGATGCCAAAAATTTTCCCATTGTACTTTACATACATCGTCATTTTGCTAGACTTGACTCTGCTTGTCACTACTGTTTTAAAACATATTTTTTAAAACAAGCCAGAGATAATATTCATGTTGTAGTGCTCTGTTACTAAAATAAAACAGTTATATTTCAGAACTTCTTTAAGACTGGTGTTAGCAGTTAATGTTCATGCAATACTGTGTACACATAACTGAAAATCAATAGGAAGTTAATGGAAAACAAATACCACTGGGAGAATCAGGCGCTACACGTAACATACTTATAGAGCAAGAGAGAACAAATTTCAAACAAATGGGTAAAAACAAGTTTAGAAAGTTGAAGAAAAAGTAGATTTTTATGATGCTTACCTTTATAGGATCTATAACTTGACCTTAGGTTCAATATAGTTTCACTTTCTCATATAATAAAAAAAGTCTGTTTGAAACACCTTAAGGGAAACATACAGATTAAGATGATTCACCAGGGTGAGATAGGAAGTCCATGTAGCTTCTTGGTTCTCAGAATTATAAGAAATGAACTCTCAAAGGTTTGAGTATCTCTCAAATGATGAATTTAATAAACAGTTAAAATATAAATGTTGTTGTTGTTAGGTGCCATCGAGTCGATACCGACCCATAGCGATCCTGGTCCAGCCTCACTACTGTTGCCACGTGTGAGTCCATCAATGCTGCCAATCCATCTCCTTGGGGGTCTTCCTCATTTTCTCTGACACTTCACCTTACCAAACATGTATCCTTCTCCAGTGACTGGTCCCTCCTAACAATATGTCCAAGTATTAGAGACAAAGTTTGAGCATCTTGGCCTCTAAGGAGCAATCTGGCTGCACTTCTTCCAAAACGGATCTATTGGTTCTTTTGGCAGCCCATGGCACTTTCAATATTCTTCTCCAACACCATAACTCAAAGGCATCAATTCTTTTACTGTCTTCCTTATTCACTGTCCAGCTTTCACATGCATATGAATAGTCAAGGTCAAATTTTCTCCAGCAACTGGGACTTTCTAGGAAGAAAGAATATCTCTGATCTCCTAAATATTCTTTATGAAAATGCCACTTTTTAAAAAATTAAAAATTGGTTCTAATAGCACATTCCATTTGTAATCATAATATGAATTATTCATAAATATTTTTAATGTGCTGTATGTATAGCTATCCATCTTGATCATTCATCTAATGGTTGATAGGGAGGAAGTTGCACTGTGCAGCACTTTAAACCATAGACCTTGGAGTCAGTCAGCCTTGATCCAAAACTCTATTCTTTCTTCTTCAGTAAAAGTCTTATCGATAAGTCTGTTTGTTATACGAATTAATTTAAAATATAAAGTACTTAACCAATTACTGCACACTCAATATGTGAACAATAAATGCAATCTAATATTATTCTTAACTGATATTGTGAATGAAATTTCCTGTTGCTACTGGAACAAACTTCAACAAAATCAATGTTGTAAACAACATAAATTTATTATTGTAGACTTCTAGCCAGAAATGTGAAATGGGCCTCTCTGAATTAAATCAAGTTGACTGGAGGTGCATGACTTCCAGGAAGTTCTAGAAGAGAACCTCTCTCTCTTTCTCATTGTTTTTTATTTATTTATTTTTGCCTTTTTCTCTATTTTGAAGCTGTTGCATTCCTTAGTTCCTCGTCCGCTTCCATCAGCACACTGGCAGTAGTTGTGCTGCTGGAAGTGGACCAGGTACTAAGAAATCAAAACTCACACTGTTTCTCGTTGACTCCTTTTCCATATTTAAGCACTCTTGTAAGCAATGCTGGTAGCAAATTGGTTAAGCACTCAACTGCTAACCAAAAGTTCACTAATTCTAACCCACTAGTTGCTCTCAGGAAAATGCTATGGCAGGCTTCTTGAGAAAAGATGTACAGCTTTGGAAATTCTATGGGACAGTTCCACTCTCTCATTATGTAGGGTTACGAGAGTTGAAGTTGACTCTACAGCAGCAGGCTAATGGGGATTACAATGGGCACACCCTGATAATCCAATTTAATCTCATTTTAAGGGCAACTGATATTTGGTAACTACCAACTTAATTCCATCTACAATTTCACTCATCTTTGTCATGTTATATAATTTACTAAAATATTCTAGGGATTAGGGTGTGCATTCCTCTGGCTACAACACTGTAGTTAAACAATATTATAAACTATACTCATAAATATTTTCTTTAATTTAGGCATGTTGTTGTTGTTATGTGCCATAGAATTGGTTCCGACTCACCCTGCATAGGATTTTGAGGTTATAAATCATTACAAGAGCAGAAAGCCTCATCTTTCTCCAGCGTAACAGCTGGTAGTTTTGAACTGCTGACCTTGTGGCTTGCAGCCCGATTCGTAACCACTATGCTACCAGTTGTTGTTGTTATGTGCC
>NW_006408531.1:26025695-26029940 GCF_000296735.1 Chrysochloris asiatica
AAAAAAAAAAGTTCAACTATTTCAGGAAGAAGCATATGATCAAGAACCAGTGGTATTTGAGAAAGAAGTCCAAAATGTACTGAAACATTGATTTAAAAAAGCTCCTGTAATCGATGGAATACCAATTGAAATGATGACCTCTGGAAGAATCCACTTATCTATGCCAAGAAATTGGAGAGCACCTGGATAAACTGCAGGAAGAGATCTACATTTGTGCCCATTCCAAATAAAGGTTATCCAACAGAATGGAGCAAAGATCAAACAATAGTTTTAGCATCACATACAAGTAAAATTTTGCTGAGGATAATTCAAAAATGGTTACAATAGTACATCAACAAGCAACTGCTAGAAATTCATGCTGGAATCAGCAGGTGTGAAACGAGGGATATATACCATGGATGATGTCAGAAGGATGGTGAATGAAAGCACAGAATACCAGAAAGATGTTAACTTGTATTTTATTGACTATGCAAAGCCATTCAACCATGTGGATCTAACAAATTATAGATAACTTTGCAAAGAATGGGAATGCCAAAACACTTAAAGGTGCTCCTGTGAAACATGTACCTAGACCTAAAGACAACAGAATAAGGAGATACTGCATGGTTTAAGATCAGAAGAGGTGTATGTCAGGATTGTATTCTTATACCATACTTTTTCAACAAAAACATTTACAGAAATGCAAAAAGATCTAGCATCCAAGCAGTAGCTGTTGAGTCAACTCTGACTCACAGAGACCTCATGTAAGCCAGAGTATACCTGTGCTCCACATAGTTTTCAGTAGCTGATTTCTCAGAATGAAATCTCCAGGCTTTTTGCTGAAGTACCTCTACATGGACTAGAATATTGAACATTTCAATTGGTAGCCAAGTGTGTTAACCATTTGTGTCACCCAAGTATATATCCAGCATCCATCAATGTACAAAATCTGTCATCCAAATATAAAAATGTCCTAATAATGAGTAGCAATGAGGAAAAAACAACTCCAATCCAAACTGACCCAGAAATTAGGAAGATGATAGAATTTGTAAACATGACATTAAAATAGTTACTATAGCTAGATCCCATGTGTGCAAGAAGTTAATATAAAAATTTAGCATATTAGATAGAGATATGAATAAAATGAAACCAACAGTAGTTAAAGTTTTAAAGGTGAAAACTGCAATATCTGAAAATTTAAAAGGTGCAAAAATAATTTATTGGCAAAAGAATAATCTTTTCTACAAGAAGTAGATACAGAAAAATGTAAACCTCAATCTTACCTCAAGCCATACAAAGTGAATCATAGACCTACAAAATAGATCACAGACCTAAGTGCAAAAGATTCAACTGTAAATCTTCTAAAATATAAAATAAGAGTAAATCTTTGTAACTTTGGGATTGGCAAATATTTCAGAAAGTACACACGCAAAAAAACATGAGTTGAACAGAGAAAATTGATACTGGGATTTCATTTTTTAAAAACTGATTGCCCTTTGAAAGATACCTTTATAAAAATTAGATCAGTGACAGACTGGGAAAAAGCATTTACAATATACATTTATGGTAAAGGAATTGTATCTAGAATATATAAAGACCTTTTATAACTCAATAATAAGAAAAAAGACAAAATTTAAAATAAGCAAAAGATTTGACATGGCACTTCACAAAAGAAGATATGTAAATTGCAAATAAGCAGCAAAGAAATGCTCAACATTATTAGCCAACAAAAAATCCATATTAAGCCACTACTAAATACCCACCCACAAATAGTCATTGAATCAATTCCAAGTCACAGTGAACTGTATAGAGCTTCTGAGGTTGTAAATCTTTATGCAAGCAAAAAGCCTCATCTTTCTCCCACATAGCAGTTGGTGGGTTTGAACTGCCAATCTTGTGGTTAGCAGACTAATGCTAATTCCACAATGCCACCAGCATTCCAAAATACCCATTTGTTGGTGTTGTTAAGTGTCATCAAGTAGATTCCAACTCACAGCTACCCTGTATAGCATTTACGAGGAGCAGCTGGCAGGTTTGAACTATCTATCTTGCAGTTAGTAGTCCAATGTTTACCCTACAGTGCCACACCTGGACCACAAATACCTACTAGATTTTGCTAAAATTTGAAAGTTTGACAAAATAATGTGTTGACAAATACAAGTAAGTATGTGTTGCTGTTGTTAGTTGCCACCAAGTCAGTATCCTTTGTACAACAATAAAAAACACTTCCCAGTCCTGTACCCTCTTCTCAGTAGTTGCTATATTTGAGTCCACTGTTGCAACCTCTGTGAATCCATGCCATTGAGGGTCTTCCTCTTTTTCACTGACTTACTTTACCAGGGATAATGTCTTTTTCCAGGGATAGGTCCTTCCTGATAGCATGTCCAAAGTATGTGAGATAAAGAGTGACCATCTTCATTACTAAGGAGTACTATAGCTGTACTTCTTCCAAGATAGATTTGTTTGTTCTGAAGTCCATGGTACTTTCAAAGTTCTAAACCAACTCCATAATCAGTTCTTCTCCACTCTTCCTTACTCATTGTCCAGCTTTCACAGGCATATGAGGCAATTGAAAATACCATAGCTTGAGTGAGTCGCACCTTACTAAGAGACAGCTTTGCTTTTTAACGAGTATATGAAACAACTAGAATTCTTTTCTATACCTGGTGAGTTTATAAAATCCTAACACCACCTTGAGAATTTCCTTATAAAATTAAGAAAATGTGCAAGCTTTAACCAGTTATTGTACTTATAAGTATTCACTCAAGAGACTTAAAAGCACACACATTTGTACATGAATATCCATCAAAAGTAAGAAAATTGTGGTATGATTACACAATAGGATATCATTCAGAAATAAAAACAGAACAAAGAACATAAAATGAGAAAAATAGACGGGTGATTGGGGGAGGGGGAAGGGATTAATGGTCATATTGATAGCAGTAAAGCTGAATGTAATGCTGACACACTTTTGTGGCAACATTGTTTAGGGGATCAACTAGCAAGCTTGATTACCTTGAATCATTCTCATCATAAAGAGGGAAGCAACTAGTTTTACCAGATTCACACACTAGATATGAAGATGTCTTCATGTCTATAATGCTTTTGCAAGTATCTCTACCCGTAGGACAAAAGAATGAGTGATTCTCTACAATGACAATGACACAACATTGCTTCTGATGAAAGAACACATTTGTGTGTGTGTGTGTGTGTGTGTGTGCGCGCGCGTGTGTGTGCAAAGACTAAGGGACAAGTTTCAACTCATGGAATATTGGTCTTGTCATGTGTCATGTCAACTCAACTCTATTTGCCTGATAAATCAGTGGAATGTCCTAATAAAAAAAAACAAGCTATGATTCCTGTGATGGGAATGACAAATTGAAGAGGAATGACATTGCATTTGTCATCAAAAAGAATATTTCAATATCTATCTTGAAGTATGCTGTCTGTAATAAGATAATATCCATACATCTACAAGGAAGACCAGTTACTACAACTAGTCTTCAAATTTATGCACCAAACACTAAAGTCAGTGATGACGAAATTGACTTCTACCAACTTCTTCAGTCTGAGATTGATCAAACATGTAACCTAGATGTAATTATAACACTGGCAATTGGAATGCAAAGGTTGGAAAAAAAAGAGGAAGGGTCAGTAGTTGAAAAATATGGCCTTGGTAATAGAAACAATGCTAGTGATCACATGATAGAATTTTTTAAGACCAGTGAGTTCTTCACTACAAATGACTTTTTTAAACAACATAAAAGATGACTATATACATGGATTTCACCAGACGGAATACACAGAAATAAAATTGACTGCATCTATGGAAAGACATGGTGAAAATTTTCCTTTCTTCCATCAAAGCAAGGGCTGATGGTGGAACATACCATCAATTGCTCATATGCAAGTTCACACTGAAGCTGAAGTAAGTTAAAACAAGTCCACGATAAGACCTTGAACATGATACTTTGAAACCTTGAAAAGAACATGGAAAAGAAGATGGAAAGAACACACAATGTCACTGTACCAAAAAGAAGTGGTCATTGTTCAACCATTTCAAGAAGTAACATATGATCAAGAGACAATAGTAAGGAAGAAAGACGTCCAAGATGTATGGAAGGCACTGGCAAAGAACAAGGCTCTGGAAATTGATGGAATACAAATTATTTAAATCATTCAACAAATTGATGCAGCACTGGAGGCACTCACTCATCTATGCCAAGAAATTTGGAAGACAACTGAATGGATTGTGCACAAATTTGA
>NW_006408531.1:26030040-26031729 GCF_000296735.1 Chrysochloris asiatica
ATATTTACTATAATCACATTACCTTTTTTTTTTTTTTTTTAATTTAAGTCTAACAGGTAAAATTCACATTTGTAAGATCTTATCTCGAAATAACCATGTGACATTAGTTCCAATTAGTAAGCAGTAACGTGAACTAGGGGAGCCCTGGTGTGGCACGTGGGTTAATGCACTAGACTGCAAAGTTGTTTGAACTGCAAGGTTGGCGACTCAAGCTCACCAGCTGCTCCTTGGAAAACCTATACAGGGTTGCTATGGGTCAGAACCAACTCAACGGCGCTTAACAACAACAACAATGTGAACTAGATTATGTTTAAGTACATGAAGTCTTCCAAACTGCCTCCTAAAAGTGAGGTCAATGTGGACTAGAGTTTTCAGGGACAAGATAGAATTTTTTATCAGGGTTACCTAATAATTTTGACTTTTAAAGCTGATAAAAGCTATGAAGTCACTGCCTCCGCCCATCTTTCATTTCCCCTCTCCTGAAAAAAAGTTTAAAAATTATACACACACAGTTAAACATAGAATATATAAGTATATACGTTCCCCTGATGCCCTAAATCCCATGCACAAACTCCAAAAGTTTCATGATCTTGGTGAAAAAGTCCTGTTCTATTAGATGAGTTAGATATGACTAGACTGATGAAGAAGAAAATGGATTTCTAAGAATAAAGAAGCAGCTAGAAAAGAAAAAGCACTAATATAGGACCTGCCACCTAACTCCAGGCTAAAATCACGTACTTTTAGATTCTTTCTCTTCCCACTGCCTGAAGGTTTGGAGAAAAGTCTGAGCTATGTGGGTATCAGGAAGAAGACACGCCTAACTAAAACTGAGTAAGGAAATATTTATAACTAGCAGTAGATTTAGTTGATATTTAAAGCCATTCTATTTAGAATGATAGATTACTTAGACAGGGTAATTCTTTGCATTCTCTGCATCCTTCTGACAAAAGTGAAACAATGTATATTTCTCACTGCATTTTAAGTCATAAATCTCTTATTTCAAGAAGAAAATTAATGTCAAAGTCATGAAAAAGGAACTCAGAATTTTAAATCCATGCTCATTTACACTTCTGAAACTATTTTATAATTTTAAAGTGATTGTTTTTAAATTCACATACCCAATGGAAAAATCTTGCCTCTTTAAGATCTGACCCAGAAAATGCAAACAAATCCAGTAGTGTATTGGTTAAGAGTCTGTTGCTAACCTCAAGGTCAACGGTTCAAAACTACCAACTGTTCCATGGAAGAAAGATGAGGCTTTCTGTTCCCATAAAGATTTATAGCCTCAGAAACGCTATGCAGGCTCACTATGAGTCAGAACATACTCCATAGCACACCACCAGCACCACCAACAATAAAGTTTCATTATTTCTCACCTAGATTTCCTTCAACTTAGACACTAATGATTTCCATAACAGCACTGACCACATTAACAGTGAAGAGAGTAAATATATAATTGGTTATTTAATATCTATCTCCCCCATCCCACGTCCAAAGTGACACAGAGAAAGACAATGTCTGCCTTGTTCTCATGTATTTATATTTTCTATCATTAAAGGGTGTTTGCAGCAGTTTTGTCTCATTTTGAGTCATGTTGTTGTTGTTAAGTGCCATTGAGTCGGTTCCGACCCACAGTGACCCTGAACAAGGTTTCTAAGGCTATAAATCTTTACGGGAACAGAAAGCCTC
>NW_006408531.1:26039824-26044529 GCF_000296735.1 Chrysochloris asiatica
GTTGGAAGAAGTACAACCAACTTCTAAGTACTCCTTAGAAGCCAAAATGGCCAGACTCTTCTCTCATGCTCTGGACATATCATCAAAAGGGACAAGTCCCTAGGGAAGGACATTATGCTTGATAAAGTCGAGGGATAGCAAAAAAGAGGAAGACCTACAATTAGATGGATTGGTACAATGCCAGCAACAATTAGTTCAAGCATTGCAGCAGTGGCAAGGATGAACACAACCCGGTAGTGTTTGGTTCTGTTGTGCATAGAGTCACTATGAGTCAAAAGCAACTCAATGGCACTTAGCAATGTAACAAAAATGATTCCTACTAAGAAATAACACCTTGCTTCGCTATATGCAATACTATAAAATACTGTATATGCTCTGATGGAGTATCTAATATGGTATTGTTTCTTCCAAGCCAAAATACTGGATCAAGGAGTCAAGAGGTAGAAATAAGAGTGATTCCTATGATGATTGTCTTTGATGACCCTATCACAAAAGTTTTTCTTTCCAATTTCTCATGTTTTGACTCTGCAGGCTTAAACCTGTTTCCATCGAGTCTATTCCAACTCATAGCAAACTATAGGACAGAGTAGAACTTTCCCAATGTGTTTCCAAGGCTGTAAATCTTTTCTGAAGCAGACTGCCACACCTTGCTCTCCTACAGATAAATTAGAAGTTTCAAGCAGCCTTCCAATTAGCAGCCAAGTGCTTAACCACTGCATTACTAGGCTCCATTTATTCAGGCTTAAAGGATTTAACTAATCCATGAAGAGGAAATTTAATATATGAAGAACTTCATCCATGAAACTTAATCCATAAAGAAGAAATTTAGCAATGATTATTTTAACTGGAAGCTCAAACAACCACATTTCACTTGGAACTCTTCATGTCTCTGAGCAAACTAAAGTGTTTACCGTAATAGCTGGAACGATTGTTATTGTTTATGGCCATGAAGTTGGTTCTGACTCATGGGGACCCAGAATGTGTAGAGTAAACTGGATTCATAGGGTTTTAAAGGCCATAAACTTATGGAAGCAGATTGCTAGACCTTATTTCTGAGGTATTTCTGGGTGGATTTCAACCCACAACATTTCAGATAGACACATGACTGTTGATGGGTAAACAAGGAAAGGAAAGCTAGCCCTCAGGAAAATGGGGTTAGAAGTAGATTATCTAGTATACGTAAAAGTATACACAGAGAACTAACCTGGGATATCTTTCTTACACAGACACACCTGGGCATGTCCTTATGATTCACTGAAAATGTCCAATCAGAAAAACTTACTTTAGTTGGCCAATCAGAATTAGTTATTAATGTTACTTCCTGATATTTTCATGTTTGAGCCTTACAGTCTGGATTGTTGAAGTACTTTGCAACTGCCTGGTTGCTTTGTGTTACCCCAATTCATTAATTTCTCTATCTTTCAATAAGCCTCTTTTGCTTTTAGTTGTATGCCATGATTTTGTTCTAACAGTGTGCCTCTAATTCCCTTATCAAAAATTGTCCTAATTTGAATATCCAAAATAGTTTCTAATCTTCTGACTGAAATCAATTTTCCTGACCTTCCAATGCAAGAAAATATCACAAGTTTTAAACAATCCAAAAGTGATTCGGAAATGATCTTTTAGAGAATTTTAAAAAGAAAAACAAAACAACACTAATCCTCAAAATATTAGTTCTAATGAAGTCATTGGTAAGGATTTTTTGTTACGTAGCAGTCTACCCCAAGAGATGTGGTTGTTGTATTGTTAAGTGCCAGCTAGTCGGTTCTGACTCATAGAAAACCTGAACAGGGTTTCCGGGGACCAACTGGTGGATTTGAACTGCCAATCTTGCAGTTCAAACTGACATTGAAGTCGATTGGGAGAAACAAGATAGGGATTACTGTTTTCTTAATTTAATATAAGAAATTATTTGCGAACTTATTTTTCTATGATTTCACATTTCTTGAAATGGGGGGGCGGGGAATGTAATTAACAATATAAGCATTAACTGAAAGTTTCCGTCCAAAGAATGAACCTTTATTGTTCTTGCTCTCAAAGCAGGAAAATCTTCCATGGGTATATGCTTCACCCAGATTTTACAATTAATTTCAGTGAATTAATTCTTGTTGTTGTTAAGTGTCATTGAGCCGGTTCCTACTCATAGCAACCCTGCATATGGTTTCTGAGGAGCAGGTGGTGGGTTTGAACTGCTGACCTTGTGGTTCACAGTCCAGTGCTGATCCTGGAATCAGCATCACATCAAGAATCCTTTAGTAGTAGGCTAATC
The DNA here is from genome assembly GCF_000296735.1 of Chrysochloris asiatica. Classification (NCBI taxonomy): domain Eukaryota; kingdom Metazoa; phylum Chordata; class Mammalia; order Afrosoricida; family Chrysochloridae; genus Chrysochloris; species Chrysochloris asiatica. The sequence continues at coordinate 26,042,094 of NW_006408531.1, forward strand.
TTACCATTTGTGTTATTGTTCAGTGCCGTCAAGTCGGTTCCGACTCATAGCGAACCTGTATAGGTTTTCCCAGGAACAGCTGGTGAGTTTGAAGCATCTACCTTGAGGATCAAACCGACCTTATGGTAGTGTGATTATTCTACAGCGCCACACCAGGAGTCCATTACTATGTATTGTTTTTGTTGTTGTTGTTGTTGTTAGGTGCCATCGAGTCAGTACCGACTCATAGTGACCATATGCACAGCAGAACAAAACACTGCCCAATCCTGGGCCAACCTCATTCTGTTGCCACACTGGAGTCCATCGATGTTGCCACTTGGCCAATCCATCTCATTGTTGGGAGTCTTCCTCTTTTTCTCTGACCCTCCACTTTACCAAACACGATATCCTTCTCCAGCGACTAGAACCTCCTGACAACATAGCATATTTAATGTCCTACAAATAGAATTGAAATATTTTACAAATGATGTCTCATTTTAGAGAGCTGAAATATGACATATAATATCAGATGGCATTAAATGATAAATAAGTTAGTGCTGCACTTGACTGCAAGGTCTGTTTGAACTGCAAGGTTGATGGTTCAAACCCACCAGCCACTCCTCAAAAACCCTATACAGGGTTGCTGTGAGTCAGAACCAACTTGATGGCACTTAACAAAAACAATGGAAAAACAAGTTCCAGTTTCCTGCTTTAAGAAACATTTCAAGCCAGTGGCTAAAATTTAGGCTTGTATTTTTAAATGAATCATAAAAGTAAAACTGATTAGCAAAAAATCCTTATGCATGTAACAATTAACGAAAACACCTCCATTAGTAATCTGAATAAGGGCTCACCTATATGTATCAACAGTTCAAAATGAAGACTGTTTTGACTTTATGTTTACCTTAAAAAAAAATACTACTCTCACTCAATGGAAAATAGTGATGGGAATAACAATAACAACAAAAATGAAGTTCTATTAATGCTTCTTATAACAGCATTTAAAGATTTCATTTTCACAAAGAACTCATCATTCAAATCACTGACTATTAATTGTTTTTCATGTTTTAAAAACAAGGTTTACAAAAGTTGTTCATTAAACATCTATTTAGCCAGTAAGAAGCAAATGAAGCTTTTCAAAGTAGAAATAATCCTAGCTTCTTTCTATATTTTTAGCATGCTAGGAAATGGCATGCCAATACATGAAGAACTAGACAACTATAGTGAACCCAATGCGTCTTTTGGCAGAGAGTCAAATAATGTTCAGCCAAGCAACACTACTGTCTACTATTTAATGTGACACCTACATCTATCAATAACATCATAGTTAGCTTTCAGTTAAGCTTCACTGCTGACATGTTCCTCTTAGCATCAAGTGACAAGAGAAAGAGTCCAGTACAAAGTTTTGAAGTTAGGTACTCCTGAAACAGTACAATCTAATCTATGTTCAACTAAGCATTTTGGTCTGCTGATAAAAATGGAACGAATGACAGACAATTGTGAAAAAGGTTGTTGTAGGGCAATTGTACAGAGGACAGAATACCTGAAATGGTTCCAGAATCTGTTACAATCCAATCTGAAATGATACATGAACAAAAAGAGCCAGGCTTCCTTAAAAAGTCAGAAATAGAAATGCCATATGATTGAGCAATCCCACTAGTTGTATGTCCTACAGAACAAAGAGCAGTGACCCGAACAGATATATACCCACCCATGTTCACTGCAGCACTATTCGCAATAGGCAAAAGATAGGTAACGATATAAATATCCATCAATGGATGAATGGATACATGAACACAAGGAGTCCTGGTGTGGCACTGTAGAATAAGCACTGGACTTCAAGGTCAGTTGAAACACAATGTCAGCAGTTCACACTCACCAGCCACTCCTCAGAAATCTTACACAGGGTTGCTATGAGTTGGAACTGACTCAATGGCACTGAACAACAACAGCGTACACACCGTGGAATACTATAAAACATTAAAAAGTAATAATAAATCAGTGAAACACCTCATAACATGGATCAATCTGTGAGACACTATGCTAAGTGAAAGTGTCAATCACAAAAGGTCAAATATTGTTTGAGAACACTACTATAAAAAGTCAAGAAAAGATTTACACACAGAAAAAAACATTGTTTGAATGTTACCAGGAGTAGGAGGAGAAAGGAGGGTCAACTGCTAACTAAAGTGCAGTTGTTATTAGTGGTAGCGGTATGTGGTTCTGACCTATAACAACACTGTATGTTCTGACTTATAACAACACTGTATAAGGTCTCTTAGAGTGATTGATGGGTTTGAACTGCCAGCTTTGTGATTAGCAGTTCAATGCTTAGCCTATAGCACCCCACTTAGATGTGGATACATATTAATTTGGGTAAAGGGAAAGGACATCATGCTAGGTAAAGTGAAGATCAGAAAATAAATAAATAAGAGGAAGGCCCTCAATGATATGGAT
>NW_006408531.1:26045544-26046942 GCF_000296735.1 Chrysochloris asiatica
GCACAGGACTGAGCAGTGTTTCATTCTGTTGTGTTTAAGGTCATTATGACTCCACAGCACCTAACAAAAAGAACAATACCGTCAGTATTTTAAATACTAGCAAGGTCATCCATGGTGGACAGGTGTCAGTGGAGCTTCTAGACTAAGACAGACTAGAAAGGAGAGACAGATTACTTTGGAATGTTTAGTCACTGAAAACTTTGTGAATAGCAGTGGACCATCAACAGATACAGTATCAGAAGATGAAAACGTTACAAATATTGTTATTTAGTGCCACAGAGTCAGTTCTGACCCACAGCGACTCTATAACATTTCCAAGAAGTGGCTGGTGAGTTTGAACCATCGACCTTGCAGCTCAAATCAACTTTGCAGTCCAGTGCATTAGTACACAGTGCCACACCAGGACTCCTGAATACTAGAAGAATATTTTCAGATATGGTGCCAAAAGATGAGTCCCTCAGGTTGGAAGGCACTCAAAATAAGACTGAGGAAAAGTTGTCTCCTTAAAGTAAAGTTGACCATCATGATGCAAATGGAGTAAAGCTTTCAGAACCTTCCTCTTCTGATGGGACATGACTCAAAATGAAGAGCACCAGTTGCAAACATCCATTAATAATTGGAACTTGGAATATACTATATATGAATATGAATCTTGGGAAACTAGAAGTTGTCAAAAATGAAATAGAATGTGTAGAGATCAATATCCTGGCATTATCGAGCTGAAATGGACTGGTATTGACCATTTTTAATTAGAAATTCATATGGTTTATGATGCCAGAATGACAAATTCAAGAGGAATAGTGTAGCATTCATCATCAAAAAGAACATTTCAAAATGTATCTTGAAGTATAATGTTGTCTGTGATACAATAATGTCCAATTGCCTACAAAGAAGACCAGTTAAAACCACTATTATCCAAATTACTAAAGCCAGTGGTGATGAAATTGAAGGAATTTACCAACTTCTTCAGTCTGAAAGTGATCACATATGCAAGCAAGATGTATTGTGAACAACTGATGATTGGAATGTGAAGGATAGAAATAAAGAGAAATGATCAATAGTTGGAAAATAGGACTTTGGTGATAGAAATAATATTAGATATCACATGATACAATTTTGCAAGACCAATAATTTATCTCTTGCAAATACCTTTTTTAAACAACATAAAAGACTAATTTATACATGGAGCTCACCAGATGGAATAGGAATCAATTTGACTACCAAATTGGGAAGAGATATTAGAAAAGCCAAAACAAGAACAAAACATCTTTAGCCAAAACAAGGCTAGGGGCAGATTATGGAACAGACTATTAATTGTCCAAACCCAAGTTCAGGCTAAAGCTGAAGAAAATTAAAACAAGTCAATGAGAGCTGCAATATGACATTAAATGTATCCCA
>NW_006408531.1:26047392-26049947 GCF_000296735.1 Chrysochloris asiatica
AAAATATTGAAAGACGCAGAAAGCATTAGAAAAAAGAGAGAAAGAACACACAGTCACTGTATCAATGTTCAATGAAATGTTCAATAAAATGTTCAATCATTTCAAGAGGTAGCATATGATCAAGAACCTATGGTACTGAAAGAAAAGCTCCAAGCTGCAAAATCACTGGGGAAAAACAATTCTCCAGGAATTGATGGAATATAAATTGATATCATTCAACATACTGATGCAGCACTGGAAGCATTCACTCATCTATGCCAAGAAATTTGGAAGACAGCTACTTGGGCAACTGACTGAAAGGGATTCATATCTGTGCCCATTCCAAAGAGAAGTGACCCCCCAGAATGTGAAAATCATTGAACAATATCATAAATATCACATGCAAGGACAATTTTGAAGACTGTAATTCAAAAATGGTTGCAACAGTGTTTCGATGAGAAACTGCTAGAAATTCAAGTTGGCGTCAGAAGACGTGGAAAAAAGGATATCATTGCTGACGTAGATGGAGCTCTGCAGAAAACAGAGAATACCAGAAAAATGTTGTGGATCATGACAAGCTATGGATAACATTACAAATGTGAGAATTCCAAAATACTTCATTGTGCTCATGAGGAACCTGTACATAGACCAACAGACAGTAGTTGAAACAGAACAAGGGAATACAGAATGGTTTAAAAGCAGCAAAGGTGTACACCAGGATTGTAATCTTTCACCATACTTATTCAGTCTGTGCAAGCTCACCAACCACTCCCCAGAAACACTATACAGGGTTGCTAGGGTCAGAACCGACTCAACGGCACTTAAAAACAACAAAAACATTCAGTCTGTATGCTGAGTAAACAATCTGAAAACTGGATAATATGAAGAAGAATGTAGCATCAGAATTTCAGGAAGATTCATTAACAACCTGCGATATGCAGATGATACAACCTTGCTTTCTTGAAGTGAAGAGGACTTAAAATACTTACTGATGAAGACTGAAGACCACAGCCTTCAATATGAGTTGCATCTCAACATTGAAAAAAAAAAAATCCTCACCATTGAACCAATAAATAAATCATGATATAGGGAGAAAAGATTTCTGAAGTCATCATGTTGCTTCGATACAATCAACACTCATGGAAGTAGTAGTCAAGAAAGCAGACATATTGTGTTAGACAATTCTGCACAAGACCTCTTTAAAGTGATCAAGAGCAAAAATGTCAGTTTGAGGACTAAGGTATGCCTGACCCAAGCCATGGCATTTTCAATAGCCTCATACACATGTGAAAGTTAGACAACGAATAAGGAAGACCATAGAAGAATTGATGCATTTGAATTATGGTGTTGGAGAAGAATAGTGAAAGTAACATGGACTTCCAGAAAAACAAACAAATCTGTGTTGGAAGAAGTACAGCCAGAATGCTCCTTGGAAGCCAGGATGGTGAGATTTTTGTCTCTCATACTTTAGGCATGTTATCAGGAACTACCAGTCGCTGGAAAAGGACATCATGCTTGGGAAAGCGATGGTCAGAGAAAAAGAAGAAGACCCCCAACGAATTGGATTGGCACAGTGGCAGCAGCAGTGGGCTCAAGAATAGCAAAGATTGTGAAGATGGCTCAGGACAGGGCAGTGTTTTGTCCTGTTGTACATAGGGGCACTGTGAACCAGAACTGATTCAATGGCACCTAACAACAACACAAAATAAGCAAGGCAAAGGAAGTCACAGGGAGAAACACTAAAGCTAATGTCAATAGAGGTAAATATTATTACATTCATAATCCTCTAATAAAAGTAACAACAATAGCTTATGGGTTATTACTTAACCAATTAGTGAATACATTTGTTATTGTTACGTGCCGTCGAGTAGGTTCTGTCCCACAGCGACCCTGTATAGAGTTTTTGGGGAGCAGCTGGTGAGCTTGAACTGCTGATCTTGAGGTTAGCAGCCTGACTCATGACCACTACAATATCAGTGCTCCTTGGTGTAAATCTTTAGTTGATGTAATAGCCAAGATCTTTTTCTAATTAGCTGTGTAATCTTGAACAACTGAACAGCTTTGTTTGTGGCTCTTTCCCTCCACATATAAAATAAGAACACTGGAATAGAAGGTGTCTACACATTTATCATAGCTAACTTTCACTGTTTTGCTCACGAAGCTGCTAACTCCATCTATCTCCATGGAATGTCCATCCACAGGAATGCCACCCTCCATATTACATGCTTTTCTAACAACTGTCTGTTTGTTTAAAGTTAAACCTGTATTTCTTTTAAAACCAAAAATATCAACATACATGGTTTTTTGTTTGTTTGTTTGTTTGTTTTTTATTTAATAAAGGTTTATTTTTCAAAATGTACAGTTGGTTGGACCTGTTCATGCATCTTCACCAGCAGCTGGGGCATCCCCTCCATTTGTGTTTCTGGTGTAAATTACTTGAGCTCTGTGTTTTGAAACCAGCTTGATAAGTCCTTTACTAATCAGCTCCTGAAGTGCTGTCCTGGCCAGGGAACCGCGAATCTTCAGTCTCTCAGAGACAACAGCTGGTGTTATGAGTTTATAGTTGGGAACTTCCT
>NW_006408531.1:26051785-26056848 GCF_000296735.1 Chrysochloris asiatica
GACATAAAACCAAATGGCCACCACTCGTCTGTCTGTCTTGCTGTAGTGGATTGAGTTACTGTGATTCTGAGGGCTCTGCCACTGGTGTCTTAAATAACCAGAAGGGTCACCCATGATGGACAGGTTTCAGATGAGCTTCTAGACAAAGACAGACTAGGAAGAAAGAGTGATGAACTACTTCCGAATTGCTACTCACTGAAAACTCTATGAATAGCAGAGAAACACTGGACTACAAACTGCAAAGTCAACAGCTCATACCCACAAGCTGCCCTCAGGAGGAAAAATGAGGCTTTCTGCTCCTGTCAAGATTTACAGCCTCAGAAAGCCTGTATGTGGTTGCTATGAGTTGGAATCAACTTGATGGGTGAGTTTTGGGGTTTGACATAAGGTAATTCTGTTCCCTTTGATGCACCCTATGTCAAATATCCACTAGATGTCCTCTATGAACAATCCTCTGTCATCACATGCTAAACATGCAGCAGATATTCTCCCTTTCTCCTTTCATACTCACAGGGGATTGGATTCTTGGTTCTTTTAGGAAATAAATACCCTACTCTTTTCAATCTTTTCCTTTCTTTCCCAACTTTATTTTACATACTCTAACAAATGGCTTGCTTGGGCCCCACACACTATCTGACCAAACTTAGAGTCATTTGAACCATTGAAAAGAAAAGCTTTGCATTTCCCTTTTGATCATTTTAAGTGTATGTCAATCTGTGAATATCATTTTCTTGCTCCAGCAAGAATAAGTCTAGTCACTACTGCCAAGCTGTTATCAAATTTCTCTTGCTTTTGTGATAAACGTTTGGGATTTCAACTAACTGAGAGAGGGCTCCCTGAGACCATAGCTGCAGCTGGATTCCCTGAATTATCTTCATCTGGCCCACATCTCTGTGCAACAAAGGAACTACGGCCTGACAGCTACATTATAATGTTGCCTTTGTGTAACATTAAAAAACAAAAAAGTTTCCTATTTGTCTACCAAATGTAAATTTACTAGGTAAATTTGCAAGGGAGTTTTAGGAAAGAATGTGTTGTAAATTGTCTAGTTTGAGTTTTGAAGCAGAAAGGTTTTATTGTGTGCTTTTTAAAGGCTGGTAATTTAAACCATTCCTTTAAAAATAATTGTTTTTAGGTCCTGAGAAACATACAGGCAACATTGGTTCTATTGGTTAGTTGTCATGCGCTATTGAATTGGTTCTGACTTATAACAATACTATATAGGGATTCCAAAGAGCAGTTGGTGATTTTAAACCGCTGAACTTGTGGTTAGAAGTTCAGAGCTTACTCTGTAGTGCCACACCAAGACTACTGGTTTATATGTTGGTAAACTATAGCATATTTCTTTTTTACCCTGGCCACACAGTTTTCCAAAATTTGAATCAAAAACCACAGAATACCTAATTCCAGTCCTCATCCAGTATTGTAAATGGAATAATTGCACCTTCTCTGAACAAATAGATTTGCTGTTTCAACTAAAAGAGAGATTGGAAGTGGCAGAAAGGGAAACCCATTCCTCCTATTCTATCCACATTTCACTCCTCAATTTTTTTTTTTTTTTTTTACAATAACAAGTGGTGCTGTAATTTTACTTTTAGAAACATATCACCATCACCTACCTACACTTTAAGATTTTTATGTTTCATCATCCTGCAAGCATTTATTCATTTTTCTCCCCAGTCAATAAGAATGAAGATGCCCTCCAATGTAAGTATTATATTAGTATTAATATTAGTATTTTATATTAATATTAATTTCTTAGGACTACTATGCTATGTTACCACAAACTTAGTGTCTTAAAAGAACATAAATTCATTCTGTCATTCTTCTGGATACCAAAAGTCCAAAATCAAGATGTCAACAGAGTTACACTCCCTCTGAAACCACTAGTAGAGAATCTTTTCTTGCCTCTTCCAGCTTCTGGTGGGGCTCCAGGGAGTCTTTGGTCTTTGCTACATCATTGAAATCTCTATCTGCAATATCAGATTGCTTCTTCCTTTTACAAATTTCTTCTGCTCTGTGTGTCTGTGTGAAATCTCCCTCTTCCCCTGTTTTACAAAGAAGGATACATATACCAGTCTTTTCACAGGAGAAAGATGAGGCTTTCTGTTCCTGTAAAGATTTACAGCCTTGGAAACCCTATACAAGGTCACTATGAATCAGAACCGACTCCATGGTAAACCACCACCATATGATGGTGAGGACCCATATGGATAATCCAGAATAATCTTCTCACCTCTGATTCCTTAATTCAGTTACATTTGCAAAAACCATTTTTCCATACCTTAAAGGAAGCTAGAAGTTACCCAGTGAACGAGGCTTCCTGTGGAGGCTTTACATTGCATAAGACTATAGGTGGAATCCAGAATCCCATCCAGAATAGACTGAGGTAGGAAATTTCCACTGGAAAGAATGAGTAGACCATCCTGGAGCAGCTAGAACAGAAAATACTTTGTGAAAGAAAGACCGGCAGGGAAAATCAAAAACAATAATGGCAGTCTGATTGATTACTACTAGAACAAGAAACTGTTCGCCCAGGAGCCAGCAAGGCAAGTGGTTGGGTCCCCTCATAGAAAACCCCCTTCCAAGACTAAGACTAAAGGGAAATACATGAAGAGGCGTGTGGTCTGCCTGGTGACCACGTTGGTCACCAATAAGGGAAAGAGGGGAAAAAACAGCAATGAAGTTGCAAGCTAAGTCCTATCACGTTCAATAGACTTCTGTGAACCCGGGTGGAGACCTGGATGGCCAGTAGTATGGCAAGACCAGGGGAATACTGGCCCAGAGGCAGTGACATGGCCACAAAGGACTAGAGTGGATAGGACATGGCCACAAAGGACTAGTGAAGCATCCAGCTTGTATGAAGAGAGGGGAAATGCACAAGAACACCCATACTTGCAGATAGTACCTACTTGACCTGGTTTCAATGGCTGGATGGTCAGAACTCGACTAGAAGAAGAAAAAAGAAGTAAGAAAAAAAAATGGAGAAACCCACTACAGTTTGATGAACTTTACCTATACATAAGTAGCTCAAAAAAGGGAACAAATCTTTACAGTGAGTATCACTCCCACCTCCTAGGTACACAGGGTTGACAAGGATGGGCAACTTACACGTTGGCTACCCAAAATGGGGGCACTACAAAGGCAAGAAGTGACTGGCTTACAGACTTTCAAGAGGGAACCTAGTTTCAGATGGGGCGAGGGAAGGTAGAATCACCACTGAATGGTTTCAAATCTGTTGGGACAGGGATAATGAAAGGAGATGTGAATAAAACTCATGCGGTACAATAGTGAATAATTGCTGTCAGGACTGACTGTGAGGGTCAGGAATGTAAAGGTAGATATTTTGTAAGAAAAGGAGGGGATTTTGTAGTCCAGGAGCGGAGGTCCCTGGGACCATCAAGGGAGAAGAGCAGAGTGTGGGACCCTACCCTGAGAAGCAATGATGCCAGAAATGGAGGCAGAGACTATGACAGGGACAGATAGAATGGCTGGGAACACTGGACTCAGGGAGGGAGAAGGGCTGTGTGCTTACGGACGAGGGGGGAGGAGGCAGGCCTGTGGGGTGTACCCTTTGCAATGAAATGAAATAAGATAGGATGAATGTAAACCGTTGTTCTCCCATGTAAACCCACATAATTCATAAAAAAAACTTAAAAAAACAAAAACTGTTTTTCAAAATAAGATAACATTTACGAATCCTAGTGATTACAGCTTGATGTATTTGGGTGGCCAATAATCAGCTGCTTATAGTTAGCTTTAGAAGATATAGGCCATACATAATTATACTTCTCTGGATTCTTAAAATATGTCATTTATAATTTCTTTATTAAAGAGTTGATAACAATCATCTCCAAGGAAACAATCCCATGTCCATTATGTAATTATTATTTTACATTGCCCTCTTAATTGCCTAGTCTCTGCAAATGGAGTCCTGGTATAGCAACGGAGTATAAGCAAGCACTGGACTGCTAACCACAAAGTCAGTGGTTCAAACTCACCAGGCACTCCTCAGAAACTCTATACAGGTTTACTATGAGTCAGAACAGACTCAATGGCACTTTAGAAAAATATCTGCAAAAACAGCATGGAGACCATGTCTGACTTTTTGGGCCTCACAAGGAGTAAAGAGAATCAAACTCAAAATCAGCCCAAGTCTGGGTCTTGTGAATCAGAGGTCAGACATGCTTTGAACCTTCAACAATGATCCTCCTTTCAAAGAAAAAGTTTCTTGTCCTGTTGATTCTTTCTATAATTTTTCTGTTTTCTATCTCATTTATTTCTGCTCTGATCTTTATTATTTCTTTTATTTTGGTGACTGTAGGTTCCCTCTATTGGTCTGTTTCTAATTGTTGGAGATGCTGTGTTAACATATTAATTTTGATTCTTTCTTCTTTTTGGATGTGTGCATTTATCACACAAAAAAATTGTCCTCTCAGCACTGCTGTGTCCCAAATATTTTGGTATGTTGTATTTTCCTTCTAGTTTGTTTCTAGGAACTTTGTGAGTTCATGTTTAATTTCTACTATTACCCAGTCACTTTTCAGCAGGGTGTTATTCAGTTTCCATGTATTTAATTTTATTTCCTTGGTCTTCTGATTGTTGATGTCTAGTTTTATAGCATTGTTGTCTGAAAAGATGTCTTGTACTATTTTGATGTTTGTAAATTTATGGAGGCTTGCTTTGTGACCCAATACATGGTCAATTCTGGAGAATGCTCCATATGTGCAAATCCATCTTGTTGGAGATACTCCTCTTTTTCACTGCCCCTCCACTGTACCATGCATGATATCCTTCTCCAGGGCCTGGTCCATCCTGATAATAAACCTGAAGTATGAGTGATAAAATCGAGTCACCCTTGCTTCTAAGGAGCATTCTTCCAACACAGATTTGTTTATTCTTCCAGCAATCAATGACACTTTTAATATTCTTCTCCAACACCATAATTCAAATGTATCAATTCTTCTACAGTCATCCTTATTCACTGTCCAGCGTTCACATGCATCATGGCTTAAGTCAGGTGCACCTTAGTCCTCAAACTAACATTTTTGTTCTTGAACACT
>NW_006408531.1:26056948-26057880 GCF_000296735.1 Chrysochloris asiatica
GTTTTTCTATATATATCATGTTACTTATTGGTCCAGTGGTGAGCAGTTTTTGTTTTCTTTACATTGAAGTACAACCCATACCAAAGACTGTGGTTTATAATCTTCATAGTAAGCATTTTAAATCCTTTTCACTCTCAGAAAGAAAGGCCATGTCACCCGTATATCATGAGTTGTTAATGAATCTTTCTTCAATCCTGATGCTACATTCTTCTTCATATAATCCAGCTTCTCAGATTATTTGCTCAGCATACAGATTGAATAAGTATGGTGAAAGAATGCATCCCTAGCACACACCGTTCCTTATTTTAAACCAATCAGTATCCCCTTGTTATAGTTAAATAACTCTCTCTTGATTTATATACACATTCCTCATGAGCACAATGGAGTGTTCTGGAATCCTCATTCTCCACAATATTGTGCATACCTTGGCATGACTGACACAATTGAAAGCCTCTGTGTACTCAATAAATCCCAAATTGCCATCTTTCTGGTATTCTCTGCTTTCAGCCAAGAACGATCTAACATCAGCAATGATATCCCTCATTCCATGTCCTTATCTGAATCTCTCAAACCTCTGGTAGTTCCTGTTAATGTACTGTTGTACTGTTTTTAAAATATTTTGAATAAAATTATACTTGCATGTAATATTAATGATACTGCCCGATGATTTTAGCATTCCATTGGGTCACCTCTCTTTGAAATCAGTTGGCCACGTAGCTGTCTTCGAAATTTCCTGGTATAGATGAATGAGTGCCTCCAGTGCTTCACCAGTTTGTTGAAAGATTACAATTTGTATTATATCAATTTCCAGAATCTTGTGTTCTTTGCCTGTGTCTTCAATGTACCTTGGACTTCTTCCTTCAGTACTATTGGCACTTGATCATATGCTACCCTCTTGAAATGGTTGAACATCAACGATTTCTTTTTGGTAT
>NW_006408531.1:26058735-26078616 GCF_000296735.1 Chrysochloris asiatica
AAAAAACATGTGTGCCAAAAATCAAAACCATATGCAAAGTTAAAAGGTCAAAGACAAACTGCAGAAAATATTGGCAACATAGTATACTACAAGGAGGTTTTGGTACCATTTGCCAAATGAAACTTTTGTTTTGTTTTCCTAACTTATGATTTGGTGAAACTTTACAGTGCAAATTGGTTTTCCTTCTCAATCAACAAGTCTTGCACATTTTGTTTTGTGACATTGCTTGAAATGACCACAGTAGCAATCTTCCCACTTCCTTCCTGATTCTCATTTCCATTTGTCCTATTCTATCCATATCTACCTTCTGAGATTTATCACCTGACACATGCTGCCCTTTTGACCTCATATGGTTTGTGATTCTAAGGAGTTCATATCTTCTTGGTATTCTTTTTTACCTTATTGATCTGTCTATTGTTGGCTTAAAGTTGAGTCATGGAGATGAGCTTGGTTCCAGGTCTAAGAGTGACTACAGGCTGTAGTTCTGGGGTTTCTCCAGTCTCCTTCAGGCCAGGAAGCCTGGTCTTTTTAATGATTTAGAGATTTGTTTCATATTTTTCTCCTATTCTATTGAAGACCCTCTGCTGTGATCCCTTTCTGAGCAGTCAGCAGTAGTAGGCAGGTACGATCTAGTTCTTCTGATCTCAGGGTCTTGGAAGCTGAAGTTCATATGATCCATTAGTCTTTAATACTAATTGCCTTTGAATGTATGATTTTTTTTCACTATTTCTTTGCTCTGGATGGGGAGAGATCAATAGTTTTACCCTACATGACTTTTCATGAGCTTTTAAGACCAAAGTCGCTGCTTAAAAAAGTAGGATGTAGAACATTGTCTTTGTGGACTATATTGCACAAACTGACATTGATGTCACCTGCAACTATGGTCCTAAGCCTCCAAGGTTCAGTGACTCATTCCCTCAAAGTGTTGGTTATGGTTAAAGAATTCACATATCTTTGCACCTTGTTTGCTTTATTACACACATGGCTGTATTTACCGCTCATATAAATATTTATATAGCAATGTCTGACAAATCTAAATATTGGGTGCACAGTGGGTCTGTACGATAAGCGCTGGACTGCAATTCAAGTACATCAGGTACTCTGTGAAAGGAAGAAGAGGCTTCCAGCTCCTGCTGAGATTTACAGTGTTGGAAACCCTATACAGGGTCACTGAGTCAGAACCAATTGAATGGCACTTAATAACAGCACAACATAGATTGCTTTGGGCAGTATTGACATTCTTACAATGTTAAATCTTCCCATTCATGAGCATGGTATATTCTTCCATTTGTGTAGGTCTCTTTCATTTTCTTATAGTAGTGTTTTGTAGCTTTATTTGCATAAGATTTTTGTATCTATGGTCAGGTTCATTCCTAAATATTTTACTTTGATAGCCTATTTTAAATGGTATTGGTATCGTAATTTCATTTTCAGAGTTCTGTTTGTTGGTATAGAGAAATCTGATTTTTGAGTGTCCTGTACTCTTCTTCCACTTTGCTGAATCTTTCCATAGTTTCAGTAGTTTTCTTGTCTGGTCTCTGGGATTTTCTATGTACAGAATCATATCATCTACAAATAGGAATTGTTATAACTTTTCCTTAGCAATATGGATGCATTATTTCCTTTTCTTGCATTATTGCCACAGCTATGGCTCCCAACACAGTGCTTAATAATGGTGGTAAGACAGTGCATCCTTGTCTAGTTTCCATTCACCAGGGGAAGACTTCCTGTCTCTCTCCAGTGATAATAATATTAACTGTAGGTTTGAGGTTATTGCAGTTGTTGTTAAGTGCCATCGAGTCAGTTCCAACTAATAGCGACCCTATTCGGGATTCACAAGGAGTGGATGGTGAGCTTGAACCACTGACCTTGCAGTTCAAACGACTTTGCAGTCCAGCACATTAACCCACACCAGACTACTAGGTTTGAGATATATGCCCTTAAAAGTAGAGGTATTTCCCTTCTACTCCTATTTTGTTTAATATTTTTTACAGAAACTAGTGTTGGACTTTATAAAATGTCTTATCTGCACTGAATAAGATGATCATGTGCTTCTTTTCCTTGGTTTTATTTAAGTAGTGGATCAAATTAACCGTTTTTCTAATGCTGAGACATCCTTGCCTGTTGTTGCTAAGTACCGTGGAGTCTGTTCCAACTCATAGTGACCCTACACAGGGTTTCCGAGGCTGCAAATCTTGATGGGAGCAGAAAGCCTCATTCTTCTTCCGCGGAACAGCTGGTAGTTTCGAACTGCCTGCCTTGAGGTTAGCAGTCCGATTCATAGCCAATATGCTACAAGAGCTCCTTTGCCTACAAGGTATGAATCCCAATTCAAAACGATATATTATTTTTTGATACAGTGTTGGATTATGGATTAGGATTTTGTTGAAGATTTTTGTGTCTGTGTTAATAGGGATATTGGCTTGAATTTTTATTTTTCACAGATGCCTTTTTAGTTTTAGTATCAGGGTTATATTTGTGTCATAAAATGAATTTTGAACTGTTGCATCCTTTTCTATATTCTGAAATCATTTGAGAATTGGTGTCAGCTATTCTCTGAATGTTTGGTAGAATTGGCCAGTGAAGTTGTCTGGGTCAGGACATTTTTTTGGTGTTTTTTTTTTACAACTTGTTCTGTTTCTTTTGCTATGTGTCTGTTCAAATTTTCTACTTCGGTCTGTCTCAGCTGTGTGTTTCTAGAAATGTATCCATTTCTTCTAGGTTTTTCATTTTTATTGTATATAGTTCTTTCTCATAATATTCTGTTTATCTCAGCTGTTTCTGTTGTGACATCACCTATTTCATTTCATATTCCAGTTATTTGCATATTCTCTTTTCTTTGTATAAATCTGTCAGTGGTTTGTCAATCTTGTTAATTTTTTTTTAAAAAACTAACATTTAATCTTGCTTATTCTTTAAATTGTTTTCCTGTTTTGTTTCACTTATTTCTGCTGTAATTTTTCTTTATTTCCTTTCTTCTGGAAAAATAGGGTTTTTTGCTGCTCTGTTTCTAATTGTTGTAGTTGTTGGATTAGGTATTGATTTTGGTTTTTTCTTTTTTGATATGTGCATTTGTTGCTAGAAATTGACCTCTGATCATTGCTTTTGCTATATGTTGTGTTTAGTATGTTGTGTTTTCATTATCATTTGCTTCTAGGATTTTTTTTTTTATTTCACATTTTGTTTTTTATATTACCCAGTAGGTTTCAAAGCAGGGTATAATTTTCTGTGTGTGTGATTTTTTTCATCTGATTTTCCTGTTACTGACAGACTGACCCAGTGGGCAGCAATGGGCTAAAACACAGCAACAATTGTGAGGAAAGTGCAGGACGAGGCAGTGTTTCATTCTGTCTTATGTAGTGTCACTATGAGTCAGAAATGACTCGACAACACCTAACAACAACAACAAACCTTTATGATGTTCTCCTTTCTTCTTTTGGTTAGAAGGTTTATTAACTTTCTTTGTGGCTACCATGTAATTTGTTTTTATCTTACTAAAGTTAAAGCAGTCTTTTCTATCTTGATATAGACCTAACTTCCTCTGCATTTGGAAGTTCTATAATTATATCATTTATACCCAGTTTGTTTTACAGATATCATCATTTATAGAATGACACCTCTGGTTCTTTGTTTTCAGTCTTGTAAGCTTCTTTAAGTTTTAAAAAAATTATTTTTCTGAGTTGGTTTCTGGATGATGTTGACATGTGTCTGGTTGTTGTCTGATTTTATAGAATCTCTGGTCAAAGGACTTTCTTTAGCATTCCTTGTAAGGTTTTTACAAATTCTTATAAACTGTGTTTATCTGGAAATGTATCAATTTCTCTATCATATATAAGGGACAGTTTGGTTGGATATATTATTATTTTCAGCTGTTTCTACCCATTTTGAGTTATTGCCCATCAGCAAATGAAGATTCAGAAAGCTGTATTCCATTCACACCCTCATAGTAAACACTAATTTCAGGCAGTTACTCTTCCTTGGTCATACTTTGAGTGACTTCCAACCTGAGGGGCTCATCTTTCAGTACTGTATCTGACAATATTAGGATGCTATTCATCATGTTTCAATATTCAATATTCTAGTGCTATCTGGCAGTGTTCCACTGCTATTTGTAAGGTTTTCAGTGACTAAACATTCAGTAGTCCGTCTCTTCTTCCTAGACTACCTTGGTCTGGAACCTTCACTGAGTCTTGTCCACCACAGGTAACCAATGAATGGCATAGCTTCCAACATTACAGCAACACGCAAGCCACTACAGTATGACCATCTTACAGATGACTGGTGGTGGTCACTTGCTTGTGCCACCTTATCCTGTTTTTTTTTTATTTGAAGTTGTCTGTTGCCACTAGGGAGTCCTGGTGTTGTGCTGTGGGTTAATGCACTAGACTGAAAAGTCAGTTTGAACTACAAGGTCGGCGATTCAAGCTCAGCAGTTGCTCCTTGGAAACCCTATACAGGGTCGCTATGGCTCAGAACCAACTTGACAGCACTTAACAACAAAAAACTTGTCACTAGACATTTTGGAGTTATTGTATTTATTTGTTTTGATTTGTTTTACCCTGATTTTTTGGTTTGTTTTGATATATGCAGTGGGCGGGGAAAGCCTGCTACTTTGTACACTAGTTTGGCAGTGCTGAGACACTCTCTTCCTGTTACCAAGTGAGTGAGTAATTGGAGGGAGTGTGGGTGTGGTCATTGCTTGCTGGTCTTGAAGAGCAGCTGCAGGTGGGGTGAACTGGTGTTCCAGCTGCAGTGCTGGAACAAGTGGTAGCACTCACGTGTCAGGTAGACTCATTTGTGGTAGGTGTGAATAGATATGGCTGACTAGTGGGGAAATAATGTCTTTCTCTCATCAGATGCGGCAGAATAAAAATATAAGAAAAAAACTAGGAAGGTGAGAAAACAAGTGGGCAAAATAAATGAAAAAAAGTAAGAGGGGGCAGTAAATCAAAGCAAAAATGTCAAAAGGCTCTGACTCATAGCGACCTTGTCTTAGCTATCTAATACTGCTGCAACAGAAACACCACAAGTGGATGGCTTTAAGAATCAAAAATTTATTCCTTCATAGTTTAAGAAAAATTGGAAGTCTAAATTCAGAGAACCAGCTCTGGAGAAAGCTCCTTGTTTCCTTTCAAAATCTGTAGGCCCAGTATTTCTTGGAGAACTTCATACACCTGAGTATCAATCTTCCTCAGGATTTCAGAGCTTCACAGTGCAGGAAACCCGGGTCCAAAATCTCCACTTCTACCTCTTCTGTCTTTTAAGATAAAAGTTGTTGCCTGTCACACCCTTCAAAATCACCCATAAATTGGATCAGGGTGGTGATTGGATTAAGTATTTTGTATCCCACCCTTAATCCTTTTATTAGTTCATTACATCAAATCTCATCATGAAGAAGAGCCGCATCTCAGCTGCCAAACCACTGTGAATCCTGACCCAGTCAAGTTGACACATAACCTCAACTATCATAGATTTTATGTATAAAAAAAGAAAACATCGCCCAGTCTCAGGCCATCTTCATTCTCACCAATAGCACTAGTTCATTTGACTACTGTGCTGATGCAACTCATTTAGGGTTTACTGCCTTTTCACTGACCCTTCACCAAACATGTCTTTTTCTTGTCTTCTTTTAGTAATTGGGGTTTCCTGATTATGTGTTCAAGGTAACTGGACTTAAGTCTTGTCACCCTCTTTTCTAAGGAGCATTCTGACTGGATCCTGACATATAGCGAAAACCAAAACAATTGCTATTGAGTTGATTTTGGCTGAGAGCGATGCTACAGGACAGAGCCGAACAGCTCGCTAGGGTTTCCAAGATTTTTGATCTTTACAGGAGCTGACAGTCTCATCTCTCTACCCCAGAGCAGTTGATGGGTTTGAACTGCAAATCTTGTGGTTAGCAGCCTGATGTTTAACAACTACACTACCAAAATTCCTCATTCTGCCATTTATTGTTGTTGTTAAGTGTGTTTGAGTTGGTTCCAACTTATAGGAACCCTGGACAGGGTTTCCAAGGAGCAACTGGTGAGAGCTTGAACTTCTGATCTTACAGTTAAAACTAACATTGCAGTCCAGTGCATTTGTTGTTGTTGTTAAGTGCTATTGAGCCAGTTCCAACCCATAGCCACCCTGTGTAGGGTTTCTGAAGAGAAGCTGGTGAGTTTGAACCATTGACCTTGTGGTTGAAAGAACTTTGCAGTCCAGCGTAGCAGCTCACAACACTACAGTACCAGGACTGGGACAATTCTAAAGAATAACTCACCATTACTCCCCTATCAGTTTATCATAACGTGGTGGCTTGCATGTGGCTGTGATGCAGGAAGCTATGCCACCAGTGTTTTAAATACCAGCAGGGTCACCATGGTGGGCAGGATTCAGCAAAGCTTCCAGACGAAGGAGAAGGAGAAATAGTCCACTTTTGAATGGTTAGCTACTTAAAACATTATTACTAACACAGGGACATTGTCAGATAGAGTGCTGAAGATGAAAACATGAATAACACCAGAATATATTGTCTCTCATACTTCAGACATATTATCAGGCGGGACCAGTCCCTGGAGAAGAACCTCATGCTTGGCAAAGTGGAGGGTCAGCCTAAAAGAGGAAAACCGCCAATGAAATGTATTGACACAGTGGCAGCTGCAATGGTCTCCAGCGTAACAACAAGATGGCACAGGCCCAGATATTGTTTTGTTCTGCTATACATAGAGTCGCTATGAGTTGGAACTGACTCACCATCACCTAACAATTACAAGGAATAACCTTCTATTTTATTCACACTTTGTCCATTGAGGAAATACCAAGGTTAATTTTCTGTTTCATAAACCATTCAACATATTGTTACTGTGAGCATTTACTTCTCTTTTCCTATTTTGAAAGACATTTATAATTTCATGCATGAAGTTGTGTTATAGTTGTCTTGCACTTGAACAAAGGGTTGATTTATAAAGGTTTTTCACAAGTGTGTATCATGCAATCCCAAAGAGCTGACCTTTTGTCACTCTTAAAATATGGAAAAAATTCATTCATTAAAAGCAATAAAATATCCCGTATTTAACTGTCATGAACTTTAGGTTAAAATACAATATATTTTAACCCTAAACTTGTGTTCTTTCCAAGACTGGGTTTATATCACATATCATATTTCCTACTATTGCAAAGTCATTTTGAACAGCAAGGTCAGCAGTTCACAGCCATTCCTAGGAAACCCTATACAGGGTCACTATTAATCAGAACTGACTCAAGAGCACTTAACACCAACTGTTACAATAGTAATTGTTTTTGTAGTCCTATAATGTTTCACCCTAATGCTTCTTATAATAGCAAGGACTCAGCTACACTTGTTGTTGTGTTGTTAAGTGTTGTGGTGTCGATTCCAACCCATAACAACCCTGTATAGGGTTTCCAAGGAGCAGCTGGTGAGCTTGAACCACCGTCCTTGCAGCATTAGCCCATAGCGCCATACCAGGTGCTCTGGTAGCATACTGGTTACAAGTCGAGTTGCTAAACTTCAATGTCAGCAGTTCAAAACTACCAGCTGTTCCACAGGAAAAAAGATGAGGTTTTCTTCTCTGTTAAAGATTCACAGCCTCGGAAACCCTGTACAGGGTCGCTGTGAGTCAGAAGCAGCTCCACGGC
Organism: Chrysochloris asiatica; assembly: GCF_000296735.1. Taxonomy (NCBI): domain Eukaryota; kingdom Metazoa; phylum Chordata; class Mammalia; order Afrosoricida; family Chrysochloridae; genus Chrysochloris; species Chrysochloris asiatica. The sequence goes on from NW_006408531.1 coordinate 26,066,374, forward strand.
ACATAACCAACCAGCTATACTACACACACAAAAATTAGGTTCTCTTACTTAAAGGTTCATTATGAAATTTTCTAATTTTTCACTAAGTTTATATGGTGGCTATTATACGAGCAAAAAGTCATTAACAAGACAAGAAAGAAGGAAAAGATCAAAATGGATATCAGAAGAGACTCTGAAACTTGCTCACCGGCGTAAAGAAGCTAAAGAAAATGGAAGAATTGAAGAGGTCCAAGAGCTGAACAGAAACTTCAGAGATCAGCTCAAGAAGATAAAACCAAATACTATAATAAAATATGCAATGATTGAGAGTTGGATAACCAAAAGGGAAGAACATGGTCAGCATTTCTCAAACTGGGAAAACTAAAGAAAAAATTCAAGCCTCGACTTTCGTTATTGAAGGATTCTCTAGGCAAATTATTGAATGATGCAGAGGGCATCAAGAAAAGATGGAAGGAATACACAGTCATTGTATCAAAAGGAAATGGTTAATGTTCAATCATTTCAAGAGGTACCATGTGAACAAGAGCTAATGATACTCAGAGAGGAAATCCAAAGTGCATTGAAAGAAGTGGCAAAGGACAAGGCACCAGGAATTGATGGAATAAAAATTGAAATCTTTCAAGAAAGTGAGGCAGCACAGGAGGCACTCACTCATCTCTGCCAAGAAATTTGGAAGACAATTATCTGGCCGACTGATTGGAAGAGATCCATATTTGTGACCATTCCAAAGAGAGGTGACCCAACGGAATGCGGAAATCATGGACAATCTCTTTAATATCTCAAGCGAGTACAGTTTTGCTCAAGGTAATACAGAAACGGCTACAATCATAAATTGACAGAGAACTTCCAGAGGTTCAAGCTGGATTCAGAAGAGGCCGTGGAACATGTCCGATGGATCTTGGCTGAAAGCAGAGAATATCAGAAGGATAGGATGTTTACCTATGCTTTATTGACTACGCAAAGGCTTTCGATTGTGTGGATCATAACAAGCTATGGACAACATTGAGAAGTAATGATTATTCCAGAACACTTGTTTGTGCTTCTGAGGAATCTGTACCTGGACCAAGAGGAAGTTGTTCGAACAGAGCATAGGAACACTGAATGTTTTAAAATTGGGAAAGGTGTGCAACAGGGTTGTGTTCTTTCACCACACTTGTTCAATATGTATGCTGAGCAAATAATACGAGAAGCTGGGTTCTATGAAGGAAAACATGGCATCAGGATTGGAGGAAGACTTATTAACAACCTGAGATATGCAGATGATACAACCTTGCTTGCTGAAAATGAAGAGGACTTAAAATATTTACTGATGAAGATCAAAGTGCACAGCCTTCTATATGGATTACAGCTCAATGTAAAGAAAACAAAAATCCTCACCACTGGACCAATAAACAGCATTCTTATCAATGGAGAAGAGATTGAAGTTGTCAAGGACTTCATTCTTCTTGTATCAACTATCAACACTTGCAGAAGCAGCAGTCAAGAGATCAGACGACGTATTGCATTGGGCAAATCTGCTGCACAGGAACTTTTTAAAGTATTGAAGAGCAGAGATGTCAGCTTGAGGACTAAGGTGCGCCTGACCCAAGCCATGGTATTTTCAATAACCTCATATGAATGCGAAAGTTGGACAGTGAATAAGGAAGATCGTAAAAGAATTGATGCCTTTGAATTGTGGTGTTGGAGGAGAATACTGAAAGTGCCATGGACTGCCAAAAGAACCAATAGATCTGTTTTGGAAGAAGTGCAACCAGAGTGCTCCTTGGAGGCCAAGATGGCTAGGCTTCGTCTCTCATACTTTGGACACATTGTTCGGAGAGAACAGTCGCTGGAGAAGGATGTCATGCTGGGTAAGGTGGAGGGTCTGAGAAAAAGAGGAAGACCCCCAATGAGACAGATCAGCCAGGTGGCATCATTGAGGGCGTCAAGTGTGGCAGCGGTAGTGAGGTTGGCCCAGGATCGGACATTGTTTCGTTCTGCTGTGCATGGGTCACTATGAGTCGGTTCTGACTCAATGGCACCTGAAAACAACAACAACAACAACAACAACATATGAGTACAAGAATCTCAGTATGACTATTACAAGTGAATCCTACTGTATTACACCATTAGCTATACACGTTACATCAGTTACAACATTCCTTTCAGTATGAAGGTAAGAGTTGGGCTTTCTGCTCAGAAGTGGAGTCCTGGTGAGGTGCTGTAGTTCATTTTAGCAACTTGCGGGACTGAAATATCGGTTTTAGCTTGAAGGTCAGCAGTTCAAGCTCACCAGCTGCTCGGATACAGGGTCCCTATGATTCGGAACTGCATCAACTGCGTTTAATAACAACAGGCTAAGTATTCAGCATTATATTCATGTTTTTTTATTGTCAGCAACTAAAAATGATTACTCAGGATGCTGACCTTGTGGTTCACAATCCAGTGATGATCCTACTGCACCACACCAGTGCCACCTATATATTGTTGCTGTTAAATGCCATCAAACCTTTCCAACTCATAGCAACCCTATATAAGGTTTCTGAGGAGCATCTCGTGAGTTTGAACCACCTGATGAGTTTGAGCGACTTACCTTGAGTTTCAGTGCTTATCCTATAGTGCCACACCACAAACATCAACATAAACACTAGGTTTTCAGATGCATAGCCTGAAAACACTGCCTAGGCAGGGAACTACTGAGGCTCCCACTCATCTGCTTCTGTTACCCTGTCCTTACACTTGGGTGCTATGTTTACCTGTGTTGATTCACAAATATTGTGTTCCCTGACCTTACCTTAGTCTCTCTTTTTTTTTATTGCTGACTTAGGCTTTGTAATCATCTCTAGGTCTGCTTATTCTCCTTAATCTACCATCCAATGAGATTTCTTTCTTTGTTCCAGGTTCTTCTCTTTATAACATTGATTTGGCTTGGCATTTTCTAATCTGGACCTTGGTTAAATTTTCCATTAAAGCAGAAACAGGCATATTCACTTGTGCTAAATATTAACCTCAGGATAAGTTTGATTTATCTAGCTATTCCAAAGAAATCTATACCCAGATTTGCCTAGAAATTATATTTTTAATTTCTCTGAAGAAAAATTTAAATACCTTGTGAGACTTTGCAATAGCATTCAGTATAATTCAAAAAGTATTCTCCTTACTTGCAATTTAGGAAGGACTTTCACGTCTCCATAAAAATGGTTAGCATGAAGTAGTCTAACATGGAGAGGTAAACACTAACTCAAACTCTCTGGCATGTAAACGTATTGTTTAATTAATTTTATCTTGACTTTCCATTTTCACAGTTAGTAATTAAGATTAAAGCCCAAGTTTGAATCTTCTGACACCATTTAGGAAAAGAGTAGTCTAGAACAAGGCTTGAGGATCACTTGGCAGACAAGTTTAAGAGCAAGGATAGCATCAAGAACTACATTATGATAATCACAGCGTATTTGGGGAACACTGAGATGCATACAAACATATTTCTCTAATTCCACTATCTTTTCCTATAATTCAGTTTAAAATATCTTTACAGATCATGGCAGGATTATAAATGACTAAGCAGGAATGGGAGGGAAAGTACCTTTCAGTACACAAAACTCACAGAGCTGAAGTTCCTAACTGAGAGACAGACTTACTTTCAGGAATTGGAAGTATCCAAAAGCCAAGAATCAACAGTTGATTAGAAGAGGAGGGATAAGATGGCCTTAATATTGAAACAAATTTGGCCTTAACTTAAACTTCTAAACTTATCTTACTTTGTCCTGACTGGGGTATGATCATCATAGGACATAGTATTATAAGACAAGTGATTCAAGCTAAAAATATCATAAATAAGCTATTGTGATGAGAGTAAAATCATACGGTGACAAAAAAGAGCTACTTTACATATGAACTGCTAAAATACTTCCAATTTAGGTCCATTTGGGATTTAGGTCAATTTAGGTCCATTAAGACTTTTTGTGCAAATATCTTTTCTGTCTTTCAAAGCCCTTTTATGTCTGTCTGTTTTTCCTCTCTGTAATTTAACTCAACTGTAAATAAAATGCTAGAACATCAAGTCCCTATCATGTATGTATCTGTACATATGTATAACTATCCAGGATATTGGGATAAGGCAAATCAGAATACAAAGTTGAAGAAGTTCTAAATATGAAGATTACAAATTAGTGTGACAAATGAGGAAATTAAATAATTAAATGTAAAAAGTACAGCATATGATAGTTTAGAGGAAGGAGTTATTACGTTCAATAAAAAAAAAAACTTTAAAACAGCATTATTTTAAGTCATTTTCAGGACTTAAACAAGCAAGATCCAGGATATTGGGATAAGGCAAATCAGAATACAAAGTTGAAGAAGTTCTAAATATGAAGATTACAAATTAGTGTGACAAATGAGGAAATTAAATAATTAAATGTAAAAAGTACAGCATTTGATAGTTTAGAGGAAGGAGTTATTACGTTCAATAAAAAAAAAACTTTAAAACAGCAATATTTTAAGTCATTTTCAGGACTTAAACAAGCAAGGTTGTATCATCTGCATATCACAGGTTGTTAATGAGTTTCCTCCAATCTGATGTCAAATTCTTCTGCATACAATCCAGCTTTTCAGATTATTTGCTCAGCATACAGACTGAATACAACCCAGATGCACACCTTTCCTAATTTTATCTATTCGTTGTTCCATTGTTCTGATCAAACAACTGATTCTTGATCTATGTACAGATGCCTCATGAGCACAATTCTGGAATACTCATTCTTTGTAATATTGTCCATAGCTTGTCAAGATCCATGCAATGGAAAGCCTTTGGCATAGTCAGTAAAGCACCAGTAAACATCTTTCTGATATTCTCTACTTTCAGCCAAGATCTATGTGACATTAGCAATGAAATCTCTCATTCCACATCCTCTTCTGAATCCAGTTTGAACCTCTGGAAGTTCTGTGTCAATGTATGGTTGTAGACATTTTTGTATTATCTTTAATAAAATTTTACTTGCGTGGGATATCAATGACATTGTCCGATGATTTTCACATTCTGTTGCCTCACCTCTTTTTGGAATGGGAAAAATATGCATCTATTCCAGTCAGTTGGCCAGGTAGTTATCTTCCAAATTTCTTGTAATAGACGAGTGAGTGCCTCCAGTGCCGCATCAGTTTGCTGAAAGATTTCTATTTGTATTCTATCAATTTCTATTGCCCTGTTTTTTGTCAATGCCTTTAATGCACCTTGGACTTCTTCAGGATCATTGGCTCTTAATCATATGTTACTTCTTGAAATGGTTGAACCATTTCTTTTTGATACAGTGACTTTATATATTTCCTTTCTTCTTTTGATGCTTTCTGCATCATTCAGTATTTTGCCCGTAGAATCCATCAATATTGCAAGTCAAGACTTGATATTTTTCTTCAGTTCTTTCACTTTAGAAATGCTGTGTTCTTCTCTTTGTGTTTTCTAACTCCAGGTCTTTGAACATTTTGGTATAATACATGACTATGTCTTCTTGAGGTAACCTTTGAAGTTTTCTGTTCATATCTTCTATCTACTCACTTCTTCCATTTGCTTTAACATCTCAATGCTGGAGAGCAAGATTCAGAGTCTCTTCTGACATTCACTTAAGTCTTTTGCTTCTTTCTTGTCATCTTAATGAATTTTTGCTTTCTTCCTGTATGCTGTTCTTGATGTCATCCAACAACTCTTCTTGCCTTTGGCCTTTAGTGTTTAATGTATCAAACCTGTTCTTCAGATGGTCTCTAAATTCAGGTGGGATATATTCAAGGTCATATTTTGGCACTCACGGACTTGTTTTAATTTTCTTCAACTTCAGCCTGAATTTTCATATGAGCAACTGATGATCTGTTTCATAGTGTTCCCCTGGTCTTATTTTGGTTGATGATGTGGAGCTTTTCACCATCTCTTTCCAACGATGTCGTCAATTCGATTACTGTGTATTCTATCTGGTAAGGTTCATGTATATAGTTAGTCATCTCTTATGTTGTTAAAAAATGTATTTGCAATAAAGAAGTAATTTGTCTTGCAAAATTCTATCATTCAATCTCCAACATTGTTTTCATCAAAGACATATTTTCCAACCACTTATCCTGCCTTGTTATTTCCAACATTTGCATCCCAATCACCAGTACTTATCAATATATCTTGATTGTATGTTTGGTCAAACTGAAGTAGTTGGTAGAATTCTTCATTTTCATCCTCATTGGCTTTAGTGGTTGGTGCATAAATTTGAACAATAACTGGGCTTCCCGGTAGGCACATGGATATTATCCTATCATAGACAGATGTTGATATGTTATTTTTGATGATGAATGTGACCCTATTCCTCTTCAGTTTGTCATTCCTAGCATAGTAAACCATGTGATTGTCAGGTTCAAAATGGCCAATACCAGTCCATTTCAGCTCACTAATGCCTAGTATATCAATGTTTATGTGTTTCTTTTCATTTATGACAGTTTCCAATTTTTGTAGATTCATACTTAATGATTCCATGTTCCAATTATTAATGGATGTTTATTGCTATTTCTTTTCATTTTGAGTTGTTCCCCATCAACAAATGAAGGTTCCAAGGGCTTTGTGCCATTTGCACCATGATGATCAACTCTACCCAATCACATTTTGAGTGCCTTCCAACCTGAGGGATTTATCATCCAGCACTGTATCTGACAATAATCTGGTGCTCTTCATCATATTTCAATATTCAGTATTCTGGTGCTGACAGTGTTCCACTGCTATTCCAGTGACTAAATATTTGCAAGTAGTCTGTCTCTCCTTCTTCCTAGTCTGGCTTTTTCTGGAAGCTCAGCTGAAACCTGTCCATCATGGGTGACCCTGCTGGTATTTAAATTACATATGGCATAGCTTCCAGAATCACAGCAATATGCAAGCCATGACTGTATGACAAACTGACAGACAGGTGGTGGTCAAGGATTTTAGACCACATCTATTTATTCACCAAGGAAACCCTGATTTAGGAAGTGTTATATTTTTTGGAATTTGCCTTTGTAAATTCCAAAAGATGTTCTGCTTATGAAAAAATGTTTGCATTGACATGGAAAGATATAGATTAATCAGTTTAACTTCTCCTAAATTTCCTAAACATCTAGCATTTCAGGTGCTAAAAATCCAGAAGTAGAATTCACATAATCCTTTTACAGTGAGTGAAAAGCATCTCAAAATCACCTCTGCTTCCATCCGAGCCTATCCTAACCCAAGGTGTTTAAAAATGTCATGATGCTGCCATTTTTTTTTTCCTCTCCTCTCTCATCAGATTTCATACTTGGCATCCAACTCACAGCTTTCCCCAACTTGGAACTTTTCTGATCACTTTACTCTGAAAGAGAAGTTGACCTGTAGATTACAACAATAGTGCTAAACAATACCAGTAAATTTTGTATTTCCTTCCACTTTCTTATCTTCTTTGACACCAGATTCAAACTTTATGTGCAGCATTTCCCATTAATGGTTAAATTGAAAAAGTTGAATCTGCTGGTCAGAAATCCTGCTCTTGATTCAATTGGATATAAATTTTTCTTGATGATTTTTATTTACTGATTAACTTGAGAAGCACAAGTCCCTATGCATAAAATTCTATTGTTTTTTGTTTTCTTTCCTTTTGTTTTAAAAATGCTATATTCTCTCTTAACATCTTCCAAAGTTGATTTTAGATTTCAGAATATAATGCCTACACAATTCATCTGAAATTATTCCAAAAATGAATAAGAGTAATGTCACATAAAAAGAGAGAAATAGGATTTAAGGAATTGAATCAATTTTGTCATTTTGTATATGCATGAATTTACTAAAACCATCAATTGACTAAACAAAGATTTTCATGCAGGAAATATAATCCTTTTTAAAGCAAAATAACCAATGAGTCTTCTAGAGAAATAAGTAAATGTTTTATATGATATTAAAGTATTTTATTTTATCATTCTAATACAAATTAATTTGCTTAACAAAAATCCTTGAGATGTTGCGTGAATTTTCACAAATGATGTAATCTGGCTCCCAGTGGTTTTTAAGTCTCACCTTGTATGAATTCTCTCCCTCACTTTTAATGCTGACTTTTTTTTCTATGTTGGAAATTTCCCCATGATTTTGTTTTTTTCTGTTGGTTTTAATCCTACTATGGTAGTTCTTTCTCAGTTTCTTTTAGGTTTCATCTTCTTTGTCCTTATCAATATGTTTTTGTTTTGTTTTTTTGTTTTTGTTTTTTTGCTGAGAGTTTCTTCAATTGTTACCTTCTAATTTTAGTCAATCTACTTTCCAGGAAAACCAGAACTGTAATTGTGACTTCAATTACCATCTGTTTACCAATAAGTTTCAAATCCAAATATGGCTCCAAATATCCCTTCTAGCTCTAGCACACATATCCACATTCCTATTTTAAATCATTTATCTCTAAATTAATAAATCTGAAGTTAAACTTACCATCTTTTCTACTTCTTTATCAGACTCACACCTTCAAAACTTTTGGGCATCAGAATTATCATCGACACGGTAGGTTGAAACAACTTTAACCACTCTGGGGAGTCAACTTTAACCATTCTCTTTCTATCCCCCATTCAATCTATTATCAGTCTTATTGGCCTGACTTTGATAGTATTGCTTAACATTCTCTAAGTTCTTACCATGGCTATTTCAGTTCAGGTCCTCATCATTTCTTGCATGAAATATCCAGAAGTCTTCCAAGATCATTGCTAAATTCATTTTTATATTTTTCTGGTGCACATTCATAATTCCTAACATTCTTATTCTTAACTGGAGTAAGGGGAAGTACAGCTGCAAATATCCATTAATTATTGGAACATAGAATGTACAAAATACGAACCTAGGAAAATTGGAAGTTACTAAAAATCAAATGAAATGTGTAAATATTGATATCCTAAGCATTAGTAAGCTGAAATGGATTGCTATTGGCCATTCCGATGTTGACAATCACATGGTTTTCTAGGCCTAGAATTCCATTCCCAGAGGAATGGCATCACATTTAACATCAAAAAGAACATTTCAAGACCTATCTTGAGACAAATGCTTTCTGCGATAGAATAATATCCATATGCCTATTATTATTCAAATTTATGCATGAACCACTAAAGCCAGTAATGATTAAATTGAAGAATTCAACCAACATCTGCAGCCTGAAATTAATCAAACATGCAATCAAGATTTATTGATAATTACTGGTGATTAAAATACAAAGGTTGGAAACAAAGAGGAAGAATCAGTAGCTGGAATTATGGCCTTGATGATAAAAATGATACTAGAGATCACATGATAAAAGTTTGAAAGATCTATGACTTCTTCTTTGCAAATATCTTCTTTAAATAACATAAAAGACCATTACACACATGGACTTCACCAAATAGAAATCAGAGAAATAAAACTGGTTACATAAATGAGAAGAGATGGTGAAAAGCTCAATACTATCAGCCAAAACAAGGCCAGGGGCAGACTGTGGAACAGGCCATCAATTGTTCTATGCAATTTCAGATTGAAGCTGAAAAAAAATTAAATCAAGACCATGAGAGCCAAAACACAAAAGTGACCATATCCCACCTGAATTTAGAGATCATCTCAAGAAGAGATGTGATGCATTAAACACTAATGACAGAAAACCAGAAGAGATGTGGAATGACATTAAGAACATCATACAGGTAGAAAGCAAAAAGTCATTAAGAAAACAAGAAAGGAGGAAAAGACCAAAATGGATGTTCAAAGAGACTCTGAAACTTGCTCTCCAGTGCAGACATGCTAAAATAAGTATGAGAAATGAGGAGGTAAAAGAGCTGAATAGAAATTTTCAAAGGGGAGCTCAAGAAGATAAAGTCAAGTATTATAATGTAATGTGCAAAGATCTGGAGTTAGAAGACCAAGAGGGAAGAATATGCTCAGCATTTCTGTAGCTGAAAGAACTGAAGAAAAAATTCAAGCCTTATATTGTAATACTGAAGGATTCTTGAGGCAAATGAATGATGCAGAAAGCATCAAAAGACAATGGAAGGCTTCTTCAGCCATTCCTGGTGCTGCTTGGGTGCTCGTTGGGTGCAGACCTTGTACCTCCTTTGTGAAGCGGCAGCTGAGGAGACTCTGGCACTTGCCAGAGAAACCCAAGGAAGGAGTCAAAACTTAGAACAACGATCATATTAATTTGAAGGTGGCGGGGCAGGATGGTTCTGTGGTACAGTTTAAGATTAAGAGGCACACACCACTTAGTAAACTAATGAAAGCCTATTGTGAATGACAGGGTTTGTCAATGAGGCAGGTCAGATTCTGATTTGACAGGCGGCCAAACAATGAAACAGACACAACTGCACCCTTGGAAAAGGAGGATGACAATACAATTGATGAACTCCAGCAGCAGACAGGAGGTACATTATAAAAAGGAAGCCTGCTACTTTATTCCAGAACTCTGTTCCTACTGTCCAACAATACATTCTCAATTAGAAAACCACAATTTGGTTCCACCACATTCTGAATACTACAGTATAGTTTTCGCTGTTCTTTCATTTCCCCTTCTCCATTCCTTTATTGTTCATAAACTCACTGGTGCATGTGCACAAGCATATTACTTATGACTTTTTTATTTATTTGGGGTTTTGTTTTGTTTTTTCTTTCTATTTTACTAAAATGGTCAATGGTATGTTTTGACCAACATCAAGTGGAGATGGGATGGGGAAAAATACTGATTCTGTGAAAATCCTCCCTTTCTCCATTAGTGGCATGCTCATTCAGCTCTAATAATAACGAAGGTTGTGCTCTTTGATCTTCATCAGTAAATGTTTTAAGTCCTCTTCACTTTCAGCAAGAAAGGTTGTATCATCTGCATATTACAGGTTGTTAATGAGTCCTCGAATGCTGATAATTGATCCAAGAAGAATGAAGTCCTTGACAACTTCAATCTTTTCTCCATTGATAAGAATGTTGTTTATTGGTCCAGTGGTGAGGATTTTTGTTTTCTTGACATTGAGATGCAATCCATACCGAAGGCTGTGCTCTTCAATCTTCATCAGTAAATGTTTCAAGTCCTCTTCACTTTCAACAAGCAAGGTTGTATTGTCTGCATATCGCAGGTTGTTAATGAGTCTTCCTCCAATCCTGACGCCACATTTTTCTTCATACAACCCAGCTTCTCGTATTATTTGCTCAGCATACAGGTTGAATAAGTATGGTGAAAGAACACAACCTTGTTGCACACCTTTCCCAATTTTAAAACATTCAGTGTTCCCATGCTCTGTTCGAACAACTGCTTCTTGGTCCAGGTACAGATTTCTCAGAAGTACAATGAAGTGTTCTGGAATACTCATACTTCACAATGTTGTCCATAGCTTGTCATTATGCACACAATCGATAGCCTTTCCAACTCATAGTGACCCTTTATAGGGTTTCCAAGGAGCAATTGGTGAATTTGAATCACTGACCTAGCAGTTCAAACTGACTATGCAGTCCAGCACATTAGCCCACAGCACCACACCAAGACTAGCTAACAAAATGTTTGACCAAATATAACCGGCTAATTTTTAATTGAGAATTTTGTATGTTCCATGAATGATGTTATTAATTTTGGCATAAAATAGTTTCCCCAGCCGTGCTGTAACCTAACTGTTCCCCCAAAGAATTCCTCACTTTTTAATTTACATGTCAACAAGGCAGTTTGGGCAACCATGAGAAATTAAAATATGTTCCTTTTAAATGTTCTTTGAATTTTGCGTACACTCTGAAATCTGAAGGGGCAAGATGAGAACTGTAGGGTGGATAGGGTAGGATTTCTAATGAGATTCTCATAGGACTGCCCTTCTGCCCTCAAAGAATAAACAGACATTTCATCATGATGGAAAACATTCCTTAGAACACATTTCCTGGCCTTTTTCTCATCAATGCAATTTTTAATTTTTTGAAAACTTCTTCATAATGAGCCCCCATGATCATCCTGTGTTTTTTGAGAAAATCTATCAAGATTACCCATTTGGATGCAAAGGAGGGCAGAATGAAAATACGAACCACAGGGCAAAAATGGGGTAACTGTTGTTGCATGGAGGGGATTGCAATCTTTGAGATGAAACAAAGTAGATGATTGGTTGAATGTAAAACACATAATCTTCTATGTAAACCTTCACTCAATTCACAATAAAAAAAAATTTTAAAAAGCATTTGTAGTCTTCACAGCATCCCAAGAGAATGAGAATCCAAGAAGAATATGAAAACATTAAAACTATAAGGAAACACACAAGAAAGAGCACACAAATCATGAA
>NW_006408531.1:26092127-26103857 GCF_000296735.1 Chrysochloris asiatica
AAAAAAAAAAAAAAATTGAAAAAAAAAACAAAAACTAAGGTGCACCTGACCCAAGCCATGTCATTCTCTCATATGCATGTGAAAGTTGGAAAATGAGTAAGGAAGACCAAAGAAGACTTGATGTCTTTGAATTGTTGTGTTGGCTAAGAATGTGAAATATACCATGGACTGACAGAAGAGTGGACAGGTCTGTCTGTCTTTCTGTCTTGGAAGAAATAGAGCAAGAATGATCTTTAGAGGTGATGATTCAAGACTTAATCTCACTTTTGATGTTTATCATTTGGATCAGTCCCAGGAAAAGGATATCATGCTTGCTAAAACAGAGAAGTCGGAAAAAAAAAAAAAAAAAAAAAAAAGACCCTCAAGGAGATGGACTGACACAGTGGCTACAAATGGGCTCAAACATAGCAATGACTGTGAGGATGAACAGGACTGGTCAGGGACTTGCTCCATTGTACACAAAGTTACTGTGAGCCAGAATCAGCTCACCAACACCTAACAATAACAATTCTTCCTTTCCTTCAGGAAACCCATAATGTATAAAAAAATACCTTTAGAAAATCTATTTGGCCAACAAAATAAATGATTTCTAGGATGGAAAAACACACACACACACACACACACACACGCATGCCTTTACTCTCTGCTCTCATCTTTGAATATCATGTGAATTACTCTATTAGAGCATGCAGCACACAGTATTAAAATGCCTGTGTCTCTTTATCTATATTCCCTACTAGACAGTGAGCTTCTTGACTATAAAGATTACATTTCCCATCCCTATATCCTAATATCTAGCCTGGTTTATGAATAAATGTTTTCTAACACCATTGTGATCTTAAAAAAAAAAAAAATGAATCATAAAAAATGAGATAGTGAAGACATTCCTTCATAAAAGTTTGTTTTGAGCATTTTGTGTTCAATATTCTTTAGAGGAGTTTATAGCTTATAATGTAATACTTCTATAATATTCAGAGAATAACCATTAAATGACTAACTGCATTCTACAGATTATATAACTGGGGCAGTGAAGGCTGAAGTTTTACAATGAAAGTCATTAAAAACAAAATAAGACATGAAATTCCATATTTTTTCATTATAAAAGCAAGACCTAGTCAGTTAAATAAATTAGACTTAGTTCATTTGGTGATTTTCTCTTTAATTGGTCTTAAAAATCAAATTTATAAGGCTATTAACAAAATAAGACAAATTGCTTCTAGTAGACAGTATATAAAGAAATTTGGCGAATGTAAACTAAACTAAATAAATTGTATCATAAATCATTTTGGAAAAAATAGCTCACTTAAAGAAGATAAACTTGCTATTATTAGCTAATATGGTCCTTTAATGTCTTTATCATAGGTATTCATTAGTGCACAATTATCTAGTTATACAAGTCAACTTGGATTTGTTCCTATTTAACATACAATTAATTCTTACCGCAAAAATTGAATGATTACAATAATGATGCACTCATGACCACCCAGAAAATATATTTATTTGACTCTCTGCCAAAATTATTTATCATCTCTTGTGTTAAAGAGTTGCACAAACAGTTTAAGAAATGAAAACAGCCTTTGTTTACTGATCACCTGGCCTGTTAACACAAGTACTATATGCAGTGTGTAATCACAATCCATGGTGAGATAACAGCTTTGCTGCCACCAACATAATCAGACAGAAGATTCCCCTCCTAATCTTGCCATGTTTCCTCTCTACAGTCAACATCTGGGTACCCAGGGCAACCAATATATGCAATAGTCTATAAAGGAGGGCCCAGAGCACAGAACATTTCATCTAGTACTGAGGGCTGACTCTTACCATCCCTGGACATATTCCTGACTGTATAAATATCTAATGATCTACTAGACTCATTCAATGTTCTATCTATTCATTTATTCTTCTTTTCAATATTTTATTGTTTTTCAGATGGAAGTTTATACAGTAAATTAGTTTCTATTGAAAAGTGTTTATACAAATTGTTCTGTGACATTGATCACAATTTTCACAATGTGTTAGTGTTCTCATTATTTCCATCCTGTTTGTTCCGTTTCAAATGATCTAGCTTTCCTTTCCCAGTTTCCTTCTCATTTTTTGCTTTTGAGTAAATATTAACCATTTGGTCTGATATAGTTAATTGTGTAAGAGACAATGGTTGATACTGTTTCTTTTATAATCCAATCTATTGATTGTCTGAAAGGTAACCTCCAGAAGTGGTTTCAGTTTTAGGTCAGAAGGGTTGTTGTTGTTGTTAAGTGCCATCGAGTTGCTTCTGACACATAGCACCCCAGTATAGGGTTTCCAAGGAGTGGCTGGTGAGTTTGAACCACTGACCTTGTAGTTCAGTGACTTTGCAGTCCAATTCATTAACCCACAGCGCCACACCAGGACCTAAGGCTATCTTAGGTGATTGTCTCATGGATTCCTTCCCTCTCTATCAGTCCAGTAAGTCTGGTCTTTTTTAGGAATTTGAGTTTTGTATATTTTTTTCCATTCCTACTAGAACCTTCTATGATGCCCCTGGTCAGAAGGGTCAGTAATGGTAGCTGGGTACCATCTAGTTCTTCTGGTCTCACTTTATAACAAGCCATGATTCATGTGGCTATTTATCCTGTGGACGAGTTTTTCCTCTTCAGACTTTGTTTTTCTTAATTCATCTTATTTAGGTGGTCACTAATTTATTCTTTACTTTATATTCAGTTGTATTAGCTCAAAACTTTCCTTGAAAAGAGCTACCAGTTTGTATTTTTGTATGAGTTCTGCTTTTCTGCCTTTTTTCTTTTTTTTTTTTTTTTCAGTAGTATCTTGCAGTACCATGTGATTTTTGCTCTTTTTTTCCAGTCCATGGTGAAGTTTATGAAGAGGCTTCAAAAGCTTTGTGGAAAAATGAAATAGATGATAGAATTTTTCCACCAGCTTTTTGAAACACCCTTATATAAATAAAGTACACACAAAATGCCATAAAGGGTAAACACATAGGATGGTGAAGATGTCTGATGGGGAAATGAAAGGAGAATTTCATTCTTTGTTTTATTGCATTCCTTTTCTTAAAGTCTCTTAGTCTTATTGACGTCCCTGCTTAGAAACCATCAGGTGGTTGTCCATTGACCAAAGCATTGTTTCTGAGACATTTTCATGTCTTCAGGTATATTGTTTCTGACTGTTCAAATACTATTGAGACCTGTTATTAGAATAATAGTTTTTTATAATGTTTTTAAGTGAGAGGGTCATTGCTTAAACATATCTAGATGTTCTTTATTCATTTACATGCCCTTTGATTCTATTTATATTTTCAGTTTGTACAATTTCTTAGAACAATGATACCATAAGCTTACTTTTCATTTGCATTTGATAAACATAGAAAAGAGAAATCTTTAGTTAATGAACATACATAAAGGGAGCCTTTGGATCAATTTCAAATGCTGAAGTTCTAAGTTGTACGTGTACAAAAGCTGTGAGGAAAATGAAAATTTAGACATCACTTTTTGAGAGTTTAAATTTAGACATCACTTTTTGAGAGTTTAGCTAGAACTAGAATAGAGAACAAATAATTTTGAAAGTCCATGGTTATCTGGAGGGATAATAATAAAGTTATCTGTGGAAGACACTTAATGTACACTATTACACTGGTCAGATCCACAAGAAACCAGGAACGGCACTGGACTATGCATCATTTCAGTCCATTGTAAACGAGGTTGCCATGAGTCAAGGTCAAGTTAAAGGCAGTTAACAACAAAAATTGTCTAGAACTGACTCACTTACCTTGAAGTCCAGATAAGGTGCAGTCATACTGAGACAGTATATAAAACATCAGAAACCATCCCAACCACTGTCCATTGTTTAAAACTTAAGTCTGACTGGTTTCACCTACAGAATAAATTTTCTATAAATATTAATTTGACAACTGTCAGTTCCACATATTCAGAGCTAGTGTTATATAAATTGTCAATCCACAGTCAGGTTGAAGTAGGGGTGGATATACTCTGGGGAACTCATCTTATTACTCTGTCCCACGTCATTTTTTTTTTTTTTTAAAGCAAAGTTGCTGACAGAGTCAAGGGCAAAATAAGGAGAGCTGTAGATTTTACAGATACCTTCAGGTTCAGATTTGACTGTTTCAGGCCTGATGCAACCTAGGTTTTTAGAGTCTTCTTTTCCTAGCACCAGAGACTGAACCACAGAGGATGAAAAAGAATTACAAATTCTAATCAGGACACATAGGCTTTGCCTACAGGATAAAGAATATGATATTACTTACTACCATGAAGCAGGGCTTTTCCCAATATATTATACCTTTTATACCTAAGAACTCCATCCAATGGGAAAGCCAGAAAAATAAAGAGCAACAGAGTATCTTTAGCACTCTGAGCTACAAGGCCTCAGAATCCAGGCATACCGTGTAAAGCCACCAGGAGAAGAGCTCTTGCAATGCCTGTCTCTGCCCCACCCATCTGGCCTATTTGGTTTCATGCCAAATCAAGCCTTTCAGATTGAACCACCTACTTATCCCTTTCCCAAGACTTTGATCTAGGCCATCTGGTGCTTCTCAGCCCTAGGCAAGAGGCTAGGTCAGCTCTTTAACCTAAACTGGAGCACCACGGGCTAGTCCAATACTCCCTTTCTGACTCATGCTGGTTCCTTCCCACCAAAAGCTGTCAAAGTCTTGTGTTCCCCAGGTAGTACTAGCTTTGAAAACCATAAACGCATACACATTCAACTCTTTCTACAGAGCTATCTGCTAGAAATGCAGCTGTGGGCTAATGAGCAGGACTGCAAAGTCGGTTTGAACCCCAAGGTAGGCAGTTCAAGCCTACCTTGAACTTCCTCTAGCTTCACAAGAGGGAAAGAGAATCAAACTCGTAATCAGCCCAAGGTTGATTTCTATGAAGCAGAGGTCAGACATGCTTCCACCCTACAACCTTATTACCCTATTCTGACACCAACCACAGCACCTTCCCACAGCACTCACTGCTTCCTATCTGGGTTCACAATCCATTGCAGTGACCACACAGAACGCATAACAATATTCATGATCATGGGGATATATTAGGGAAGTGAACAAGGTACAATTCAGGATCAAAACCAACACAAGACACAGCATTTCTCCAGTCAGGAACACATCTTGCCTGCCATACTGTAAGCATGCCTCACTCTGTTTTCAGCCACTCAGCCACTGGTCCCTTGGCTTCTGCTCAGCTCGAGCATACATTACAAAGTTCTTTTAGCCAGTGTGTGAATGCCCAAGACGCACACTCTTCAAACCAGTCTCCTGCCCATAGGTACTCTGCTTTACTCAGTCCATAGGACTAGAGCTCAAAGCTGCTCTGTTTTGCCATGCCACCACCTTTACTGTCATATCTGCGGTCTCCTCTTGCCATCGCCTCTGCCGTTGTCTCTGTTTCTCTAGGTAGGGATCTCACACATCACTCATGTTCTTCCTTCTTGATGATCCTAAGATCTTCCATCTCTGCTTCTGAAATGTCTCCTTTAAAACCTAGCTGGAAGGCAAAACTAACCAAACCCAGCGTTACAGTCCTGAGGAGTCCTGGTGTAGCACTGTGGGCTAATGTGTCAGACTGCAAACTTGTTTGAAATGCAAGGTCGGCAGTTCAACCTCACCAGCTGCTCCTTGGAAACCCTATACAGGGTCACTATGGATCTGAATCAAATCAACAGCACTTAACAACAACAACATACCTAATTTGCATGGTCCCACCCAATCACTTGATGGGAATGAAGTCCTCGGATAGAAAAGCCTTATCAAGTAAGTTCAAGGCACCACAACACACACAACAAAGTATTAATTACCCATATACATCCTGCCTAAACAAAGTTGTGCTGTCATAGCCTGATTTCTCTGCCAAAAGAGATTTTGGATTTTTACCTTGATCCCTACTTGCCAGTTCATATTAATTGTAGTTTGGAAATGACAATGATAAAAAATGTGCCCCATTTAGTAGATATAGCTTACTAAACTATACATAAGATTAGAAACTATACATAAAACTACAACCATCCAGCCTAAAATGTAACTTCCCTGCATGAGTGGCTATTTGCAAAACTGATTTACAGCATGGCAAATAAGCAAATGGAATGATATACAGAGGTGGAGATGCTGCCGAAAGTGTCATGCCGGCTCTGTTCTCAAGTACTGCCAACTATAAATTCTCACAAGATAAAGTCTAGACCAGAAGAGGCAGTGAACCATTTTCTTTATTCTCCTTCCATTCTGCCAGAACTCTGAAATTAAAATAGGAACGAGTAAAAAGAAGCATCGACTTTGAAATCAGAGTAGATAGCATCAGAGATCAGATCTGTCACTGGTTCCTGCTCTTGTATGTGTTTATGTGACCTTGAACAAGACTGAGCCTCAATATTCTCTGCAGTGTTCTGATGTTTGTTTTACTTTTTTAAGGGACAAAAAATGTCTTCCTTGTTATTGTGAGGATACTATGTGACAATTAATATAAAATTATTGTTTGCACTAAAAACTATATGGAGTCCTGGTGTGGTGCTGTAGTACAAGCCCCAGACTGCTAACTGTAAGGACAGTGGTTGAAACCCACTACCAAGTCCTTGGAAACACTATACACGGTTGCTTTGAGTCAGAACTGCCATGATGGCACTTAACAACAACAACAACAAAAACTGTATCTGCTAAAAATTACAAATAATTAGTAATGACATACAATATCCAAATGTAAGCCCATTGTGATTGAATTTATTGCAACTCATAGCTACCCTATTGAACAGAGTAGAACTGCCCCATAGGGTTTCCTAGGGTACAAATCTTTAAGGAAACAGATTGCCCCATCTTTCTCTTGTGAAATGGCTGGTGAGTTTGGAACATCTCAGTTAGTAGCCAAATACTTTAAACACTGTACCCCCAAGGCTTCTTTGACACAGAATAATTTTATATTAATTATCACATAGCACTGTGGATCAGCACTGGACTGCAGACCGAAAAATTGGCAGTTCAAACCCACCAGTTGCTCCTTGAAAACCCTATATAGGGTCACTATAAGTTGGAACCGACTCAACAGAACTTAACAACAACAACAACATCACAAATTTTAAGGAGAACAACAACAACATCACAAATTTTAAGGAGCCCTGGCAGCATAGTGGATTATGAGTTGGGCTGTTAACCACAAGGTCAGCTGTTCTAATCTACCAGCCTCTCCATGGTAGGAAAATAAGGCCTTTTATTTTATAGCCTCCAAAGCCATATTAATCCTAAATCACACAACCTGCAGCTACCACAACCACTATCATCACAAGTTCACACAAAGTCTTAATGTGTCGGATAAGCACGGGATTGCTAACCACAAGGTTAGTGACTTGAACCCATAACCACTCCTGGAAACCCTATATAGGGTCACTATGATTTCAGAACCAACTCCATGGCACTTAACAATATTGTTGTGTATTGTCAAGTTAATTTCAACTCATAGCAACTTTATAGGACAGGATGCTAAATCTTTATGAAAGCAATCTCTCACATCTTTCTCCCATGGAGCAACTAGTGAGTTTGAACCACCAATCTTTCCATTTACAACCAGTGCTTAGCCACTGTGTCACCAAGGGTCCTTTATTTATTTACGCTGCTCTTATTGTGTGCCGTCAAGTCAATTCCAACCCATAGTGACCATGTATAGGGTTTCGCAGGAGTGGCTGGTGAGCTTGAACTGCCAACCTTGTGTTCAAACCAACCTTGCAGTCCAGTGCATTAACTCACAGCTCCACAGCAGGACTCCTGGCATTTATTTATACGTATATAAAATCATACAAAATCATAGAAAACTTTATTAAGCAGAACTATAAAAACATGAAGCTATTGTTTCTCAACAAATCCTCCACCTAGACTATCCACATCTCTTGAAGGCAGTGTTTCCATCTTTCTTACCATTCCGTGAGAGAGCTCAGTGACTCTATACAATAAACACTAAACTTTGAACCACAAGCTTGTCAGAGCCCACCAGGATTTCCATATGAAAAAGATGAGGCTTTCTGCTCACACAAAGATATATAAAAACTCTATACTGGGTCACTGAGTCAAAACTGACTACACGCACTTAACAACAACCCTTCCCAGAAAAAGACAGTGTGGCATGCTCTGAGTTCTGGAAACAAAACAAGTCTGAAGAGGCAAGATCAGGTTTGTTGAGTGGCTGTGGTAAAGTTTTCCAAAGAAATTCTCATAGGACAATCCTTGCCTGAGGAGGTGCATTGTTGAGATGGAGAAAGATTATTCCAGGCAACTTTTCCTGACCTTTCTCTCACAGATGCAATTTTCAGTTTTCTTAAAACGTCTTCATCATAAACCCAAGTGATAGTTCTGTGTCCTTTTTGAGAAAAATCTATCAATATTACCCCTTCAGATTTTCAAATATTAGTCATCTTAACTTCCTGATCTCTCTCCCTTGAATTCAACTAGCCCAGCAGATCCCTTCGGAAGCCGCTGTTTGGATTTAACTTTTTTTTAAGGCACCCTAATAAGACTAACAGAAGTGCATTACTGAGAGAACTTGTCTGAAGCTATCCACTGTTCATAGAGACATGCTTAAACGTGTTTTGCTTGAATATAGTAACTAGAACAACAACAAAAAATACTTTTGGCTACTCCTCAGATAATTTTATATGAAATTCTGAAAGTTTATGATTACAAGCCATAGCTATTTCCAGGATGTTGGAAATCAATTCTTTTTAGCTTAGCACTTTTTTTTTCTGAAATCGACAAACTCAATGCAATTAGGCCCATTAAAATAAGAGACAAGATTGTTTTTACTTAATTGTAAGTTAAACATTTTTAATATGTAACATATTGCTGTTGTTATGTGCCGTGGAATTGGTTCCGACTCATAGTGACACTATAGGGTTTCCGAGGCTGGAAATTTTTACCGGAGCAGAAAGCCTCATCTTTCTCCCGCAGAACAGCTGGTAGTTTCAAACTGCTGATCCTTGCGGTTTGCAGCCTGCTTCATAGCCACTATGCTACCAGAGTTTCTTATGTAACATATACCAATATGAAACTAGTTGCTATCAAATCAATTTTGACTCACAGTGACCCGTGTGTGTGAGAGTAGAATTGTGCTTCATAGACTTTTCAAATGCTCTGCTCTCTCTCAGATCTTTCTTCCAAGGTAACTCTGAGTCAATCAACAAGTGTTAACTATTTGTGCCACCCAGAAATACTCATTATTACATAGGGAAATTAAATACAATTTCAGTTGAATTCTTTAAAGAAGAAACTTTAAAGAAAGCACATCCCCAGAACTCTAAATATGTATGTACAGAGTTTCCAGTGGGGTATAATTTTACTCTCCTCTGACTTTATAGAAACTGCAATCAAAAGTTTTTTGAGAAGTACATTGCAGTTTATATCCTACCTGGAAACTAAGTGGATTGTGACCTTGAAAGAGTTATTTAATCTTTTTGAATCTCTGTATCCTTATTTATAAAATGGAGTTAATAATACCTCCTTCTGGACTTGTGAGATTCAAACTGTGAAATGTACACCATTGCCTAACATAGAGCAGGTACCAAATAAAAGTTTCCCGGGCTATTTCTTTCATAAACTTTATCCTTTCTAGTTTGTTAATACGAAATGTGAAAGGAGGATAGGGTAGAAGAGGCAAGAAAATCACTCATCTTTCCAACGGAACCAGAGTTAGAATGAGAGATTCTTCCTAGGCCCAAGAGGCAATTGGGGTGGGTGGGTGGAATTGCCTTATAGGTAACAGATGGTGATGTTGGGGGTTGGTGGAGTATCTCTGCTCCTAGTTTAAAAACAAACACAAAGTGTGTCCTAAATACATAGTTATTGAATGAATTTGAAGTAATGTATAGAATGACTAAACTGAATATCTGCACTGAATGAATAAATACGGGTGATATCCATTTTACTGGGTCTTTGCACTATTCAACAAATATTTATAATCAGTATTTTTAAAAACTTTCTCCAAGACTAAAGATCAGATATAGGTACTTCTAGCTTAGTTGGTGTGCCACATTACCTCGGATAAATTAATTTGATGAAAAGCATCGCCATTCCATCTTAACCCCTCTGTGTCTTAGAGGTAATAAATTATTTTTTTTTAAAGACCTATTGTCATCAAGTCAATTCTGACTCTTAATGATCCTAAAGGACAGAGTAGAGCTGCCACATAGGACTCCAAGGCTATAAAGTGTTACAGAAACACATGCCACATCTTTCTCCCTTAGAGCGGCTGCTGGCTTCTAAGTACAATCCTTTCAGTTAGTAGTGAAAATCTGAACCACTGCACCACCAAGCTGGTTTTGAGGTGATATTTGTTCTATTTTGTCATAGCATACTAATAGATTAAATGCTTTAAATCCTTCCTGGATCCTGATTTTCTGGTAACTAAAACAACTTGACTTCACTTAACAACAAAAGAGTCTTAGACACCAATGACCAAAGACCAGAAGAGTTGTAGAATGACATCAAGAACATTATACATGAAGAACGCAAAAGGTCATTAAAAAGATATAACAGAAAGAAAAGACCAAAATAGATGTCAGAAAAGAGACTCTGAAACTTGATCTTGATCGTAGAGAAGCTAAAGCAACTGGAAGAAGTGAGGAAGTAAAAGAGCTAAACAGAAAATTTCAAAGGACACTTTGAGAAGACGAAGTCAAGTATTATAATGAAATTTGAAAAGACCATGAGTTAGAAGACCAAGGGAAAAACATATTCAGCATTTCTCAAGCTGACAGAACTAAAGAAAACAATCAGGCCTCTGGTTGCAATGTTGAAGGATTCTATAGGCAAAACATCAAAAGAAGATGGAAGGAAAATACAGTCACTGAGCCAAAAATAATTGGTTAAAGTGCAGTCATATGTTATCAAGAGATAACATATGATCAAGAACTAATGTTATTGAAGGGAATAGCCTAAGCTGCACTGAAGATTTTGAAGAAAAACAAGACTCCAAGAATTGATTGAAATGATTCAACAAATTAACGCAACCTGGAGGCTCTTGTTCATATGAGCCAAAAAAAATTTGGAGAACACTAAGTTTGTTCTGGCTTACCAATAAGAAAAGATCCATATTTTTGCTTACTTCAATTAAAGGTGACCCAAAGGAATGCAGGTATTATTGAACAATATCATTAATATTATGTGCAAGTAAATTTTTGCTGAAAAGCATTGCAGCAATACATCAACAGGGAGCTGTCAGAAATTCAAGCTGGATTCCAAAGAAGACAAGAGACATCATTGCAGACATCTGATGGATCTTGTCTAAAAGCAGAGAATACCAGAAAGGTGTTTACTTGTGTTATATTGACTACGTAAAGTCATTCAGCTATGTGGCTCATAACAAACTGTGGTTAATATTGTGAAGAAGAGTATTCCAGATGACTTTATTGTGCTCATGGGGAACCTGAATATAGACCAAGCAGCAGTCATTCAAACAAAACAAGGGGATACTGAATGGTTTAAAACCAGGAAAGGAGCTAGGGTTATATCCTTACACCATACTTATTCAATCTGTATGCTGAGCAAATAATCCAAGAAGCTTGTTTATCTAAAGAAGAACATGGCATCAGGATCAGAAGAAGACTCATAAGCAACTTGAGATATGCAGATGACACAACCTTCCTTGTTGAAAGTGTTGTTGTTGTTGTCAGGTGCCATTGAGTAGGAACTGACTCATAGCTACCCCATGCACAGCAGAACGAAACAATTTCCGATCCTGGGCCAACCTC
>NW_006408531.1:26104310-26111848 GCF_000296735.1 Chrysochloris asiatica
AAGAAGAATGAAGTCCTTGACAACCTCAATCTCTTCTCCATCGATAAGAATGCTGTTTATTGGTCCAGTGGTGAGGATTTTTGTTTTCTTTACATTGAGTTGTAATCCATACGTAAGGCTCTTTGATCTTCATCAGTAAATATTTTAAGTCCTCTTCACTTTCAGCAAGTAAGGTTGTATCATCTGTTGAAAGTGTAGAGGATTTGAAATACTAACGAATAAATTAGAGACTAAATCTCCTGTTTGTATTGCATCTCAATGTAAAGAAAATGAAAATCTTCACAACTGAGCCAATAAACAACATCATATAAACTGAGAAAAGACTGAAGTTTTCCAAATTTTTTAAGTTTGCTTAGGTCCATAATTAATGTTCATGAAAGAAACACTCAAAAAATCAAATGATGTAACCATGGCAATGAGACGATATACGACAGAATGAATGTAAAACCAATGTTCTCCCATGTAAACTATCACATACTTCACAATAAAACATTAAAAAAAAAACAAATGACATATAACTTTAGGCAAATCTGCTGCAAAAGACCTCTTGCAAGTGATTAAGAGCAAATATATCAGTTTGTGAACTAAGATGCTCCTGACCCAAGCCATGGTATCTTCAATCATCTCATGCATGTGAAAGTTTGACAATAAATAAAAAAGACAGTAAAAGAATCAATGCATTTGAATTATGGTGCTGGAGAATATTATAATACCATTTACTGCCATAAGAACAAACAAATTTGTGTTGGAAGAAGTGCAATCAGACTATGCCTTACAAGCTATGAGAGACTTTGTTTCTCATTCTTTGGACATGTTGTCAGGAGGGATCAGTCCCTGGTGAAGGACATCAGGCTTGGTAAAGTACAGAGTAAACAAAAAAGAGAAAGGCCCCCAACAAGATGGATTGACACAATAGCAGCATCAATGGGCTCACACATAACAACAGTTGTAACAGTGGCACAGGACTGGGCTGCGTTTCATTCTGTTGTGCACAGCATTGCTATGATTCTGAACATAGGAGAAATATGAAGCTGTCCGCTCCTGTCAACATTTACAGCCTAATTCTGAGTCAGAATCAACTCGTTAAAAGTGAGTTTGGTTTTGAGTTTAAGCCCAATGTACTATCCTTTGAAATAGATATTTTAGATAGGTTTTAAATGGATTATAATTCTGGTTGAGTAGAAACATACTCTGGGGAGATAAAAACATATGTACACATACACTCACACTCAGAAACCCAACCCCTCCCCCATATTAATTCAGTTCATATCTCTCAGGTTGGGACCCAAGTATGAAAACAATTTTTAAGGTCTATGAATGACTCTAATGTGTAGTCAGAATTGAGAATTATTGGTATCGAGGGAAAGTGGCTCAAGCTAGTGGGATTTTAAAAAAAAACAAAACCCTGGGGAGTTCTTCTGTAAGTCAAGAGCAGACTCCTCGTCATTGTCTTCAGCTGTCAACGTAGCATATAATGTGAAGTAGTGGTGGTGGTGGTGGCTGTGTGCTATGGCATCAGTTCCGACTCGTAGTGACCCTGCATTGTGTTTCCGAGGCTGTAAATCTTTACAGGAGCAGAAAGCTTCATCTTTCTCCTCCTGGTAGTTTTGAACTGCTGACCTTGAGGTTAGCATCTTGACTCATAACCACTACACTGCCAACCTCATTTAAATACAGCCCTATTTGTTGTTTTTTAAAACTGTGGGGTTTCTTCCTCTAGGAGAACCCAAAGTCCTCAAGCCATCACCCATAATGATACACTCACACCTGAAACACCATATACGTTATATTAAAACAATGTGGTACAGTGAATTGCTTTTATATGCCCTTTCTAGTTAGTCATGGTTTGGAGTTCTGATGTGACTCTGTAGGATAAGCACCAGACAGCTTATGTCAAAGTCAATGGTTCAAATCTACCAGTCACTCACTGGAACCCTTTACAGCGTTGCTATGAGTCAGATCTCAACGATGCTTAACAACTACACACCAAGTCCTGATTTTGTAATTTCTACAAAATGATTGACTGGAACTATACAAATCAGGTGACTGTGACCTACCAAGGGGATTGTTTGGTCTGCCATCTTTCTAGGCTTAAAAGGGAGAATCCCACAGAGGTTTGAGGGAAGCTCGCTACCATCTAGAAAAGGACTCTAGAGCAGAGTGCATCCTTCAGACCCCGGTTCCCAGGTGGTTGAACCTGCTACTTCCAGAAGAGAGAACACTAAGGATGAGAGAGAGAGATGGTAGGCCTGCCCAGCCCATAGAGGAGAACTGAGTGTCTTCGGAGCTAAAAGGGTTGTAATTTTTGCCCCATGTAGAGCCTGCAAGACTTTCCAGCTATAAATCAGT
The DNA here is from genome assembly GCF_000296735.1 of Chrysochloris asiatica. Taxonomy (NCBI): domain Eukaryota; kingdom Metazoa; phylum Chordata; class Mammalia; order Afrosoricida; family Chrysochloridae; genus Chrysochloris; species Chrysochloris asiatica. The sequence goes on from NW_006408531.1 coordinate 26,106,660, forward strand.
TGTCCCTTTGGTATCAATTTAATGTAACTTTTAATTGTGTATTTTATAAACATTCTCCACAAAGTAACTGCAGAAATTCAGTAACTTTCTCATCCTACATATCATTTACCAATCAAAATTAACCAATCCAAGGGTTCCTGGTCTGGCATTGTAGGATAAGCACTGGACTGTTACTGCATGGTCAGTGGTTCAGAACCATTAGCCACTCCTTAGAAACTCCTTTTCTGACTATGAGTCAGAAAATTCACAAATGTAAAAGGAATAGCAAACAAAATACCTTTTGGCATGTACACATTTGTCTATCTGCATTGCACATGCTGACAGGCTATGTCTCAAACATCAAGGCAAAGACTATTCTACTAAGTAAGAGACACCTACACCCACTGGCATCACCCATTCTATGGGTGCATGTTCATGGAACACACGAAACATTTCCAAAGTGCTGGCCAAGTGAAAGCCTTTTTTATTTATAAAAAAAAAAAAGCATTAAACAATATCAAGAGATTTACAAAGGACAGCCACTTATCTTTTCCAGGCCAGAAGCTTATACGAATCACTCCTTAAACATTTTACTATGGAATCTTTATGGGCATGCATTTTCTTATCAGTTCACATGAATATGATTCTTCTTTAAGTGGTATACTGAGGGCTCTATGTCAGAGAAGGTGTCTAGTATTAGTTTAATAACTTTCTCTCCTCTACCTATTTCATTTTCTTCTTCTAGAATTTCATTTATTTATAAATTAATTATATGCCAAGTGTTCTATACTTTCCAAAAAGCTATACATATTTTTAAAATATTATTTTAATGTTTCTTCAATAAAAATTTATGCAACAGATTGTTGTTGTTGTTGTTGTTAAGTGCCATCTAGTCGGTTCCAACCCACAGCAACCCTGTATGGGGTTCCGAGGATCAGCTGGTGAACTTGAATCAACAACCTTGCAGTTCAAACAGCTTTGCAGTCTGGCACATTAACCCACAGCGCCACACCAGGCCTCCATGCAACAGATTAGGTTCCCATTAAAAAATTTCTACTGAAATTGTTCAGTAACATTGGTTACAATAAGCAAACATTTTCAGTTTTTTGTTATCCCATTTCCAGTAAACCAGTTGCCTACTGCTCATCTTTGATAATAAAGCAATTGTTGGCTATTTAATCTCACATAAATGATTTTTAAAGGTACCATAGTGCTCATGGGTGATATTCCCTTTTGAGGGGATAGTTTATATTTAATATCTAAAAATATATCAGTGCAACTTTCTCCAGGAGTCCTACAGCCTCAACCAGCCCAGTAAATTTGATCTTTTTAAGAATTTAAGCTTCTACTTCAGTTTATCCCCATTCTTATCGGAATCCATCTACTGTGGTCCTGATCACCAGTCAGTAGGCAATGGTACCTGGGTGCAATCTAGTTATTCTGGTTAGGGTAGATAAGCCCATGGTCTGTTTATAGAGATATATGCATATGTATGTGAATATACATGTATTTATGTGTGTGCATGTATATATATGTGTGTGTGTGTACAGAGAGAGAGAAGAGTCCTGGTGTGCCACTGTAGGATAAGCATTGGACCACTTGCCAGCCATTCCTTGAAACCCTACATACAGGGTCACTATGAGTCGGAATGGGCACTTAACAACTTAATAACAACATGTTATACACGTATATATGGTTTACAAAGCTTTAAATCTTCACGGAGCAGAAAGCCTCATATATATATGTAATACTTGTTGATAAGTGCCATCGAGTTGGTTCAACTCATTAAGACCCTTGTAGGGATTCCGAGGAGCAGCTGATGAGCTTGAACCACCAACCTTGCAGTTCAAACGGCTTTGCAGTCTGGCATATTAACCCACAGCACCGTACCAGGACTCCTATATAATACTACATGTATATTATATACAATTGTTGTTACTGTTAAATGCCATCGAATCGGTTCCAACTCATAGTGACCCTGTATATATGCATATATATATATATATGCATTGGTGTGGCACTGTAGAATCATCACTGAACTGCAAAACACAACGTCAGTTGTTAAAACCCACCAGCCACTCCTCTGAAACTTCATACAGGGTCACTGAGTTGTAGCCAATTCAAAGGTACTAACAACAATTTGTGTATATTGTGGTTGTGTGCCGTGGAGCCAATTCTGACTCATAGCGAGCCTGTACAGGATTTCTGAGGCTGTAAATCTTTATGGGAGCAGAACGCCTCATCTTTCTCCCGCGGAACAACTGGTAGTTTTGAACTGCTGACCTTGCGGTTCGCAGCCTGATTTATATGTATGTGTGTACATGTGTATATTTGTTGTTGCTGTTGTTAAGTGCCTTTGAGTCAATTCCAACTCATAATGGCCCTGAATAGGGTTTTCAAGGAGCAACTGGTGAGCTTGAACCACTGACCTTGTGGTTCAAAGCACTTTTGCAGTCCAGCGCATTAGTCCACAGCGCCACACACACACATATATGTGTGTATTATTAAGCACATAGGGGGCATAGTTCTGAATACTTCCTAAACAAATCAAACACCTTGTGGGATTGGTTTTTCTGGGTCTGAAGACTTAAAACTATAGTGTCATGGGGCAACTCAGTCAACTGAGTCAATATAGTTCTTAAAACTTAGGTTCTGCATTCTAGTTTCATGAGTAGTGTCTGGGGTCTTAAAAGCTTGTGAACAGTCATTCAGGATAGAACTATTCTTTTCTATTTGTCTGGAACAAAACAGAAGGAAATCAAAGCCTCAGAAGGAAACCAAAGTCTCACAAGAAACTGGTCCAAAATGCTATAGATTTTGTTGTGTAAATTGAAGTATTTCTTTTATTTGATTTTCTAGGACAGTATCAGTTCCTCAAGTTAATCATGGTGTATTTAAATAGTGTATAACAAATAAACTTACTTTCTCAACACAATTTACAGTATAAGTTGTGATGGTTAATGGCATTCTGAACTATTCAATCAACACAGGCATTTGGAATATACGGAGACTTCACCTTCAGCATAGGGCTTCCAAGGTCACCTAGAACATCTATATCCAGCTTATTGATGAGGAGAAGGTGAAGGACTACCATTGAAAGTTTGCATGCCAAATCTGAAATTGGTGCATATTACTTCTCACATGTCATTAATTAGAACTCGATAACATGGGCATTCATTCAAACTACACAGAGGGGTAGGAAATGTAATTTATGCGTATACCTGGGGGAAAGAGGGTCCATTCTGGTGTGGCACTTTAGGGAAAGCAGTGGGCAGCTAACCAAAATGTCAGCGATTCAAACCCACAAGTCACTCTTAGGAAACCCTATATAGGGCTGCTATGGGTTGGCACTGACTTGACAGCATGTAATGACAACAACAACAATCATGCATTTTTTTGTTTTGTTTTTAGGGAAGCTCTAGTATGTTTGTTTTAGCTCAAAAAAGACTTCTTGAGATGTACTTGCATTTCCTTAAGGGCTCTATTTTATTTCCAGTTCAAATAATTGTCTGTCTCCTCCAGGAACTCAATTTTGTTGAGTATATATTTTGTTTGTTCTGACTGATCATACTATCTCTGACTGCTGGGCACCTTTATATATTATTGATTCCGTTTCATTTGGCAGCTCAATGTAACTCCAGGCTTATTGTAAAGTACCAAAGTGATGAAAGGAGAACAAATGTTGGAAGGCAAAAGGGTGACTCTGTTGCTTCCCTGCTATGTAGAAGTCCTTTCGACAGCATCCACCATTCTTTCTCAGCCCTGGGTACTCAAAGGATCCTAGAAGTCTGACAGTGGTCAAATCATTCTATTTAAAATATATATACACATATGTTTTTCCCCACCTAGGAAAATTACAAATATCTTCACCTTCCTCAGAGTTCCACTATTTCTAAGTGCCAAGCTCTCTACAATACCCCATGATTAACAACAATCAGCCCAAAGCCTCTTTGATGATTTTGAGCTTTTGCCCACCAGAGATGGAGAAACAAAAGCTTCCGTTCCACCCACATCCCAATGGTCCTCAGTTCCATTTGATTCCAGCGAAGCACTGTGTTAGTAGGTAGTGGGAGAGAAAGGCATCCAATTCAGGTCATTATCTTCCTAGAATATCCTGTTTTGTATATATTTACATTTTTCCCTAACAGACATTATTCAGTGGTACTTTTTAAAATTCTATCTGCTATTTTCTGATTGTTTAGTAAGGAAATTTATGTATAAAACAAAAACAAAACAGCTATGATTCTGTGACATTTTAAGAAAAGTGTATTTACATCCACTCCATGTATATACAGTCATATGAATTCAGTTATTGATGAAGAGCTATCCTATTATATTTACTTTGGTGAAAATAATTCAATTATATTGAATCAATTATCATTCTGTTATAATCAACATTAACTCTATGAATAGGACTATGCCTTTTTTTTTTCTTGATGTACTATAAACACATTAAGCATATCTTCTGAAATTTCTTTTTTTCCATCAGTTTTTTAAAACAAATGAACCACACAAGAAGGCAATATACAACAAGAGGGAAGATAGCAGAAAATGATGAAGGCAGGGGAAAACACGGGAAGGAGTGCAAGAGTTAATGGCAACAGAGGTAATTATTGTTATATGCACAATCCACCAATAACAGTGATCTACAGATAGGTTGTTATTATTAGTGCTATCAAGCCAGTCCCGACTCATAGAAATCCTGTATAGGGTTTCTGAGGAGTCAATAGTAAGTTTGAACCACCACTGTCCTTGCAGTTCAGACTGTCTTGTGGTCCAGTGCATGATCTTGCATCACCACATCAGGGTTGGTACGTGGATAAATACACCAGTTAAATGAGTGTGGGAGAAAGAATGGGAATGTATCCACAAAGGCATAAAGAGCTGACAAAAGATATTTGTACATGGGTATTTATCTTCACTGCAAACATTTCCATGAAGGTAGAAGAACATACAGGAAGCAAAATTATGAAAACTTTTTAGACACTACCTAGTACCTTGAGGGAATGATTTGCTGGGTCTGAGGTCTTAGAACCTTCATCTCAGGGGACACCATAGTCAGATGGCATAACATAGTCTACAATTACAATGTTCTACAGAATGCTTTGATCAGTAGTGGCTGGGATCTTAAAAGCTCTCTGTCAGTAAGAAAGAAGAATCATGAATAAATACTGAAGATACTCAAAACAGTAAGTTCAATAGACAATTGG
>NW_006408531.1:26115016-26116943 GCF_000296735.1 Chrysochloris asiatica
TGAAAGGAGATGGGGATAAGATTCGTAAGATTCAATAGTGAATAACTGTTACCATGACTAATCGCGACTGTCATAATTGTAAAGGTAGAAGTTTTGTAACAAAAAAGGGGGAGTGGTTAATCCTACAGTCCAGAAACCAAGGACCCTAGGACCATCAAGAGAGCTGTGCACAAGCAGATTGTGGGACCTTATCCAGAGAAGCAGCAGCGCCAGAGATGGAGGCAGAGATGGTGGCATGGAGAGGGGGCGCACCTGAGGACTCTAGATTCATCAACTAAGAAGAGAAGGACTAAGAACTGGTGGCCAGGAGCAGACTTGTAGAATGTGCCCTTTGGAGATGTAAATTTTTATATAAGCCTGAATGCAAAAAACAAAAAAACAAAAAAACAAGACCTGGCCTACTGGTCAGATAGGGATTAGTGGAACTCTGAGACTGACTTTTGGTCACCTTTCAGGTCTCAAACTGAACTCAGCACCATGGCTCACATTTAAGCTAAACTATAAATAGGTGTAAAGAAGTAACAACATTACTGAGATACACACATCATAGAATGGGCAACCATTTGAGATCAAAATGATTGACAAAATTTTGATGCCCATGTAAGGACAAAATTCAGGTGGGGAAAGGAATGGAAACAATAAACGTCGAAGAAAGTGGGATACGTGATGTTACATAGCAGAGGGTGCAGTCAAGGTGAAGTGTATGATTTGTTGAATATAAAAATGATAATCTGCTCTGGTAACCTTCACTCAATTCACAATCAAAAGTCCTCAAAAAGTATTAAGAAATAAATAAAAATAAAACTAACCAAACTCCAGACTTTAAATTATGAGTAATTATCCAATCTATATTAATTTTATTCTGAAGGTAAATATAAAAAAGATCCTATATAATAATCATATCTCTCATACTGAGTTTCTAGATTATTATGTAGACTACACAGAGGTATAATCACTATAGATATGGTTTAAGTACTACCTGTATCTATTTGTGGTAATTCCTTTCTAAAACAATCCAGAATAACAAAGTCATTTTCTTGTCTCTTTGATTTCAACAATCACTCATTATAATTAAAATGCTGTGAAAATATCTGATTTTTCCCTGTAGGGAAAGAAAGGGCTCAAAAGGACTAGTAGAGCTATTATTTCAACTTGAGCAACAATGACCCTTTTGTTTCCTTCACAATTCACAATTACCTCTAAAACAGGGTTTGATCATTTTGAAAAAAGAAGAGACAAATGATGAAAGTAATTGTACGAAACTATCCCTTTTTACCACCAATTCAAAACTTCACTTTTAAAAGCCAAGTAACTATTATATTTATTATTCAATAAACTTGTAATCTCCAACAATGACTTCAAAAGTTATAGTCCTCAGACAATTTTTGCCCCCCCTCAGGAAGCTTGTCATGGTGGAATTGCCTTTCAAATTGTGTATTGTTATTATTCAATATGACTAAAACACTCCAACTGTGAGTATTAATTTACACAAACTACCACTGCACTTGCCAGTGATGAAAATACAAACAACAAATTTTAAAATTACATTTGAATTTGAAAATATGCCTAATATCATTCTTTACTCTGAAAGGAAAGAATTGCATGTGGTAAGTGGATCATAACAGGCTGCTTACACCTGACAAGAGATTGTCTTATGTACAAACATCTAGTTACTTATAATTATGAAAAGAATTTTTTAATAATTAACTTTTTGTTGAAAAAACATTATCTGACGAGCTTTCATTATCAAAAAATTATTTGAGAACAGGGCAATATTTTATATTTCAGTTTTTCCATAAAATTCATAATTTATATTTCTGAAATGACATCTATTTTGTTCCAGATTCTGGGAGCATCATTAGACACTAAGGCTGTAGTATGGGGTCCTCGTATGGTGCTGTGGGTCAATGTGCTGGACTGCAAAGTC
>NW_006408531.1:26117253-26118371 GCF_000296735.1 Chrysochloris asiatica
TTCCACAGGAGAAAGATGAGGCTTTCTGCTCCCTGAAAGATTTGTAGCCTCAGAAACTAAGCAGGCTTGCTATGAGGCAGAACAGATTCCACAGCATGCCACCACCAACCACCACTACCACTAACAAAAAGTTGGCAGTTTGAACTCACCCAGAGTTACCTCACAAGACTAGTCTTATGAAATCATAATTTTTTGGAACAAGGTAGATTTATTACCCTCCATCTGTAGGAGTCCTGGTGTGGCACTGTAGGAAAAACACTGAACTGCAAGGTCAGTTTGAACTGCAAGATCGGCAGTTCAAACTCAATAGTCACTCTTCTGAAACCCTATGCAGGGTCACTATGAGTAGGAACCAACTCTACAGCACTTAACAACAGTACCAACAATCTATAGGAGACTTCTGCAATTTTGATATTTACGCTTGTTTCCTCTTTCTTCAAGTCATGGTACCTCACTTTTCCTCTTGAGGACTGCCTCTTTCCTTTTCTAGAGTTTGTGGTTGATCCATCAATCAAGTGACCACACATCTCCCATGAGAGGATGGCAATGTAATTCTCTATACAGGAGTGGGGATTTAGCCAACACTTACTAACTAGCCTGGCTTCAGTGCACTGAGGGCATTTCCACACTGAAGGCATGGGTAAAGAACAAGGCTCCAGGAACTGATGGAATACAACTTGAAATCATTCCACAAACTGATGCAGCACTGGAGGTACTCACTTAACCTGTATCAAGAAATTTGGAAGGCAGCCCCTGGCCAACTAATTGTAAAAGATACCTATTTGGGCCACTCCGAAAAAGGTGACCCAATAGAAGGTGGAAATCATCAGGCACTATCATTAATATCACATACAAATGAAAATTTGATGAAGATAATTCAAAAATGGCAGCAACAGCACATCAACAGGGAACTGCTAGATATTCAAGCTGAATTCAGATGAGGAAGTGAAATGAGGGATATCATTGGTGACATCTACAGGATCCTAGCTGAAACTAGAGAATACCAGGAAGATGTTTGCCTGTGTTTTAATGACGATGCAAAAGTTTTTGACTGTGTGAATCATGTCAAGCTATGGATAACATTGGGAAGAATGGGTATTACAGAACATTTAACTGTG
>NW_006408531.1:26120471-26121588 GCF_000296735.1 Chrysochloris asiatica
GGGTCGCTATGAGTCGGTTCCGACTCGATGGCACCTGACAACAACAACAACAACAACTCTATATATATCAGGAGGGACCAGTCTCTGGAGAAGATGTCCTCTTTGGTAAAGTGGAGGATCGGAGAAAAAGAGAAGAACCCCAACAAGATGGATTGGCACAGTGGCAGCAGAAATGGGCTCAGGCCTAGCAGTGATGGTGAGATAACCCCAGGGCCATGACATTTTTCGTTCTGCTGTGCATACGCTGTGCTTATGCATATGAGTCGGTACTGACTCCGTGGCACCTAACAACAACAACATCAACAACCTCATCCACTAATATTTTGTAACTTTTTATTCTTTTGCTCCATTACACTTGAACAGATCAACCTGGACTGATGTTTTTGTGGACTATCTATCACTCAATAAGAACCATAATTTATTTGAACATATTTGAAGTAAAGTTTATACCAATGAAGGTCTTAAAGAGGTCAGATTCACATGTTAATTTAGCTCTAAACATCAACATATGCTATTTAATTTTTATTTTTCCTCCTATTTCAAATTATGTGGAAACAAATTGTTCAACAAAGATGCTCCAATAATAATGCCAGCATCACAGGATTGTACAAATTTTGAGTTTAATATCCCTCATGAAGTGCCTAGGAAAAATATAAAATCAAAAAATTAAAATTATTTGGAAGTGAAGATGAAAATAGTTAAATAAACTCAAATTGTCTTGTCCCTGTAATTACTTAAAAAAAAAAAAAGAAAGAAAAGAAATTGAAATCCATTACTACTCCTCTACAATTTTTGCTGAGTCCTAACAAAGTGTCTCACTTGGACACAGGAATGGATTTAGTTTCTTTAGCAACTTCAATCTGGAATGTCTATGACTATATGTGTGTGGTCTCTCATTCACATTGATAAGTCCAAAGAGTTAACAAATAATACAAGACAATCAAGGCATGAGTCTTTTAAAACTTTGCTGTTGTTGTTGTTGTTAGGTGCCATCGAGTTGGTACCAACTCATAGTTACCTTATGTACAGCAGAATGAAATGCTGTGTGATCCTGGGCCAACCTCATTATTGTTGCCACGCTTGAGTCCATCTATGCTGCCACTTGGCCAATCCATCT
>NW_006408531.1:26123003-26124814 GCF_000296735.1 Chrysochloris asiatica
TTTGACCTTTTCCTTCTTTCTTGTCTTCTCAATGACTTTTTGCTTTCTTCATGTATGATGTTCTTGATGTCATTCCACAACTCTTTTGGTCTTTGGTCTTTAGTGTTTAATGTATCAAATCTGTTCTTCAGATGCAGGAAGACTAACAGATCTGAAAATATGGTTCAAGGAGCTAAACTGAATGGAATCCATACGGAAGAGAATCCTTGAATACTTCAAATGTCTTACTTCTTGATTTATAGTAGTTTTATGACTATATGAATCTGTAAAACTTCATGAAGTTGTACATGAAGATTTGTGTATTTCATTATGTATATGTTGTTATTATTGGTATTAGGTGCTATCGAGTTGGTTTCAACTGCTGGTGATCTGATGTACAACCGAACAAAATGCTGCCCTGTCCTGCACCATCCTCAGAACCATGGGGGCCATTGTTGGAGCCATTGATCTCATTCACTTCACTGATGTTCTTCCACTTCTTCGCTCACCCTCTATCAAGCATGTTTTCCTTTTCCAGGGCTTGGTCCCTACTCATAACAAGTCGAAAATAAGTCAGTCAGAGTCTTGCCATCCTTGCTTCTAAGAAACATACTTCTTCCAAGACAAATTGGTTCATTCGTCTAGAAGTCCAGGGTATAGTCAATATTCAATACATGTGGTATATCTCATTAATGGTATTTTCATAGTCTGTAAAGTAGCAACACTTTAATACAAACAAATAGATTAAATTTATTGTATGATGATTTTAATACAGCTCAACCTTTCCTTAGAAAGAAAGTTGATATGAAAAGAGAGAAATAGATACCTACAGAAAAAAAGATGGAGCACCAAAAAAAAAAAAAGGAGGATTGGTACAAAGCATAGATTAGCTTAGCTTTCTTTACTTTTTAAGTGCATTTCAATTAGGTCAGACTCACTTGTTCTAGATGAATCACATTATCTGCCACTCTGCCAAAACACAGTAAGAAGAGGTTGAGAGAACACAGACAAACAGAGAGAGTCACAGAGAATGAAACTGAATATGATTCCACAAGATAAAATAATATGACTTAATGTTTAAGTAAATGAACAAATTAACTCAGGAATCAGAACATCTGGTTTATGCCTCAGCTTCACATAAGAATGATGTGAACATTGGAAAACCTCACGCCTCTCCCTGCCTCAATTTCTTAATCTGTCAAATGAAGTAAAAACAACTACCTATTTCACATGATTATAGAGTCAAATGAACTAATGGGTAAAGCCAGGCATCTAGGAGAAAAATGAAAAATGAATGGAAAGGTAATGGAATCTGCCACAAATTTTCCATTGTTGCTGTTGTGGGCCATTGAGTCAGCTCCAGCTCATAATGACCCAATGTACAACAGAGTAAAACACTAACTAGTCCTGCACCGTCTCCAAAATTGTTGCTATGTTTGAGTTTACTGTTGCTGTCATTGTATCAGTGTATTTATTATGGGTCTTCGTCTTTTATGGTGACCCTTCACTTTACTAACCATGATATCCTTCTCCAGGAATTGAACCTTCCTGACCAAAGTACATCTTTTATGTCCAAAGTACAGGAGACAAAGTCTTCCCATCCTTAATTCCAAAGAGCAATCAGGTGGTACTTCTTTCAGAACAGATTTGTTTGTTCTTCTGGTAGTCCATGGCATATTCAGAAGTTTTCACCAGCATCATAATTCAAATGCATCATTCTTCCCCAGTCTCACTTATTCATTGTCAAGGTTTGACATGCATATGTGGTGACTGAAAATACCATGGCTTGGGTTAGTTGCACCTTACTTCTAAACATTACATCTTTTCTCTTT
>NW_006408531.1:26125384-26145077 GCF_000296735.1 Chrysochloris asiatica
CAATGTTTGCTGATTGTGGATCTAAGCAAAATAAAGTCTTTAACAAATTCAGTCTTTTTTCCATTTATCATGATGTTATTTATTGATCCAGAATGAACATTTTCGGTTTCTTTGCATTGAGTTTTAAGCCATACTGAAGGCTGTATAGTCTTTCATTTCTCCAGTAAATTTTTAAGTTCTCTTCATTTTCAGCAAGCAAGACTGTGTCAGCTGCATAATGCAGGTAGCTAACTACTGATCCTTCCTCTTTGTTTCCAACATCCACATTAAAATTACCAATAATCCTCAATGTATCTTCATTACATGTTTGATCCATTTCAGACTGAAGAAGTTGATCAATTTCTTTATCATTTGTTATTGTAGTTGATGTATAAATTTGAAATATAGTTATATTAGCTGGTCTTTGTGGGTGTATGGATATTATCCTATCATAGACAACATTGTACTTCAAGGTAGGTCTTAAGATGCTCTTTCTGATGATGAATGTGATGTCATTCCTCTTTAATCTGCAGTTCTTGACACAGTAAACCAAATGATTCAATATGGCCAATATTATTCCATTCCAGTTCATTAATTCCTAAGATATTATCTTTATGCCTTCATTTTCATTTTTGTCAACTTTCAGTTTTCCTACATTCATACTTACTACAGTCCGTGTTCTGATTATTAATGGATGTTTACAGCTGTTTGTTCTCATTTGAGGTTCTGCCCCATCAGCAAATAAAAGTCCTGATATCTCTGCTCGATTCATGTCATTAAGGTCAATTTTACATTGAGAAGGCAACTTTTCCCCAATCACATTCTCAGTGCCTTCTAACCTGAAGGCCTCATTTTCCAGCACTGCATCAGATAATGTTCTACTGCTAGTCATAAGAATGTCAGTGGCCAACCATTCAGACAGAGTCTGTTTCTCCTTCTTCTTTGTCTGTCTTAGTCTGGAAGCTCCACTGAAACTTGTCCATGATAGGCAACTCTGTTGGCATTTTAAAAACCAGTGGCATACCTTCCAGCTTCACAACAACAGACAAGCCACCACAGTCTGACAAAGTGACAGACAAGTGGTGGCAAATTTTTTCAAGTCCTCTCATATTTATGCAGTCCATTACTGTCTGCTGTTGAGTCTATTTTGACTCCTAATGACTCTATGGGACAGACTAGAACTGCTTCATGGGATTTCCATGACTGTAAATCTTCACAGAAACAGACTGCTATGCTTTCTCCTTTGGAGAGGCTGGTATGTTTGAACTGCTGATCTTTCAGTTGGCATCCAAGTGCTTTAAGTACCATGTTATCACATGTTGTTGTTGTTGTTGTTGTTAAGTGCCATCGAGTCTGGTCCGACCCATAGCGATCCTGTACAGGGTTTCCGAGAGTGTAAATCTTTACGGGAGTAGAAAGCCTCATCTTTCTCCCACGGAGCGGCTGGTAGTTTCGAACCGCTGACCTTAAGGTTCGCAACCCGATTCGTAACCACTATGCTACCAGAGCTCCTTTGTTATCACATAGGCAAATGCTATATAAATATATACAATTTTATCATTGAGATGTAAGACTTACATCTGGAATCCAAAATATAAGCAAGAAATGAGGACCTGTGTCTGTAAAGAACCAGTCAACTTGCACAGCTTGAGAAATAGTTTTCCCTTCACCCCAAGGCATGCTTCTCCTGCCAGGTTTAGATTTGTATAATCATAGCCAACTCTGAACACAGCAGCCCTAGGCAGATTGCTCACTTTAGCTGTGCTGAAGTAACTGGGTTGTGCACTATAGTTCTCATGTGATTCTACTTAAGCCTGATATCTCCCAACATACAACTAATTTCCCATCTAGGTCTGCTGGTATCCTGCCTTCCCACGATAAAGTTAAGTGAGAAGTCTGCAGTCTTCAAATGTAATTTTTGTTTTTTTTTTTACATAGGTTATCTTGCTTGCTTTCTTCACTGAAGCATAAAAAAAAAATACAGTGAAGACCTTTTACTTCCACTCCACTTCACTGTGATACAGCTTGATAGACCCCACTAACCCCTGAGGAGGATCATTTCTGAAATATAATAGTATAGGTGTGTTGCTTATTTTCTTCATGGGTACGTTTTACCTTGCTAGTGCATATCTCCAGAGACTACACTACCACTCAATAACTGGAAACTGAAAAACCACAGGTAATGTTTACTCTGTGTGTTCATTAACAGGTGTTACCAGCTAATTGTACAGCGTTGCCCACTTAAACATATCACAAATAATCAGCTTCCCATGAGTTTGAAGAATGTTTCTCCAGCAAATGTTTTGAGTAGCTTTTTTAAAAGAATATGCTCCTATAGGAGATGCCAAATGTGTGACTTCATCCAGTGCTATTCAGATGGTAGACAGGACATGTTAAGGGGGGTTGAAATGAGTCAGCTTTGCAGACAAATGTTTCCATGGTGACCTTCCCCATTCAATATGAGGCTTCCGTATACCCATGAGGATTAATGACAGGGCATTAACACTAATAATCACAATGAAGAGAGCTGTTTGAGAATAGGGCAACCCAATCCTGAAATTTATGAGAAAATAGAGTGGAAGAATTTAGCCAATATGTAGATGAAAAAAATATTGAACCACAGAGAAAGGAAATCCATTCCTTTTACTAATATCATAGAATAATTTTCCTGACAAAATAGACCCTCCTGCTGACAAACTTCTAATGTCTTCCCTCTAGGAACTCTCTTAGTATTACCAGAAAGTGGGGGTGTGAAGAAGTATCTAAAAGAAACGACTTACTAAATGCCAAAAGAACCAGGATGAAAGAATGTGGAAGTGGATAGAATCAATCTTGTCACTAGTGGACTTACCTTTCTCTACACTTCATGACACATTTTTTGTTCCTTGTCATAAAAAAAAAAAAAAAAATTTCCTTTCTGATTATAGTAATAACAGCACATTTTATTTTGGCATACGGAGATGTGGGTCATTGTATAAACTGAAACAGTAGAAGCTTATACTCTTATCTCTTGATGCCAGCCTGGGTAAAAGTATAGATACAGAGACAGACTATACTTTCTCAGAGCAGGAATCAGAGAATCACAGGCTTTCAGGGGATTACTCCACCAGATTTAGTTGTTAAGTTGGTTATTGCCATTGTTAAATTTCAAGATTCTATAGAGCAAAAGCTTCGTCTTATTCATCTTTGGCATCGCCAACTCCACCCCAACACATATACACTCAATTATAGACACAAAGACACAACCATACCTACATATACACAGACACAGCCCAAAAAAACCACATTGACCTAGCTTCCTACTATACACACCACATTACACATAAATTGAATGTGTATATTTGATCAGCAATGTAAAAACCTCAAATAAGGCAATTAAGCAGTATTTTAGAAGAAATATAAAAGGTCCCTCTAAATTTTAGTGGTTCATGAAATATTTTTATTCCTCATCATAATAGTTTAACACATACTGAATACTTTCTGTGTACCAGAAAATATAGGGAAGTCAATGTGAATAATAGAGTCTTGGTATGGATCTGGAGGATCAGCACTGGACTGCTAGCCACAAGGTTGGTGGTTCAAACCCACCAGATGTTCCTTGGAAACCCTATACAGGGTGGTCATGAGTCAGAACTCACTCAACATCCAGCAACAATGTGAAAAATATATGCTATTGTTGTTACTCTGTTAAGAGTTGGCATGATAGAGCTGGAATATGAAATCAAAGCCAACATATTCTAAAGATGTTGCAATTAGTCTCAACTACAACTTCTTTGTGTGTGAAGTTTTTGAAACCTGTACAGTTAAATGTAACATTTTTAAGGCTACGTAACACTGTTTTGCTTTTTAAATATTTAGACTTATTCATCTGATATAATAAATATAATTTTTAAATGTGATACAATACAATAAAACCTGAGAGGCAGTGACTAAAAAATGTGTGAAAAGAAAATCAGGAGGCTTTCAAGGCAGCTAGATTCTTCAGGCTGATTAAAGGTTGTCTGTAGAATGCTGATGGCTGGACCTACCATGGCATTTATTAATCCATCAAATATTTATTGAGCTCCTGCTTTAATAACTATTTGCTCTGTGCCAAGTACTGTCCTGAGTGCCTTATGCATATTAACTTATTTAATCTTCTTTAAGAGGTAAACACAATGATTAAAGTACCTATTTTTCAGACAACTAAACTGAAATGCAAGTAGTTTAAGCAACTTGCCTAAGTTCACACAGACATAAGAGATAGAGCCTTAAAGTGAACCAAGCAGACTGCTCCCAGATCACAAGTTAACCAAATATAACAATAATCAAAAGGTGTGCACATCTTGTGTTTATAAAGCTTCGAATTTTGAAGGACAGACATGCTGGAAACAGCCAACTACAACCACAAATTCCAGGTGCTATAAGAGTCAAGAAAGGACCCCAGGGAAAGTCAGTATAGATGATTGCAACCTAAGGATTGTGAAACTCTTCATAAATAGGGAAAGAAAGACAAAATAAAGGTGAGTATCATTTCCCTACTGACCTTGTCTCCTGATGGCATTTAGTGATGAGGCATGAATGGCATAGCTAGAGGTACTGAGTCATATTAAGGAGGGAAACTATACAAGTGGCTCCTAAGGCCAGCTAGTGAGCTTTGAAAGACATACCTCGGATAAGTGTACCACAGGTATACAATTAACATCTGAAGAGTTCGTTTTATGCCATGTGGAACCTCTTGGCAGAGACTCTTGAAAGGGCGGGTGTTCCATGAAGCAGTGTTCCATGATTGCCAAAACTACAGATACAATATTCTAGAGAAGAGCCTAGTCACCAGAAGATAACATTAATTATGCTAAGGTTCACTGGAGCATCATGGACTTCAGTAACTATGGGGAGTAGGCATCTGAGAAAGAAAGTCCTTCTAACTTTTAATGATATGTTAAATATTTTTATTCATCATCATCATTGTTAATGAATATGGGTACTTTCTATGTACCAGAAACGATGGTACACCTATTAATTGTTGTTGTTGTTGTTGTTAAGTGCCGTCTTGTTGGTTCCATTGCACAGTGACCCTATATAGGGTTTCCAAGGCTGTAAATTTTTGCAGGAGCAGAAAGCTCCACCTTTCTCCTGCAGAGCTACTGGTGGACTCAAACTTCCAACCTTGTGGTTCACAGATCAGAGCTTATTAATGCTGCCCAGCTTATTAATAAGGTACTATTGTTATCTTGAAAGAAGTTATGACATATAAGAGCTTGAATATAAGAGCCAGCATATTCCAAGGACATTCCATATAGTCCAAAAGATTATTTTGTTTTCTATTTACTTTGTTTCATGTGTCCTTTTTTTCTAACTTTTTATTGTAAATCGAGGGAAGGATTAAAGAGAAGATAATCTGTTTTACATTCAACAAATCATAAATTTTGTTTCCTGTCAATGACAGCAATCTCCTCAATAGAACAATTATCCCACTTTCTCCCTGTGGTTCCTATTTCCATTCCACCTCCTTTCCATCCCTTATCAACTTTGTCCTTATGTAAATGTTGCCCTTTTGATCTTGAATGATTGATCATTCCATGGTGAAAATAGCTTACTAGGGCTGTTATCCCCCCTCAGGCCCTTTCCTCCTCCCACCCCCACCGACCACTTGGTTGAAAATTGGGTCATGAGGGTGAGGTCCATTCCAGACCTGAAGTCGGGGGAGGGTCAAGGGCCATAGTCTTGGGTTTTTCTCATATCTTTCTGACCAGTACGTCAAGTCTTTTTTTATATATAATTTTGAGTTTTGTTCCAAAACTTCTCCAACACTATCTAATAACCCCTAAAAAAAAACCCTTTCAGAGAAGTTGGTAGTGGTAGCAGGGTGCCATCTAGTTCTTCTTGTCTTAAGGTCATGGTGACTAATATTCCCCTACTCCATTGGTCCATTGGACTTGCTGATTCCAAGCATCTTCAAATTTCATTACTCTTCTTTCTTCTGCACATGGAGAGTTGCATCTTAGATGGCTACACAAGAGCTTTTAATATCTCAGATGCTATTCACCAAATTAAGATGTAGAATATTGTTTTTAAGGACTATATTATGTCAATTGACCATGGTGTTCCCTGTAGTTTCAAATATTCTTGTTGGTGTTTATAAATGAAGCAAAGTTGATACTAGTTCACAAAAAGGAACTAGCTACTCACTGGATATTAATGGAGAAGTTCACTTAGGATTAGAATGCCATCTCCAAAATTATATTCTCACTTAATGCCGCTAATGCCAGGTATAAAGGATTTCAGCCCAATCTATGAAGACACATATAAAAAATACAAAAAATGGCAGATCAGAGAAGAAGAGTAAGACCCCAACGAGGTGGATTGACACAGTGGTGGCAGCAATGGGCTCAAGCATAGCAAAGATTCTGAGATTGGCCCAGGACTGGACAGTGTTATGTTCTGTTGTGCACAGGGTTGCTCAGTACCAACTCGATGGCAACTAACAACAACAGTCCAAAGTCTTCTTAATTCCCACCAAGTGATTGGATAGTACCATGCAAATAAGGTATACAGGACTCTAAGGCTGGGATTGGTTAGTTTTACCATCAAGCTAAATTTAAAGGGAGACCTATCAGAAGCAGAAACAGAGTATCCCAGGTCCATCAAAAAGGAAGAGAAAGAATGGAGCGTATTGTTGTTGTTGGTAGGTGCCATCAAGTCGGTACTGACTCATAACGACCCTATGCACAGCAGAATGAAACACTGCCTGATCCTGAGCCAACCTCACCACTTTTGTCACGCTTGAGTCCATCAATGCTGCCACTTGGCAAATCTATCTCACTGGGGGCCTTCCTCTTTTTCTCTGACCCTCCACCTTACCAAACTTGATATCCTTCTCCAGTGACTGGTCCTTCCTGACAATATGTCCAAAATATGATAGATGAAGTTTGGCCATCTTGGCCTCTAAAGCACACTCTGGCTGCACTTCTTCCAAAATGGATCTATTGGTTCTTTTGGCATCCCATGACACTTTCAATATTCTTCTCCAACACCATAATTCAAAAGCATCAATTCTTCTATGGTCTTCTGAGATCCCTACATAAGAAATCAGTGACAGCAGAGGCAATGGTAGAGGCAGTGGCAAGGAGAGAGACAGCAGTTTCCGGATCTAGGCCCATGGACTAAGTAAAGATGAGTGCCTACGGGCAGGAAACTGGCTTGCAGAATGTGCTCTTTGGGCATTCACAGACTGTCTAAAAGAGCTTTGTATATGAGCAGACCAGAAGTCAAGGGGCCACATGGCTGAGAGGCTGAAGAAAAGTGTGAGGCGTGCCTGCAATATGGCAGACAAGAGGTGTTCCTGATGAGAACTACTCTGACCTGAGTTATTTTTCATCCTGAATTGTACCCTCCTCTCTTCCCTAATAAACCCCACAATCATGAGTATTGTTATGAGTTCTGCAATGGATTGTTGAACCCAGATGTGAAGCAGAAAGTACTGTGGCAGGAACGGTTGGTGTCAGAATAGGGTAAAGAAGGTTGTAGGGTAGAAGCTTGTCTGACCTCTGCTTCATAGGAATCAGCCTTGAGCTGATTTTGAGTTTGAATCTTTTTCTCCCTTGTGAAGCCATGGGAAGTCAAGCCATGGGAAGTTATGCAGCTGGGTTAGGAAAAAGTAGGAGAAATGAACATAAGAAACACAGGGAGGAAGTGGAATGAGTGATGTTTCATTGTAGGGAATTGCAATTGATGACATGAAAAAATGGGTAGGAATTGTTGAGTAGAAAACTGATCATCCCTGTAAACTTTCACCAATTCAAACACACACACATACACAAAAAAAGTTTTTCTAAAAAAAGCAATAAAATCTGTGCCTTAATGAGTTTCAAGGAAGCCCTCTAAAACTAATCGGTCTCCAATATTGTTGGCAGAAACTGACTATTTTAACAAGAGGAAGTATTGCTATTACTTAAAGTAAATTGTGTGGCATTTTGGGGAATACTGAAGTCAGAATTTCCTTTCCTGTACAGAGTCCTGGTGGAACACTGTAAGATAAATACTGAACTGCTAACTGCGATGTTGGTAGTTCAAACCAGTCAACCACTCTTTGGAAACTCTATATAAAGTCACTATGAGTCAGAACCAACTCAATGGCACTTAGCAACAATAATAATACAAACCTATATAAGTTACTGCCCTTGGTCTTGTTGCCTCTGACTGGCTTAATAAGGATTTGATGCAGTGTCTTTTGTCCTTTTGGTTGCTATTAGTGTCCTCACTTTCCTGTCCTTTTCATGGTATTCTATATTGTTCTGGAATATCTTTTTGGTTGATTTTTCCCCTTTGCACAAAATGTTGTCTTGTCTTTTCAGCATTTCAAAAGGCATCTCTAGTGACTTGAATTTGAAGAAAGCTACAGAGTCTTACTCAGTGGAAAACTTAGAATGACAGTCAACTCCCTAAACAGGGATTACTACTGAATAAGGAAACTTAAAAATAAAAGGTATCTGCAGTTGACACTGTATGCCAAGACAACTACCACTGAAATAAGATGAAAAACACAGAGTAAATTAAAAATACAAATAAAAAGCACCTTTGTTAGGAAACACTACGGAGTTAAATTGGTGTCAACACAGAAAGCAGGAAAAGATCAATTTCATAGTAGATGGTTTGTCACACACAGATAGTTTAATGTGACAGAATTTTTTATCATTTAGGAAATTGTAATTTATCAAGAATTCAGTAATATTTTCCTGTTCCTATCTATTTATATAAGTGACATTATAGGAGTACAATATTTATTCTTTTGTGATTGACTTATTTCACCCAGCATAATATCTTCAAGCTCCATCCTTATTACAGCAGATGCCAAGTCTTTAAGTCTCTTACTAGCTTAGTAGTATTCCATTGTAGGCATGTACCACATTTTGCATGTTCATGCATTCACTTATGGACATTTAGGTTGTTTCCACCATTTGTCTGTTGTGACTAATGCTACAATGAACACTGGTGTATAGATATATGTTAAAGTCTCTACTTTCAGTGGAGTTGCTTAGTTCTGTTACTAACTTTATGAGAAAGCATTAAACTGTTTTCCACATCGGCTGTACAATTCTGCATCCTCATCAGCAATGAATAAGTGTGCTTCCAATTTACCTACATCATCACTAACATTTGTTGTTTATTTTAGCCATCATGTGGGAGTCAGATCGTATCTCACTATGGTTTTGATTTTTATCTCTTAGATGTCTAATGATGTTGAGTATCTTTTCATGTATTTAGTGGCCATTTGAATGTCCTCTTTTGTGAAATGTCAATTCAACAACTTCTTAGTGATTACCATGGATGAGAGAGAGCAGTAAAAGGCAGTGAGGAACAGAAGGGAATATTGAGCTTTGTTTACAATGATGGGGAAAATCACATTAATTAATGATAAGGTTGCTGTGAAAATGTGGCACCAGACTTCTGGGAAGATGGCAGACAAACTCTACAACATAGATATGGGAGACCAAATGAAGCAGACACGAGGACAATCCTAGAACCCAGATCTTCATAGGAGAGGTTAGATAATGGGATTGAATACCTACTGGGGAAAAACGCTGAGCAGAGATGGAGTAAGAAGTAGACTGACTGCTGGACAAACTACCAGCCAGAAGAAGTAGGGCCGTCTTGAGATTTTGTGAGCAGCTTTAGAAAGACAGCCAGATGGCTGTCTGATGGCAGAGATTCCTATGGGTGACAGAAAAGGTGCTGTCTTAGACTAGATTCTATAGAGAAGAAAAACCAGTGAAACGTATATGTATATAAAGAAAAGTTTATACCAAGGAAATGGCTAACAATTGTAGAGGTGGGAGAGTCCCAAGTCCGGGTCAGATGAACAAAGTGCAACAGGCAGGCAGGTAACAGAATAGGCCACACAAGTCCAAAGAACTGGAGGTTGGAGAATGAGCTAGACTCAGCAGAAAGCAAGCAAGCTTTGCCTGAGTGTCCATTATGTTGAAAGCAGACCACACCCCTAAGGAAGCATCATCTCAATTTATTGACTGCTCATAACCAATTAGAGAGTTAACTATGCTTGCTCATAGTCAACCACCACAGAATTAGCTACACTGTATTAAATCTCACAATAGAGAAAACCACATCTCAATTTCCCAACCACTGGGAATCCGACCCTCATCAAATTGACACAAAATCTTAACTACAACAGTGCACTCATTGTCAGCTTGGCATTTATAAGTCACATATATATAATCTCTAAATAAAGATAATTGTAAAATCATACTTACTCTTAATATGATACAACTAAAATGCGTACAACCGTAAATGCACTTACCCCCCGTTTATATCTTATATTTCACAAATAAAAAAAGCAAAAATATTTGATGCACACATACAAAACAACCAAACAAAAAAATAAATATACATAGACAACAATTACCCTGTTTGTTTCTGAAACTAGTCCATAACTAGTAATTAGAACCACTTTCTTCCATTAGCCATTTCATACTCTCTCTACCCTTAGAGAGCATCTCAGCTGCTTGGGATTCTTTCCCTAGTGATGTGAGGCAAACCTTCAATCTTAAAGTATCTGGGCTTTCAGTAGTCATTATAGTTTATCATTGGCTTTAATCACAGGATATGGTAGTACAAAAGACGTCCTAAGAAATTTCCTGGATTCCATGAATATTCTTCTTTACCTCCATTAAGTAAGGACAAACCAATTTCCTCTTGGTAATCAGGATCAATACAGTAATACCCTATTTTGAATGTTGATGAAGAAGTATGAGGAACTCAAAATTGCAAGGAAGCATTCTCAACTTCAGTTCAATGGAAGCAATGTTGTATCTCCAGGTGGGAGTATTCCTCCCTCTGGGACTAAAACATCCAGACAAAGAGTATAGGTTTGTAAGGGACACAAATCAAAAATTTTGGAAGTAGGCCACTAGGAGAAATAATGAATGGTATTGCTCCCATTTTTACACCTTAATTCCTGGAAACTTGAATCCAGGATTTCTATTGGATAAACAGCCCCATATATTGGACATTTCTTTAGAGCATATATAGCCACCTGGAGAACACTGCCCCAACCCTACAAGGTATTTCCACTTTAAAAGGCCATTCCACTCTTTAATCAAGTCAGCTTCATGATTATCTGCCCATATGTCCCCAATCCCAAGTTTCAGGATCGCATTTCTTCTCAATCACTTAAACATCTTCCCTCACTTTAAGATCAGACACCATTCCAGGTTGGGAATCTAGCTGACACTATAATTCAGCCACTCTTACAGTAAGACTCTGAGTTTGGTTTTTGGCAATATCAGCTCTAGCGTAGTGGTTGCGAATCAGGCTATGAACCACAAGGTCAGCAGTTAGAAACTACCAGCTGCTCTGTGGGAGAAAGATGAGGCTTTCTGCTCTCATAAAGATTTATAGCCTCAGAAACCCTGTTCAGGGTCACTATGGGTTGGAACCGACTCCACGGCACATAACAACAACGACAACTACTAGGAATTAAGCTTTCTTTCAGGACACATGTCGAAACTCTAACGTCTTTTATCTGGTGCTTGAGCTGTGACTTGTTTGCCCTGAGTGTATCTCTTTCTTTAGCCATTTGCTGTATTGTAAGTAAGATCAACCAACCAGCTTCTCTATACAGCTCATCCAGACAAAATTGCAAAAAAATATCATACACTGATCACCCAAACCTCTCTTCTTTCCAATATGTGGTCTATTTGTGGTGATATTTTGCATATTAATAGTGCCACCTCATGCCTTGAATTATTAGCATCCTCAATGCTCTTTGCTTGCTAGTGGAGGCAGAGTTTCTAATGTCTTTAAAATTAGTCAGACTTTTAGAAAACTCATCCTTATGATTTTGCTTCTCTAGAATTACTTTCAGTACTAAATGTCTTAGGCTTGGTTCTCTAGAGAAGCAAAACCACTGAAACCTATATATAGAGAGAGTCCTGGTGTTGTGCTGTGGGTTAATGTGCTGGACTGCAAAGTCCATTTAAACCATGAGGTTGGTGTTTCAAGCTCACTACTCAGTCCTTGGAAACCCTATACAGGGGTCTCTACGAGTCAGAACTGACTCAATGGCACTTAGCAACAATGATATATATATATATGTATATATGTGTGTGTGTATATATATATATATATATATATATATATATATAATATATATATACCAAAAAGTTAATACCAAAGAAATGGCTCACAATTGCAGAGGTGGGAGAGTTCCAAGGCCAGGTCTGAAAGGCAGGCAGACAACAACCTGAGATTAAATACATGATAACACTACCCAGAACTCAATTCAGATAGAGAAGTCTCTGAAATAAAACAAATCTACACACAAAGGAATCACCTTTTACATCAGCTGACACTGAGAATTCAAGGCCTGCTTTTCCAATTTATACAGGGATCTCCTCTACTGAAGGCAGCTCGGACTTCTCCTGGGGATATGGTGTGAGTTGTATGTTATCAATATGATAGTGTGCTTGGGAGACCATTCTGGTTGCTATAATTTGCCAGTTTTGCTAGTATATTTCATTCCTTTACTCTCCTGCATTGTTTCTAAACATTTTAGTACTTAAACTTACAACTCCTTATAGTAATTGTAAAGAAACTTCAATCCACACCCTCTTTGTTTTGATTTATGAATTATGAATATAATTGTTGAGATACTAGTTCTTGACTTTAATGTTTTCAGGTTAATATGGATCTAGGTATTGGATCCGTCCTTTGGCTGTGCCCAGTCCACTAATCTGTAGTCTCTTCACCATTGATACATTATCTTCTTTGAAATGTGCTTGACTTCTTCACTTATCATAATGCTTTCCAGGTTCATTCATAGTGTAGAATGTGTCTGTTTCCTTTTTTATGGCCAAATGATATTACATTATATGGATATACTACATTGATTGATCATTTCATCAGTTGATGGATATTTGGGTTATTACTAGTTTTTGGCTACTATGAATAATGTTGGGGGCCTGGTGTGGCCCTGTGGGCTAAATACACCAGACTGCAAAGTTCTTTGAACTACAAGGTCGGTGGTTCAAGCTCACCAACCACTCCTTGGAAACCCTATACAGGTCGCTAACAACTTGACAGCACTTAATAACAACAACAAGAGTGAAAATAGAGAACCAAAGATATCAATTTATAATGAAGTCAACTACAAAACAAAAAGAGGGAAGACTGTACATACAGCACTTCCAAATGTCGAGGAAATCAAGTAGATTTCAAAATAAAATAGACAATATTAATTGGAGAAAAACTAATAAATTAAAGAATAACCTCAAAATAAATACAACTTCACATCAAAATAAAAAAGAGGAAAATCAGAAAGATTTAGTGAATATTAAACCAACAACGAAGAAAATGAAAACCCACAAACAAAATGAACTTATCACAGAAATTTATGTGAAACAAAGAAATTAGCAACACCACCAAAAAACACACAGCAAAAAGACAGCAATCAATTCATAACTGAATTCTACTTAATGTAAATGGATTAAATACACCAGTCAAGAGACAGAGAGAAGCAGAATGGATACAGACTTTGTACATACACACAATGGAACTTAATGGTGAATCTGCAAAACACCTCATAACATGGGTGAACCTGAAGGACAGTATGCTGAGTGAAATTGATCAATCACAAAAAGACAAATATTGTATGAGACCACTGTTGCTTAACAACAACTTTTGTAAAAAGTTAAGAAAGTGTCTTCCTGATTAAATAAATATTCTATGATGGTTACCAGGGGTGAGAAGGAAAGAAAACATATTTACTGTATAGAGAGTAGACATGTCAACTTGGGTGATGGGATAGGCAATATACAGCAAGAAAGAAGTAGGCACAGGAAAGGTGAAGGTAGTGAAAGACACAGGCAGGAGTGTAAGAGTTAGAGTGAATAGAGGTAAATACTATTAACTGAAGGTACGCGGAAGGGATTGTAATCATTGTAATGACATAGAGTGTGATTTGTTGAATGTGGGACTGATGACCTCTTCTCTGAACCTTCACTCAATTCACAATAAGAGGTTTTGGGGGTTGTTTGTTTGCGTTTTTTATTGTGGTACCAGACGACCTCTCCATAGTTTTCTCTACTCTGTTGGGTTTAATCATTCATTACAATGGCCACTAAGAAGTCAGACACCATACTCATACTTACTGCATTTATTAGGGAAGTTAACGGGTTGCAATGAAGGGTCAGAAATACTCAGGATACAGTTGTTCCAGTTAGAGCAGTCTGTCTTCAGCCAGGCCCACAGCAGACCTCTCTCTGCCCAGTTAATGTTACAAATTTTTCTTAGGGCTGCTGACAGATGCCCACAGAACACACCACTCCACTCCATGCCTCATTCTGAAGGCCCTGGACTATCTAGCTCCACGGGTTAGCAAACCTAACTATTTCAATTAAGTGCCCGGAGGCACCCGCTCTGTAAGTAAGCCTCCTGCCCAAAGTCACTCAACTGTATTTGCTCTGTGGACCAGGCAGCCCACTGCTCTGTCTCATGCTCTTTCTCTTGGTTCTGCTGCTGCTGCTCCTCTGCCACTCCCCTTGGTTGAGGAGGCTTAATGTGCAGGCATCTTGGAGTTCAAAGGATGCGCTCCCCTCCTGGCTCTTCTTCTTTAATGGTAGTGAGATTCCCCATTCTTGTTTCTGAGATGGTTCATTTTATATACATTAGAGTTCCTGGTTTTATTATCATAGTTAACCCTGTTAAACACTCACAACAGAATCATACAATACTATTAGCATCTTCTCTTACCCAGACCCAACAGGGCAAAAATGTTGTTTGGTGAGAGTTTGCAGAGACTATGTATGGCTAGAAGAGATATTAAAGAATTCATTGCACTGAAGTTGCAAAGCTAGTTAATGTAATTGCCAACAATGAGTTATACACTTGTAAAAAAGCAGAATTATCAAAAGTTGGGTGATAGATATATTTACAAAAAAAGATAGTAGCAACTGGGACTGCCTCTGAAGAACAGTATACCTCGTGAGACTGTTTACTTCCTTGGTTTAGAGGTTTAGGGTGGTGGCTTCATAGGACACCCCAGTTAATTTGCCTGATGATATGTTTAGTTGTTTCTGCCTATTTCATTGTGGAATGACTTGGCTCTTAAAAGCTTGCAAGTGATCATTGACGGTACAACAATTGGTCTCTATTTGCCTGAATCAAAAGAGGAAAAGAAGAGTCAAGAATAGGAGGAAGTTATGTGGAGTAACCCTGTGGTGCTGTGCATTAAAGCACTGGACAGCAAGGTCAGTCTGGACTGCAAGGTTAGAGGGTCAAATTCACAAGTTGCTTTTCAGAAACCTCATTCAGGGTCACTCTAAGTCAAAACGAACTCGATGACACGTAACAACAACAAATGTGAAATCTTGGTGTGGCACTGTAAGATACACACTGGACTGCAAAACACAAGATCAGTGGTTCAAATCCAACAACCGCACCTTGGAAATCCTATACAAGGTCGTTATGAGTCACATCTAACTCAATGAAACACAACAATGAAATATGTGGCTAACTGCCTCCATAAACATCTACTCCATGCCCCACTATCATTATAATGAACATTTTTTTGGGGAAAAAAATTCTACAAAAGAAACCTTCTGTAAAAGGGAAAAAATACAGAATAGAGTTTCAAGTTGTCATGGAATCTAGCATGTCTGGAGCCATGGAGTCTAGAAGAAACCCTAGGATCATCTTTAAACCTTAAAACAAAAACATTTCCTGAAGTCCTCTTAAAACCAGCAGCTTAACTAATAAAACATTTCAGGATCCCTGGTGATGCAGTGGACTAAGCATTGAGCTATTAACAGAGAAGTCAGCAGTTCAAACCTACTAGCAGCTCTGCAGGAGAAACTTGAGGCAGTCTGCTTCCTTGAAAACGGACAGCCTCAGAAACCTGGGAAGTGCTACACTGACCTTGGTCCCTTTACCCCATTACATTCCTTTTTCACACCACTTCTGCTTTCTGCTTATTGAACCCTGCTAGGTCATTCAAATGCATTTAGCCTCCAGTTTTCCTCCCTCTTAATCCTCTGTCATTCTTGCATAAAATCAACTTCCTTTTTTCTTCAGTTACTCACTTCCTTTTATCTGGAATTCAGACCCACCTGACTGGGTCTTGTTTCACCTAAATCTGGTATGGATCTGTGAGTTAATGCCCTGGACTGCAAGGTCAAGGTCGGCTTGAATCACATGGTCGCTGTTTCAAGCTCACCAAACACTGCTCTGAAACCCTATCCAGGGTCTCTGAGTCGGAACAGGTTCCACGGCACTTAATGATAACAACCCAAATTTAAATTTATTCTCTATATTCAAGTTGTTGAAAATATTTGGAGATAAAAACAAAAGCATACAAACATGTAGATTAGTGCTGCTGCAAATTCATGTGTACTTCCTCAGCTGAACATTCCATGCTGTTTAGAGATCCTTCTGTGTGTCCCACTTTGAGCCTCCATCTGAACCATCATGTTATTTAAATCTATCTATACTTTGCAATCCTCTTTATCTTATCTGTGTCTTATTTTCTCTTGTTAAGTACCATTCTGACCCACAAATGACCCTATATAGGGTTTCTGAGGAGCAGCTGGTGAGTGTGAACCACCAACCCTGCGGTTCAAACCAACCTTGTTTATCCTTGCTTATCCTACAGCGCTACACATAGTCTTTATATGAAGAAAATAAAGGATCTGGAGTACTGGTGTGACGCTGTGGGTTAATGCGCCAGACTGCAAAGCCGTTTGAACTGCAAGATCAGCGGTTCAAGCTCACCAGCTGCTCTTCGGAAACCCTATTCAGGATTGCTATGGGTAGGAATCAGTACTTAACAGCAACAACATAGCATCCAAAACTGCATGTATCTATATGGGACGTCTCCTTGGGTAATACAAGAGGTTTGTAATCTACTAACCTTTTGGAGTCCTGGTGTGGTGCTATAAGATAAGTACTAGACTGCTAGCCACAAGGTTGGCAGTTCAAATCCACCAGCAGTTCCTTGGAAACCTATGTGGTGGTGGTGGTGGTTATGTGCTGTGGAGTCGGTTCCGACTCATAGTACCTGTACAGGGTTTCCGAAACTGTAAATCTTAATGGGAGCAGAAAGCCTCATCTTTCTCCCATGGAACAGCTGGTAGTTTCAAACTACCTTGAGCTTCGCAGCCTGTTTCGCAACCACTACACTACCAGAGCAGGACCACTATAAGTCAGAACCAATTTGATGGCACTTAACAACAACAACCTAAAGGTTGCTGATTCAGACCCAGTCAACATCACTGTGTAAGGAAGATCTGATCATCTGCTTCCATAATTGTTGTTGTTATAGCAAGCCTGTATAGGATTTCTGAGGAGAAACTGATGAGTTTTGAACTGCCATTCTTGTAGTTCAAACAACCTTGTGGTCCCTTGCTTATGCTACAGCAACACACCTGGCTTCCTAGGGAAACTCCATGGAACAGTTCTACTCTGTAATGCGTAGAGTTTCCAGGAGTCAGAAGTAGCTCAACAGCAACAGGTATGTGGGAAATCATCTCTTTTCTACCAGGCCTGGTGAAAAAGCACCCCCTTTAAGTATTTCTTAGGTGATCACCCACTCTTCTAGCAGATTATAGCACTGTGCTTATTTTCAACAGGATAAATGAAAGAGAAACTTTCATTTTCTTAATTTTATTTTTCTTTGAAAGAACTTCCCAACTTTACTTTCTCATTCACTTCCTATCATTTAATTCAATCTAAATATGTTTATCTTTTAAAATCATTGTGAGAGTAATTTATTTGATTATTTTTTAAGCACAGTGAAGTAACTCTAGAACACACTAACACACTACTTTCAATTCCGCTGCCATTAGCCATCTCTTTTAACTCTTTAGGTCACCTGTCATTGTTATTTTAGTATTTCATTTCACCAAGAGTGAAAGCTGACCTGGATGTACTTATTTTAAATTATTATTTTAGTTAATTATTCTTTCATCTTCATAGAATAGATTCTCCAGCTTTCCATAGAGGAGATAAGCTTTCTGAGTTCTCATATATCTGAATTTTAAATTAGGGACCCAGCGCTTGGGGCAAGTACAAGATGATTTTGGGATCTCTTTGGTCACAGATAGTAAATATACCAATAATATGGATACATAGTTAAATGTTACATGAAGCAACTTGAAGGGTCTTCTCTTAGCCATATGTGTAATCATTTGCATATCAAAAGTAAGAATGGTTGTTAATTGAAAATCCATTGACAACAATTCAAAGCCATATGTGTGTATGGATGGATATATGTGTAGAGGTCTATGGGTGATACAGCTGCTTTGCAATTGATTACTGAACTAAAGGTTGGCAGTTCAAACCAACTTAGCATCACTGCAGAAGAAAGGTCTGGTGATCTGTCTTTATAAATATGACCATCAGGAAACCCTATGGAGCAGTTGTATTCTGTAACACATGAGGTGGCCATGAGTTAGAATTGATTCAACAACAGTAGGTGTGATTGCATATTGTAAATATGTGGTGGGGGAGGGTAGTGGTAGTGTGCCATGGAGTCCGTTCTACTCACAGCAGAGACTCTGTACAGGGTTTCCAAGTCTTTAATCTTCACAGGAGCAGAAAGCCTCATCTTTCTCCCACAGAACAGCTGGTAGTTTTGAATTGCTGACCTTTGGATTAGTAGCCTGACTTGTTACCACTATTCTACCAGAGCTCCTTAAAGAAATGTAAATGAATAAATTAATATGAAGGGCATAAGAAAAACCTTTGGAAATTTTTTTTTTTTTTTTTTGACAGCAGGATGACAACTTAAAAACTGAGAGAATTCAAAAAATTTAAAAATAGAACTAAAAAGAATTGAAGCAGAACAGAATGTTTACATGCACTCAAGTAATATTCTCTCATATATCATATACAAATAATAAATTCACGATGGAAAAGTCTGCCCAGATACCATCTTTACTAAGTGACCAGAATTAACAATATTAATATTGGAACAAAAACTGGCATTATGAGTCTCCTCAGAAGGATATATCAACACTCTATGCGAGTTCTGCCAAAACTGTATAACCTGAATCTAATCATGAGGAAATATCAAACAAACCTCAACTCAGGGAAATACCACAGAATAACTGACCTGTATGCAAAAGTATCCCGGTTATGAAAATCAAAGAAAATCCTCATTAAACTAATAATAACTCCAGACTAAAGAGACACGCAGTGGGTGATTCTAAACCAGATCGTTTAAATATAAAAATAATGGGAACAATTGGAAAAACAAGTGAGACAAGAGTTAGATGACAGTATGCGTCAATATTAATTTTCTGATTTTAATGGCTACATTTTATTAAGTAGGAGGATATGAAATATCTCTGCTTATAAGAAATTAAACATTGACGTATTCAAGGTTTTCAGGTATTGGGATATTATTTTCAAATAGTTCTGTAAAATATTTTTTGTACTATTTGTGCAATATTTTCATATGCTAGAGAAAGAGTAGTGTCTTCAAAATTCTGAAAGAAACAGCTGTTTACCGCCGGATTTCAATTCCCAGCTGATCGCTAATCAAGAGTAAGAATATCCTAATTTATTCATTTACATTTCTTTAAGGAACTCTGGTAGAATAGTGGTAACAAGTCAGGCTGTATCACCCATAGACCTCTACACATATATCCATCCATACACACATATGGCTTTGAATTGTTGTCAATGGATTTTCAATTAACAACCTTTCTTACTTTTGATA
>NW_006408531.1:26147207-26166358 GCF_000296735.1 Chrysochloris asiatica
AAAAACCTGGAGGAAGGTAGAATCTCCACTGAGTAGTATCCAATCTGTCTAGGCGGGGCTGATGAAATGAAATGCGGATGGGTCTCTTGTGATGCAATAGTGAATAATTGTTATCAGGACTGCTTGTGAGGGTTGGAAATGTAAAGGTAGACGTTTTGTAGAGAGGGGAGTGATTAACTTTTCAGCCTAGGAGAGGAGATCCCTGGGACCATCAAGGGAGAAGAGCGGAGAGGGGGACCCTACCCAGAGAAGCAGTGATGACTGAGATGGAGGCAGAGACAATGACGTGGAGAGATGGAGCATTTGGGGACTTTAGACACAGAGAGGGAGAGGGGCTGTGTGCTGATGACTGGGGTGCAGGCTTGTAGTGTGGTTGGTTGATGATGCATGGAGGGGATTGTAACCATGGCAATGAAACTGATATAGGATGAATGTAAAACTAATGTTCTCCCATGTAAACTATCACATAATTCACAATAAAACATTTTTTTTTTATTTTATTTAAAAGAACCAATGATACTAAAGGAAGCCTAAGTTGCAATGGAGAAAAACAAGGCTCCAGGAATTGATGGAATACAAATTGAAATCTTTCAGCAAACTGATGAAGCACTGGGGATGCTCACTCATCTGTGCTACAAAACGTGGGCGACAGCTATCTGGCCAACCAATTAGAAAAGATCTTTATTTGTGCCAATTCTAAAGAGAAGTGACCCAACAGAATACAGAAATCATCCAAAAATATCATTAATATAATATGAAAGTAAAATTTTACTTCAGTCACTTAAAAAAATGGTTGCAACAGGCCAGGAGGAAGGTTTACAAAGTTTACGCTTTGGTTGTTTAAGTTATTATATAGTCCTGAGTGTTTTTGTGTACATTCCCCCTCCAAAAAAAAAAAACCACAAAGGGAATGAAAGCAAATTCTGTTGAATGATGATGCACGGATGTTCTCCCATGTAAACTATCACTCAATTCACAATAAAAACTTAAGGGGAAAAAACCAAGTACTGTATACCCAGAAAAATTGTACTTTGCATGTAGTGGGAAAATTAGGAAATTTCCAGATAACCAAATTAAAAAGAATTTGTAGAAACCAGACCAACTTCATAAAAATTTCTTAGTAGGATACTTTGACTAGAGAACCAACAACATTAGACAGAATATATAGTACTTGGAGTCCTGGTGTGGCATTGTGGGTTAATGCGCCAGACTGCAAACCATTTGAACTGCAAGGTCGGTGGTTCAAGCTCACCAGCTAAGCTACTCCTTGGAAACCCTATACAGGGTCACTATGGGTCAGAATCGACTCGACGGCACTTGACAACAACATAATACTTGGTTGGCAATTATTTTTATTTCAGAGTTGTCTTCTCATCTTCATGGATCTGCTAAGAAATCAGAGTTTAGTCTTATTGGTTCCCTTTTGTCAATAGCTTTTCATTTTTCTTGAACTGCTTTCAAAATTCTCACTTTGTCTTTGGTTTTAGAAAGTTTGGTAGTAATGAGTTTAGGGGATTCTCTTGTGGAGTCTTGTTTTGGGTTTGGCTTCTTGAATGCATATCTTCTGGTCATTTATGATGTTAAGAACGTTTTCTTCCACCAACTGACAATTTTCTCTATGGTGTTTTTTGTTTGTTTGCTTTTTGGCTCTTCTTATTCTAGAATTCTGATGACACTTAAGTTATTCATCTTGATAGTGTCGCACATAATTTTTAGTCTTTATATGGATGTTTTTTTTCTGATTATTCCTCTTGTTGTTCTGTGCTGTGGAGTCGGTTCCGACTCATAGCAGATTAATGTTGAGAGATTGTTTTCAAGCACACTAATCTGATCTTCCATTGATTCAATCCTACTCCTTGCCTTTTCAGCGTATTGTCAATTTCTGAAATCTTAACACTAATCCTCTGGATCTCTGTTTTCTGTTTTTTATGATTTCTGATTTTTTCATTTATTTTGTTAGTTTGTCCTTGTAGTGCTTTCCTAAATTCTTCTGAAGTTTATTCTGTCTCCATTTTACATGCAGTTTTCTTGATCTAGTCTCAATCTGCTGTAGGTATCTAAATAAATTTATTTGGAATTCCTTTATCAGCAAGTTCTAATACCTTCTGCTACAATTTCTTCCTCAAAAACATTTTCTGGCTCTGTGTTTTGGTCACTTGTCTGAGCAACTTTGCCTTGTTTCTTATGGTGAACCAAAATTGTCTGTTGTATTTGATTCATTGTGGTGTCACTGTATTCATAATCAATTGATGAGTAC
This sequence comes from Chrysochloris asiatica, assembly GCF_000296735.1. Taxonomy (NCBI): domain Eukaryota; kingdom Metazoa; phylum Chordata; class Mammalia; order Afrosoricida; family Chrysochloridae; genus Chrysochloris; species Chrysochloris asiatica. The sequence goes on from NW_006408531.1 coordinate 26,149,465, forward strand.
ATGTTGGTATGTACTCTGTCTCCTTGCGGGTGTTAGAGAATGCAGTGATTCTCTGTTTACTGTTCATGTAGCCACACTGCATCAGGTCAAGAGTTCTCCCGTCTGTCTTCTCACTCACAGTTTTTGTTCAGATTCTTTTCCTAGTCAGTATTCATACTGCTTCTCTATCCTTTCCTCTGAAGCTCAGGGTTCTGGGATTATAATCTGTAATGATTTCATTCAGTCTATCATATCTTTGTTGAAAAGGGTCTGTGTTTTAAAACATCTGATTAGTCCACATTTGCTGGAACCCCATCTTTTCTTACTTTCTGGGATGTCTAGTGTATTTGGGGTTCATTGAGCTTCCTGGATATGAATATTCTCATCATTCATGATACAAGGAAACCTTTCTTTCAACAAATACTTGACAATTTTCTTGGTAAAAAATTTTTCTCTTCCTTTTTTTTGAAATGATGTACATATATTATTTATCCCTCTTGCAGATATCCCACATAATTCTTAAGCTTTCTTAATTTCTTTTCATTCTTTTTCTGATTTCCTCTAATAAATTAATATTAAGAATTCTGTCTTTAATTTTGCTAACTTTGTCTTCTATTAATTTAACTCTACTCCTTTGCCTTCCAATGGTCCTAAAATTTTAGTATTCATCTTCTGGGTTTCTACTTACCATTTTTCATATAATTTTGAATTTTCCGTTTATTTTTATCAATTTGTTCTTATATTGTCTTCCTGAATTCTTACAAAGTTTGTATTTTCATTGATTTTGTCTATGATTTCTTTAGTTTTATCTTTGTTTTCCTTGATCTCTTTCTTAATCTAATGAAGGGACCTAAGTATAAATCTTTAGAATTTCTTATCAGGAAGCTTGAATAACATAATTTCCTCTGAAAGACATTCTAGTCTTATATTTTGGTAACTTGTTTGAGCTATCTTGTCTTGTTTTGTGTGTGTATGTGTGTGATTTGAAGTCATCTCTTGTCTCAGAGACATTATGGTTTTATGAATTAATTGATTATATTAATTATTAGTTTACTTCATCCTGATTTTTCCATTTGTTTTATTTTAACCTGTTTGGGCAATAGCCACCAGTTTGGTAGCATTAGGGGGCTCATTATCTGTATCCAAATGAACTTGGTAGTAGACATGAGTATGGGCCTCAGTCTCTTATCACCAGTTTGTCAAGCAACTGAGGGTAGTTTGGGCAGTCATTCTGGAGTGGTTTGTGGAGTGATATGTGTAATAGGTATGGTTGGGTAGGTTCATTGGCTCTTCACTGATTGGTGGGAGGGGAAGGAACAGGAAAAAAGGGAATGGGAGAGGAAGAAACAGAAAGAAAAGAAAAAATAACAAGAGGATAAGAGGGAAGATATAAAAAAGAAAAAAGAAAAGGAATGGAGCAAAACATTGGCTGTCAAACAAGGTTGCAGCAAGAACATAGATCTCACTTCGTGGGATCACATAGCACAAACTGTGGAGAAGTGGGAGTGGTCAGTGCTGACCACGAAGGTGGTAGGGGATGGATGCCCACTCCATGGAGTCGCACACCACCACCTCTTGAGCTGGTGATGACAGGCACTGCAAATCAAAGAAGTGGTAAGTGTGGGATACCCACTACAATGGGATCAGAATGAAAAAAAAAAAAAAAAATGCAGGAAGGGAAAAGAAAAAATCCAAAGCAAGGAAGAAAGAATTGTGAGGAAAGAAAAAAGTTGCTCAGTACTGGCAAAAGTACTAGCTACCAAACACAACTGCTGTATCAACAATACATTTGCTCTGAAAGATTGTGCAACTCCAACTGTGCAGAAATAGGGGTGGAAACTGTTGACCACAGAGGTAGTAGGTGGTGGGACAAGTGCCTTCTCTACAGGAACACAAAACAAGTGAGGGAAGAAGAGAATGAAATAAGAAAAAAAGGTTCGGGGGAGGCAGGGAGGAAGTATAAAGAAAGAAGGGGGAAGCAGCACAGTACTGGTATAGGTACTAGCTGCAAAAAAAAAAAAAAAAAAGTAAGAGGGGAAGAGAAGAGAGGATATTTTTTAAATCTTGGGAGAAAGAGGGAAGGAAAACTAAAAAGAAACAAAGTAAGAAAGAAAATTGAGCAGCATAACACTGACAGTGTGTGGAGGTTGACCAGCTGCTTGGTAGTCATTCATATATGTTTCACGTAGTTTATTGGGTCTTTGTTGTAAAGAACTGGATAGTGTGCCATGTTGGTCACCAGACTCTCCATTTATTTTAATAGTGAATGGCATTAAGAAACTAAGATAGGGACACTAGAGAATGCTTATTGCTACTGTCATTGCTTTTAGTCCTGCTCTGCAGAACCTCTGAAGGTATATATTTATACCTTCCTAGATAAAAACATGAGTTCCACATACCACTAATTACAATCTGATCTAACACCACAGGGTATATTCTAACCTGTCCCTTTTTCATATGTGAAACTCCCTTTCCCAACATTGAGTCTATCATTCAAAATAGTAAGTATAACTAGCTCACTTTATCCTCAATATATTAATTTGTTCAAGTCTAAAATACCCAAAAATAATTCCAGAATTTCTAATCTATGTTGCAGGTAAGGGTATGGGAGCAGTACTAACAAGAGTTCAATACTTGTTTACATATTTTACCCTTTTGATTTAGGGCAAATTTATACAATAAATGACAGAGATCATAAATGTAAAATTAGATAAATGTTTCACAAATGCATACCCAGAACCTTATCAAGATACAGAACAACACTCCAGAGAATCCCCTGACTAAGAAAATTGTTTTGATTTTCCACCGCAAAGATTAGTTTTACCTGTTCTAACATGTCATTTTGCAGTCTTGGTATGTTGCTGTAGGATAAGCACTGTACTGCTAACTACAAGAGCAGCAGTTCAAACCCTTCCACTGTTCCTCAGCAATCCTATACAGAATCACTATGAATCAGAACTGACTCGATGGCACACAAAAGCAACAACATCATGTAAATAGAATCATAAAACCATCTTTTGTGGTCAATTTGTTTTGCTCTGCTTAGTATTTTTGGGATTCACCATGATTTTATGTGCATTAGTTGTTCGTTTCTTTATATTGTGTATGAAATTAATTGTATAAATACTCCATGGTTTATTTCTCCATTCATCTGAAGATGGATATTAGAAGTTTATTGTTTTCCAACTTGGAATCATTTGAATAAAACCGCTAGGAAAAAAATTCTTTCCAAAGTAGTTGTGCCCTTTTATATTCCCACCAGGAATGCCTGCAAGTTCCAGTTGCATCATCTCCACAAACAACATTTAGTACTGCCAATCTTTTTCACCCATTTTAGTAGGTCTGTAGTGGGCTTAATTTGCATTTCCCTGATCACTAGTGAAGGTGAGCATCTTTTTATAAGCTTTGCATTATTTGTATATCTTCTTTTGTGAAATGTCAAATCAAATATCTTGCCCTTTTAAAATTGGATTTTGTCTTCTTATTAATGAGGTGTGGGAATTCTTTGTATACACTGGACATTGTCAGTACTTTGTCAGATAGGTAGGTAGGTAGGTAGGTAGGTAAGTAGGCAGGTAGATAGGTAAGTAGGTAGATGGGAAAAGATAGATATATAAATACAGATAAAAAATATACAATGGGAATATTTATTCCTACTTTATGGTGGTTTCCCTGTCATCTCTTTAATGGTTCCTTTGGAAGAGCAAGAAATGTTAATTTTGATAAAGTAAATTTGTCTATTTTCTTTTATTATTGCTTATTTGTTTCCTTTTATAGAAAACTTTGCCTACTCTAAGGTCACTAAGTTTTCTAGAAGATTTATTGATTTCATTTGTTGAGGTCAATGATAAATTTTTAGTTAATTTTCATAAATGATATGAAATAAGTGTTCAGGTTCATTTTTTTCTAAGTGAATATCCAGTTGATTCAGTACAATTTTTGAAGGCTCTTCTTTCCCCACTGAGTAGTCTTGGCTTATTGTTGAAAATTAATTGGCCATATATGACTTCTTTCATTTCTCTCAGAATTATTTTAGTTTTTAGTGTATAAATCTTGAAAATATTTTGCTAACAATATATTACCCATTTTATATTGTTGTACTCTATTTGCTAATATTTGGTTAAGATTTCTAGTGTGTCCATGTTCCTAAGGAATACTGATGTATAAAAGAGATTAGGAAACATTCTATATTAAGGACCACATGTAAATATTTTTAGCATTGGGGCCATATGGTCTCTCTTGCAACTATTCAACTCTGCTATTGCAGCTTGAAAACAGTCATGAATAATTAATAGTCGTGGATGGATTTCGTCTTAAGGAGCTCTGGTAGCGTAGCAGTTACAAATCGGGTTGCTAATCTCAAGGTCTGCAGTTCGAAACGATCAGCTGTTCCATAGGAGAAAGATGAGGCTTTCTGCTACGGTAAAGATTTACAGCCTCAGAAACCCTATACAGAATTGCTGTGAGTTGGAACCAACTCCATGGCATACCACTAGTAACAATTGGCCAAAGATATATAGTTCATTGACCTGTGATCTATTGTTTTCTTGACTTGTAATGTCTTTGGTTTAAGTGACTGAATAATACTGGCTTCAAAAATAATTTGGAAAGTGTTTCTTTCTCTTCAATGTCTTCAAAAATTTTATATAAGATTGGTGTTATTCCCTCTTGAAATGATAGAAACCATAAACATGCCATCTGACCTTGGAGTTTTATTGATTTTGTTTTGCTTTGTTTTGTTTGTAGGCTCTTTTTGAAGTATATCTCAAATATTTATAATGCACATAGGGCTATTCAGAGTCCAGGTATGGTGTTGTAGAATAAATACTGGACTGCTAGCCACAAAGTTCAAGTCTACCAGTTGCTCCTCAGAAACCCTATATAGGCTCATGATGAAATGGAACCCAATGGACGGCACTTAAAAATACAACAAAGACAGATATTCAAATTTTCTTATTTTTCTTATATAATACTTGGCACTTTTTTACCAAGATATTTTATCTATTTCAGCACAGTTGTTAAATTTACTGGCAGACAGTTAGTCATTATTTTCACTATTGTAATTTGAATACCTATAGGGGCTGGTGCAAGTTCAGCAGTTCAAATCTACCAGTCACTCCACAGGAGAAAGAGAGGCTTTCTGCTCCTGTAAGGATTTACAGCCTTGAAAATCCTGTACAGATTTGCTCTGAGTCAAAACCCACTCCACAACACTAAATCATCACCACCACTACCATAAAGACTGGTATATTTTCAATAATCTCATATGCATGTGATGGACAATGAATAAAGAAGACCACAGAAGAATTGATGCATCTGAGTTATGGTGTTGGAGGAGAATATTAAAAGTACCATGGACTTCCAAAAGAAAACAAATTTGTGTTGGACAAAGTACAGCCAGAATGCTCCTTAGAAGCCAGCATGGCCAGGCTTCATCTCTCATTCTTCAGACATATTATCAGGATGGGTCAATCTCTAGGGAACAACATCATGCTTGGTAAAGTGGAGGGCCAGCAAAAAAAAAGAAGACCCCAATTAGATAGATTTGCACAGTGGCAACAACAATTGGCTCAAGCATAGCAACAATTATGAGGTTGGTGCAGGACGAGACAGTGTTTCATTCTGTTGCACATATGTTACTGTGAGTTGGTATCAACTCCATGGCACCTAACAACAAAAACAACTTTCATTCATAGTACTGGTAATTTATGTTTTCTTTTTTTTTTAATTGATTTTTGTTGATATGTCTAACTAGAAATTTTTCATTACTATTTACCTTTTCAAAATACCAGCTCTGATTTTTATCGTTTCTTTTTTGCCCTTATTTTTTTATTTCATTAAGTTCTTATTTTACTATCCTTTTTATTCTTCTTACTTTGTGCTTAGTTTACTCCTCTTTTTCTGATATTCTATGATGGGAAATTAGAACATCAATTGTTTGCCTTTTAACTTTTTTTTTAACTTTCATTTCTAGCAAATATTTATTATTGTTTTTGTTAAGTGTTGTCGAGTTGATTCTATGCATAGCAATCCTGTATAGGATTTCTGAGGACTAACTGGTCTGTTTGAATCTTTAACACTTGCAGTTAGCAATCCATTGCTTACCCTACAGCACCATACAGGTTGGTTGTTTATGTGCTGTGGAGTTGGTTCTGACTCATAGCGACTCTGTACAGGGTTTCCCAAGGCTGTAAATCTTCATGGGAACAGAAAGCCTCATCTTTCTCCCACAGAACAGTTAGTAGTTTCGAACTGCTGACCTTGCGGTTCACAGCCCGATTCGTAACCACTGTACTACCAGAGCGCCTTACTAGTACTCCATAAATATCTACACATATAAATTTATCTTCAAACTGTGCTTTATTGCAACTCACAAATTTTGTGATGTTGTGTTTTCATTACCATTCAATTCAAATCATTTTCTACATATCTTTGTTATGTCTTCTTTGGACTTGAGCTATGTTGACATGAAAACATTTCCATATTAGTTTTCTTTTTAATTTTCCAGTTCTCTCTATTGAGTTTTAGTTTAATTTTATTCTGATCATAATATAAACTCCACATTATTTCAGTTATTTTTTTTCCTTAAGGTTTGTTTTATGATCTAGAATAAAGTCTATCTTAGTAAATATTCCTGTGTCATTAAAATGAAGGCCTACAGCTTTTGCTGACTGAAATGTTCTATAAATGCCAAACAGTGTTTTACAGGTCTACTATATATTTACTGATTTTTTTCTACCTATGTATCCTACCAATTACTGCAAAAGTAGTGTTGAAATTTCCAAACTTATTGTAAATTAATCTATTTCTGCTTTCAATTCTGTCAGTTTTCCTTTGTACACTTTGAAGTTTGGCTATTATGTCTATACATATTTAGAATTGTTCTATCTTGGTGAATTTACCTCTTTATAATTATAAGCTTCCTTCTTTATATGTTCATTCCTGCTATCATTTCTACCATGTCTGATTTTAAAATAGTCACTCAAGCTCTCCTTAGCATTATATAGCTTATTGAAATTTTGTTTTGTTTTCATTTTTAACATTTTTGTTATGGTGTCACAATAACAAAAGTATACAAAGTGGTTCAAAAAGTTTGTGGGAAAATTTCATTGTATTTTTATTCTATTTTCCACAAAATATTTGAAGCCCCCCTGGTAATGAATGTTAAAAGTAATGGATATTCTGCAGTTGTTGGGTTGTTGTTTTAAGTACTACCAAGTTGGTTCCAACTCATAGCAATCCTGTATAGAGTTTCTGAGGAGTGGCTGGTGGGTTTGAACTGACAGTCTTGAGATTAGTTGATCTTATATCCTGCCACTTTGCTAAAATATCCAATGATGTCTAGTAGCTTTTTTACTGAGCCTTTGGAGTTTTCTACGTATAGGATCATATCATCTGCAAATAGAGAGAGTTTTATTTTCTCTTTGCCAATTTGGATGCCTTTAGTCTGCCTACCTTGCTGTATAGCTCTGGCTAAGACTTCCAAAATATTGAAAAGCAGGGGTGACAAAGGGCATCCTTGTCTGGTTCCCGTTCACAGAGGGAAGGCTTTCAGTTTCTCTCCATTGAGGGTAATATAAGCTGTTGGTTTTATATATATGCTCTTGATTATGTTGAGAAATTTCCCTTAAATTCCTATTTTGTTGAGTGTTTTTATCAGGAATGGATGTTGGATTTTGTTCAAAGCCTTTTCTGCATCAATTGATATGATTATGTGGTTCTTTTCCTTTTTCTTATTTATGTGGTGGATTACACTGATTGTTTTTCTAATGTTGAACCATCCTCACATCACTTTTATGAAACACACTTTGTCATGATGTATTATTTTTTTGATGTGCTGCTGGATTCTGTTGAGAATTTTTGCGTCTATATTCATGAGGGATATTAGTATATAGTTTTCTTTCTTAGTTATGTCTTTCTCTGGTTTTGGTATGAGGGTTATGCTTGCTTCATAAAAAGTATAAGGAAATTTTCTGTCCTCTTCTATATTCTGCAATAATTTGAATAGAATTGGTGATAATTGTATTTCTTGATAAATTAAAATGTTCCTTTTTGTATATGGTAACACTTTTTGTCTGAAAGTCTGTTTTGTCTTATGTTACATAGTCACTCCATCTTTCCTATACTTACTGACTGCACAGGAAAAAAAAAATTTTTTTTTCTATTGTTTTGATTACATTTTTATAAGGAAAAAAATTCTCTAACAAACAAGATGCTCAGTTGGGTCTCAAGATTTTTAGCCAGAGTAAGAGTCTCTATTTTTAAATATTACAGAAACTCAACCAAATTAATAATTATTTCAGATGCAAAGGGATTAAAACACAGATATTCTTAGCCTGGATTAAAACACAAGACCCAAATATATCTTATTATTTGTTTAATCTATTTTATTGTTCATATTTTATTCTTTCTTACCTTTTAAACTAATATGTTATTTAACTGAAAATTTACTATTGTTCAAATGATTTCTTTGTAATATCCCTTTGGATTCCTTTTTCAGTTTTTAAACATATTTTTTTGCATTTAAAAAAGTATTATAATCTACTTAGAATTACTTTTATACTTCATATGTAAAGTGCAAGAACTTTGCAAAATAACAATTCCATTTACCCACCCCACCCCCCATCTTCGTAGCCGTTTTGTCATATGTTATTTGTACATACATTTTCTCCATGATCAAGTTTGGATTTCAATGGTTATTTTCTATCTTATTTACCCATATATGTATGAAAAATTGATCAAAGAGATCCCCAGAATCTATAACCCCATCTCTTGTCTTTTTCATGAAGTAAAGTAACTTCCTTTCCTCTCATTTTTCTCTTTTCATTCCACCTTAGGGGAAAGTTTATTCATGAGAAGCAGAAGTTATATTCTGAAATGTTTTATTTTTACTTTTTCAAGTATTCAGCATGGTCTCAGGGAAAAAACCAGCAACATTATTTTTCTTAATTAACTTTGTCCATTCTTTCCTATTTCATAATTATTGTTTGAAATCCAAACTACGATTTACTCCTGCCTAACTCTTGGGTCTTGCTTCCCATTTTGATTATTGATGGATTTCTAGGGCAATTTTGATATATGAGGGGGTTTTTTAAGCATTTTTTTTTTTCCTTTTTTTCTTATAACTATTTTCCCCCTTACCTAAAATGTGTGTACCAGTAACCCATCCTTGTCTCCCCTCTGACCCCTGATGACCATCAAATCATTCTTTCAGTGTAAAAACCTTTATTTGACTTAGTACAATGTTGGGTTTATAAAATATTTGTAGTTTTGTGACAAACTTATTTTACTCAGCATACTGACTTTCAGGTTATTCCATGTTAACAGATGTTTTTCAGATTCATCGTTATTTTTTAATGTTGCATAGTATTCCATTGGAAGCCCTGGTGTGGTACCATAGGGTAAGCACTAGACTGCTAACCACCAGGTCAGTGGTTGAAACCCACCAGCCTTTCCTCGGAAATCCTATATATGATCACTGTAAGCCAGAACTGACTCAATGACATTTAACAACAGTGTTCCCTGAGTGTTTTTCCATTCTACTTTATACCAGACAGTGCTACTTGCGGTTTTCTGAAGTCTGCAGTTTCCTGAACTAGGGTTTTGTTCAGCTTCTTCTGTGTTATGGGGATCATCATCCATTGACCTGTCAAAAACACTTTTGAACACTCAATTCAGACATAATTTGAACCTATAAGGCTTCTGTTTCAGCATGGCGATCATGGTGGTGTGCTATGGAGTTGGTTTTGACTCATAGTGACTCTGTATAGGGTTTCTGAGGCTGTAAATCTTTACAGGAGCAGAAAGCCTCTTTCTTCCATGGAATAGCTGGTGGATTCAGACTGCTAACTGTGTGGTTAGCAGCCCAATTCATAACCCACTATGCAACCAGGCCGCGGCTCCCAAATGGTATAAACCACTCCTTCCTTTGAGCGTCAGGGAGACCTGCGTGTTCTATTGCTTTATAATTTTCTTAACATTTAAATGCACTTATTTGTTTACCTGAAGCTTATAAGCGCTTTTAGATCATAGAACACATCTCTTACCATTTCTTATTCCAGTCTCTTGTGCAGTACCCTATGCCGAATTCTGTTGAATAAACAAATAAAGGAAGGAAGGATTTTAAAGCTTGTGTGTACTCTTATTAAGTTACAGCAGGTAATTGTTGTTCGTGTTGTTAAGTGCCTTCAGTCAGTTCTCCAACCATGAGGTTCAAACCGACCTTGCAGTCCAGTGCAGTATACCACAACGCCATGCAGCATTAAATAGGTCAGTGTTGTTGTTAAGCGCAGTGGAGTTAGTTCCGACCCATAGCAACCCTGCACACGGTTCCCAAGAAATAGCTGGTGAGCATGAACTGCCGACCTCGCGCGGTTCAAACCAGCTTAGCACACGAGTGCATTAGCCTACAGTGCCACACCAAGAGTCCATATAAATATCTCAGAAAGGAAGTATTATTTTAAACTGGAAAAATTAAATTGAAATGAAAAAGTAAATATTATATCATAAGGATACAGTAGAAATTGAGTAAAATTATTCTTTTTCTTCATGTAAATTGAACCGTGGGTATGCAGTTTTCCATTTTTCTTAAGAGACAGAGTCTGGTATTCATGTAATTAAACTAGTTGATTTGTACAGGACCCTCACAAACACTAACCAAGTAGAAGAAGCCAGCCTGAGCTAGATCATGGGAAGAAAAGTTTCTTTGTAAGGATAAATTGCAAACATGTTTGATCATTTCAGGAACTAGTAGAGAAAAAAGGATTTAAAATTCCAAAAATTTAAGTTCAAGGCAGAGGGAAAAAAAATTAGTCTCTTAAAAATCAGTGTTTTAATGATACACAATTTTAGTCAATTAAAGTTTAGGCTAATTGCTATGGTGATTTTAGAAAAGAATGAAGCTAATGAGTTTCTGAATGTCAACTGCAATTTTTGAGTACTTTTAATTTACAATCTTTTTATTTAATGGAATGAGCATTGATGGCTCACTCTGAATGTATTCAAACTGCATTTTCGTTTTTACAGCTGTATTTTAGCATAGGAATTACATTTCATGGTAATACCCATTCCATTTTGAGAAGTCAAGTCTTAGAAAGTTCTTTGGAGTATCAAATCATATACCAAGTCAGATTCCAAAAATGACTTTTGCTCAGTGTTATATAGTAGAAAAATCTGGCCCCATATACTAATCCTATGATCTAGAGGGAAAAAATTGACAGATTGCTTGACCTAGCAAATCATTCAGATAACCACTAGGAGCAATCACCCTGCTATTTTTTTTTTTTTTTTTCAGTATGAATTTTTGATTCATATCAATGTTCACTGAAAGAATTTTTGAGGAAACTGCCTCAGGATTTTTTAATTCTCTGTAGTTTAGGTGGATAGAAAGAAACCTTTCCCCACTTTTACAGAGACAAATGGGAAAAGCAATTAGAATGACAAATTGTGTTTTCCTTCCTGTTTTTTAAAGATATTAATTATAGTAAATATGAAAATACAACACAGCTACCTATGCATTTAAATTTATTTCAGCATAGACATTTACCTAAAGATCAATACTAGTTAGAAACATATGCAAACTATGTACATGCATAAATAATTGGTGCTTTGTCTCACACTTTAAGATTTTGTTTTTTTCATTTGTTAGTATTGATGTCTTCAGAGGAGGGAGTGAAATGATACTACAAAGCCTAATGCACCAATCACACAAGCCTAATCAGACGCAGGAGAGAAGTAATGAGCTGATTTTTTCTCATTTCTTCCATGCTTTTTCCTCTTCTTGATTTTTTTAGCACTGAGGTAGCATTTGAAATCAGGGAAGGAAAAAAAAAAAAGACACTGATATAAAAAACATGAAAAGCCAAAAAAGGCATCAAACGTGACTCTCTGTGTCTGCATTTCAGATTCACATTGCCAATTATTTCAGGGCCCAGGATTATTATTCAGACACAAGGATTACCTATCCGACAAGTACTTTACTTACTCCTTAGTTGTCAGAGTTGTTGATAACAAGAACACAAACCTGGAAAATACACACTTGCAATTTTTTTCATATTCAGGTAATGATTTACTAGCATAACATTCACTAAACCGATGAACCCTTGAAAAATACCTGTCTTCTGATTTCTCTTTCTCTGTCTTTAAAATTTTAAAATTCTAACCGAGATAGTAAGGATGGCAAGACTTCATCACAACATACTTCAGACATCATGCTTAGTAAAGTAGAAGGTCAGCAAAAAAGAAGAACCTCAAAGAAATACAGTGACATAGCAGCTGCAACAATGGGCTTAGCCTAAGCAAAGATTCCACAGATGATATTGACCAGACGGCGGTTCCTTCTGCTGCATGTGGAGTCGCTACGTGTCAGAACTGATTCATTGGCACCTAACAACAATGAGAGGAACCACTAGTTTTGACACTTTTAGTGGACAGGCATTGCACTCATTTAAGAGCTTTGACCCTTTTCGGATGAACTCAGGGGCACTGATCTTTAAAACAAACTTTACACAAGATAAACACACACAGACTAATGAAGATTCAGTACAATTTAGTTGAGTGCTAGAGGACATTCAATTTAACAAGTAATAGCAGGTAATGGTCCATGTTACCTACAGATCTATTATGATAAATTATATCTAATTATGTTTTTACAATAGATAACCATGTACATTTTCCTCCATGAGTATTTGAGGAGCATGCCTAATTTTTAAGAGAGAAATCATACACCTCTCCTATAGCAAGTAGTCTGCCAACAGAGAAATAGTAAATTTCTGGGATATTTCAGAGATCTCTCAAACATCTCTGGCATATTAGAGGTCTTTCCACATAGGAAGAACGTGCATTCAAATTTTTTTCTATAAACAGTTAAGTAATTTTAAACAATCAGATCTTGGAATCTGAATGATAGTTATAATATTTTAGAAATAAAGGGGATTTAAAATTTTTACAGAAAACCTCTTGCTTTTTGACATAAGAGAAGCAAGGTTAGAGATGCAATGAGTTACTTAACAAGCCAGCAATAGAAAACAAAGACTTGGGGTATGAAATTCTCATCGCACTCCCCTCCCCCCAAGTAGCATAGTGGTTACAAATTGGACTGCTAATCACACGGTCAGCAGTTCAAAACTACCAGCTGTTCCTGAGGAGAAAGATGAGGCTTTCTACTCCTGTAAAGATTTACAGCCTCGGAAACCCTGCACAGGGCTGCTATGAGTCAGAACCGACTCCACAGCACATAACAACAACAACAATGTTTACAAAAGTAATCTTTAATTGATTACTGCTAAACATACTTGCTGATATATACGATTTTGTGTTCAAAACTGCAGAGGTTTTTTGGTGGTGGTTGCTTTAATTTTTTTTAAAGTATTTTCTGTGGAGGACTTAAGGCCTTGGTACATTAAGAAAGAATAACACAACTTGGAAATTTATTTCATAACATTATAAATGTTTGTCAGTTTATATGTCATAAAAATTCATTTTGCAATGAGAAGTTCATTCACCAAGGACTTAGGGCATACTATAATAACAACTGTTAATATTCATTATTGGCATTTATTCTGTTCTAAGTCTTTATTTCAATTTTTTAAAACCCCAGTAATTGGTAGCAAATAGAAGATTAAAATCTCAATGGGGAAAAGCCTTTCAAACACAAAGTAATCAAAGTCTACTCATATTTTCTCAGGATTTTCTTAGGACCATTTAGTTTTGACTTGACTTTGGTCCACTAACCTGACCTGTGTAATAATATTCTTTTTTCTTTCTTTCCTAATTTGAACATTTTAGCAACTACTGCAAGTTTAATTTTAGAAAGCAATAATTTGTAAACTTTTATAAGATTCTATGCCTATTAATTTACAAAACAGTAAGCAAATCTTAAGGAACCTGAAGGTGAATTGGGTAAAGTGTTGGGCTGTTGATCAAAAGGTTCGCAAATAGAACCCACAAGTTGCTTCCATGTGAGAAAGATGAGGCAGTCTGCTACCACAAGAATGTATAGCCTCCAAAACTATATGGCAGTTCCACTTTGTTTTATAGAGTGGCTATACACAGGACAGTGTTTCGTTCTGCTGTGCATAAGGTCGCTATGGGTCAGTACCGACTCGATGGCACCTAACAACAACAACAATTCTATGTGCTAAGGAGTTCTGGTAGCCTAGTGGTTACGAATCAGGCTGCGAACCGCAAGGTCAGCAGTTCGAAACTATCAGCTGTTCCTCAGGAGAAAGATGAGGCTTTCTGCTCCTGTAAAGATTTACAGCCATGGAAACCCTGTACAGGGTCGTTATGAGTTGGAAACAACTCCACAGCACATAACAACAACAGCATGAGTCAGAATTGACTGTATGGCAGTGGAATTTATTTGGTGATTTTTCTTTTCTTAAGTAAATCTTAATGGAATTTAATTGAGAATAATGTTCAGGACTTTTTCATTGTTACAAAGTATAAAGTTTGATATCTTAACATATTTTACATGTAAATGCTTCACTAATTACTATGAGGCATGAGAAGTAGATTAAAGACTGCACATTTAAGAGATAAAATCATAAAATAAAAAATAAGATTGACAAAGCATTGAAACATTTCCAATTAGCAAATGTATTGACTGATCTTCCTGTATAACCCAATTCAATGGATATTCCCTGCTAGAAATGAAGCAGTGAATTAGACACACACACACACACACACTGTTCTTCTATATTGAGAGCTACACATAGGTAATTGCTTTAAACTGAATAATCTCAACCCCTCCCTTATAAATGGAGTGTATCCAGTCACTGTTCAGTGACAGAAACTGCTCTCCATGTGATACAGCTTTGTATGTAGACCTCTAGTTCTAAGAGTTATAATGATGCTTTTTATCATGATCACAAAGCATTTAATTGCATAGAGCAATTTAGAAAACAGTCTAGGTCAAGACAGATGGTAATCTAAGACAGATAGCACTGATGTGGAAAACCTAGAGGGTATGCAGACAACAAAATAATAAGCAATGAATAATTACAAAGATAAAACTTAGTATTTTCACTGTATTTCTATTCAGAGTAAATGCATTTTGGATAGCAACAACCTTTGATTGCTACATGCTTCCAAGAACTGTAAGGTGCTATTATTTTCATGCCAGTGTTCATTACTCCAGAGACCATGATTTCCTAGCTATATCCATGGATGGATAAGGGCAGAGGGGAGGGAAAGTAGTAAAAAATTAATATGTCCAAATAGTCATTTATGTGCAGCACCATTTAAGTTATTTTTTTGTATAATAAACATATGGGTAGCAAATCATGTACAATTCAATAACATTAAGTTTGTTCATCACAATGTGTAACATTATCAGTTTCCAAATATTGCCATCACCCTTAACAGAAATTCAGAGTCCTCCTAAGAAATGAGTCCTCCTTACCTATTTTCTCCTGCCCAGAGATGTAAATTTATTACCACTAATAAATTTAGGTATGTAGATGCTTTGTACTCTTCCTTTCCAACCTAGTCCCATCACTATGGTTCCCACAAAGAAGCGTGGCAAGAAGAAGAAGAGCCATTCTGCTATCAAGGAAGTCATGACCAGAGAGTATACCATCAACATTCACAAGTGGAGTAGGCTTCAAGAAGCGTGCCCCTCAAGCACTCAAGCAGATTCGGAAATTGGCCGTGAAGGAGATGGGAACACCAGATGTGCGCATTGACACAAGGCTCAGCAAAGCTGTCTGGGCCAAAGGAATCAGGAACGTCAGTACTGTATCCAGATGTGGTTGCTCAGAACATGTAATGAGGATAAAGATTCACCAAACAAGCTCTACACGTTGGTGACCTATGTGACAGTCACCACTTTCAAAAACCTACAGAGAGTCAATGTGAATAAAAACTAACAGTTTATGATCAAATAAATTTTTAAATCTGTCTGCCTTAAAAAAAAAAAAATAGGTCTGTATACTCTTGCCTGGAGCCCAAGTGGCATAGTAGTTTATTATTTGGATTGCTAACATAAGGTCAGCAATTGTAACACACCAGTCTACACTCTGAGGAAAAAAGACAAGGTTTTCTGCTGCTATGGATTTAAACCTCAGAAACCTCATACAGGTGTCTATGAGTCAGAACCAAGTCCATGGCATACAACAACATACACTTGTCTAGTCTAGATATTTAATATGAGTCAAATCATACAATATGTATGCTTTTATGACTGACCTATTTCATTCAGCATATTGTTTTCCATGTTCATACATGTATCAGGACTTCATTGACTTTATGTTGCTGTTGATAGGTACTGTCCAGTAAGTTCTGACTCATAGCGACCTTATGCACAACAATACAAGACTTTGCCCTTTCCTGTACCATCAACCAATTGTTACATTTGAGCCCATTGCTGCTGCTACAGTGTCAACTTACCTCATTGGGGGCCTTCCTCTTTTTCACTGACCCTCCACTTTACCAAGCATGATGTTCTTCTCCAGGAACTGGTCTTTCCTGGTAACATATCTGAAGTATGAGAGCTGAAGTCCTGCCATCCTGGCTTCTAAGGAGCATTCGGACCATACTTCTTCCAACACAGATGTGTTTGTTCTTCAGGTAGTCCATTGTTGCTGTTGTTGTTAGGTGCCTGAGTTGATTCTGAGTCATAGCGCCACTAAACACAACGGAATGAAACACTGCCTAGTCCTGGGCCAACCTCACAATCTTTGCTACACTTGAGCCCATTGATGATGCCAATTTGCCAATCCATCTCGCTGGGATCTTCCTCTTTTGTTCTCACCCTCCACCTTACTAAATATTATATCCTTCTCCAGTGACTAGTTGCTCTTGACAATACTTCTGAAGTATGAGAGACAAAGTTTGGCCATCCTGGCTTCAAAGGAGCATTCTAACTGTACTTTATCCAACACAGATCTATTTGTTCTTTTGGCAGACCATGGTA
>NW_006408531.1:26167748-26177456 GCF_000296735.1 Chrysochloris asiatica
CATCCTCTTCTGAATCTGGCTTGAACCTCTGGAAGTTCTCTGTCAATGTATGGTTGCAGCCATTTCTGTATTACATTTAGTAAAACTTTACTCGCATGGGATATCAGTGATATTGTCCAATGATTTCTGCATCCCTTTGAGTCACCTCTCTTTGGAATGGGTACAAATATGGATATGTTCCAATCATTTGGCCAGGTAGTTTTCTTCCAAATTTCTTGGCATAGATGATTAAGAGCCTCCAGTGCCACCTCAGTTTGTTTACAGATTTTAATTTTTATTCCATCAATTCCTGGTGCCTTGTTGCTTGCCAATTCCTTCAATGCACCTTAGACTTCTTCCTTCACAATCATTGACTCTTGATCATATGCTACCTCTTGAAGTGGTTGAACACCAATCATTTCCCTTTTGGTACAATGACTCTGTGTATGCATTCAATTCTTCTTTTGATGCTTTCTGCATCGTTCACTAATTTGCCCAAAGAATCCCGCAATAACACAAGTCGAGGCTTGAATTTTTATTTCAGTTCCCTCAGCTTGAAAAATGCTGAGCATTTTCTTACCTTTTGGTTTTCTAACTCCAGGTCTTTGCACATTTCATTATAATATTTCACTTTGTCTTCTCAAGCTGACCTTTGAAGTTTTTTTGTTCAGCTCTTGTACTTCCTTATTTCTTCTATCTGCTTTAGCATCTCTACACTGGAGAACAAGTTTCAGAGTCTCTTCTAACATCCATTCTGGTCTTTTCCTTTTGTCTTCTTAATGACCTTTTGCTTTCTGCCTGTATGATGTTCTTGATGTCATCCCACAACTCTTCTGTTCTTCGGTCTTTAGTATTTAATGTATCAAATCTTTTCTTCAGATGATCTCTAAATTCAGGTGGAATGTATTCAAAATCGTATTTTGTCTCTCTTGGACTTACTTAATTTTCTTCAGCTTCAGTCTGAATTTTCATATGAGCAATTGATGGTCTGTTCCACAGTCTGTCTCTGGTCTTATTTTGACTGATGATATGGAGCTTTTGCATCATCTCTTTCCACAGATGTAGTCAATTGGATTTCTGTCTATTCCATCTGGTAAGGTCCATGTGTACAGTCATCTTTTATGCTGTTTTTAAGAGGTATTTGAAATGAACAAATCATTGGTCTTGCAGAAATCTATCATGTGATCTCCAGTATCATTTCTATCACCAAGGCCATATTTTCCAGTCCTGGTGTAGCGCTGTGGGTTAATGCGCTGGACTGCAAATTCGTTTGAGCTGAAATGTCGTCAGTTCAAGCACACCAGCTGCTCCTTAAAACCCTATACAGGGTCGCTATGGGTTGGAACCAACTCGATGTCACTTAACAACAACAACAATCTTTTCTTGTTGTTTCCAACCTTTGCATTCCAATCACCAGTAATGACCAATACATCTTGACTGCATATCTGATCAATTTCAGACTGAAGAAGTTGGTAGAATTCTTCTATTTCATCCTCACTGGCTTTAGTGGTTGGTGTGTAAATTTCAATAATAGTAGTATTAACTGGCTTCCTTGTAGACACATGGATATTATCCTATCACAGACAGCATTATACCTCTTCACAGATCTTGATATGTTCTCTCTGACAATGAATGCAACACCATTTCTCTTCAATTTGTCACTCCTGGCGTAGTAAACAATGTGATTGTCAGATTCAAAATGGCCAATACCAGTCCATTTCAACTCACTAATGCCAAGGATATCAATGTGTATGTATTCCATTTCATTTTGTTAAATTTCTCATTTTCCTAGATCCATACTTTATACATGGCAGTCCATGGTACTTTTAATAATCTTCTCCAACACCATAACTAAAATGCATCAATTATTCTACAGTCTACCTTATCAATTGTCCAACTTTCATATAACTTGGGAGACTTCTGACAAGATGGTAGACTAGATAGATGCATTATATGGGCCATCTATATCAAAGACCAAATGAAACAGACACAGATGAAAATCCTAGAACCCTGAACTTTGGAGGACAGTATACAATAGTGAACCAGAAAAAAAAAAAAAAACACAGAAGGAATAAAAGCAAATACTGTTGAATGATGATGCACAGAGGGAATTGTAAATATTGCAATGAAACAAAATACAATAGGATGAGTGTAAAACCAATGTTCTCCCATGTAACCTATCACTCAATTCACAATAAAAACCTTTTTTTAAAAAAACGCACTACCATGATGAATCTCTTTTAATCACTTGGTTCAATAAAACCTGCTTCCTTGAACAAAAAAAAAAAAGAAGAAGAAGAAGAAGTGAACTAAGTGAACTGAGTACTTTCTAGCAGGAGAGGTTGAGCAGGGATGGTGAGAGAGGGAAACAGACTTGTGAATGACCTGCCAGACTCAACACAACAAGCTTGTGAGCACCTTTGGCAAAAGAAGGTGGCCTGGAAGAGCAGATTCCCACATGAGATAGGAAAGGTATGATTCCTTCTTTGTCCCCACACTCCCCTGGTGACCAGAGGTGTGGCCAGCTCCCACTCTCATCCACCCCAAGAACAGACCCTATTCTCCAGGAGTTCAGAGCCACATTGTTGGGAGCCATGCCAATGCAAATCAGGGGTGAGCTGTGGCATTTCGATGAGACACTGTGATGCCTGGATTCAGGCAGACTCAGTTACAGACCTACAGAATCCACAGAGCCACCAGACCAGAACTTAATAAGTTATTCTGCCCCCAACTGCCCTTCCATCCTAACACTGGAACTGGCACCATCAAGGGTCTCTATGAACTACTTCTATATTGAAAGCCCTGAAAATAGATAACAGGAATTTCATCTAGGACCAAGAAATCTGTTGTCACATCCCACCTACATCAACCTTTTGAGATCCTTGGCTTGCAGAAGCCTCCTAGAATTTTCTCCTCTCTAAGTCCAACAGCTACACTGGGTTTTTTGTGTGTTTGGTTTTTGGGGGCGTAGAGATGGTTTGTTTTCTTTGTCTTGTTCTTGTTTCATTGTTTTTATTTGTTTATTCTTTATCTTCCTCCTTCTCTTTTCACTGACTTGAACTTTATCCTTTCCCTATCAGCTGTTGTTTTCCTTCTGTTTCTCATTTCTGCTCTTCTTTTTTAACCTTTTGATCTTTATTTACTACTCTCTACTCTCTCTCTTTTCATGTCCCCTCATCCTGGTTTTTATAAATTTTTGTTTTGTTTTGTTTATTTCTTCCTTTATTGCTTCTCTTATTTTTCTCTTCTATACTTCCATTTTCCAGTTGCTCTTTTCACTTTTTGTTAGTCTTAAGTCTTTTGGTTGTTGTTATTTCTTCCTTTCATTTTCTTCCTTATTTTTCTCTTCTATAGCTCCACTTACCTTTCCCTCTTTTATCTTTGTAGTTATTATATTCTTGTTTATGCTTGCTGCCTTTTTTTTTCTTCTCTTTATTATTTTCTCTTTTCATTGTTGGTTCCTTGTTTGCTTATTCTCTTTTGCTTTCTTGTGTGTGTGTGTGTTTGTGTGTGTACAGGAGTGGTTTTCTCTTTCCAGTCCAACAAGAGATGGCAACTGTGCCCATGTATACCAGCCATAACAATACCATCTGCAGCTGGGCAAGAGCTGGTACTAGCTCATATACCATCTGAACAATGAAAGACAGCAGCCAACATCAGACAAACCCACACTAAACTGAGATGCACAAATGGCAAATGAGAACAGTTGATGAGATCCTAAAAACACACCAACATACAATTATCAGCTAAATATATATACAACAACCCCATAATGCTCCAGAGACAACAGACAATTTTAACTCACATGAAGAAACAAGAGATAATGACTCAAGCAAATGACCAAGATGTAGCGCTAGAAAATATTTCACAGGAAGAAAAGGTAAGGAAGTAGTTGAAAGAATTTAAAAGAATGCTATTTAGGTACCTTGAAAGGATTTGTAGAAAGATCAAGGAAAGCAAAGAAAACATGGGGAAAAAATTAAAGAATTAAGGAAAATACTACAAAACAACAGATGAAATAAATGTGAAATTTAAAACAATATGAAACTCGCAATTAGACATCCAGAACATTAATGTTATATCTCAGAAATAGATAATACATTGAAAGGGCAAGGGGAAAGATTTGAAGTAATAGGAGTCCAAATTAGTGAGCTTGAAGATAAGTCACTCGATACTAACATATATTAAAAAAAAAAAATCAGAAAAAAGAATGAACAACCCAAAGAAAGTGTAAGAGTTATGTGGGACACTATGATGACAAACAACTTATAGGTGACTGGAATTCCAGAACAGAAAGAAACAATACAGAGAAAATTGTTGGAGAGTTGTTTGAAGAAAACTTCCCTAACATCATTAAAGACAAGAAGATAAGCAGTCAAAACTGAATGAACCCCAAACAGGATAGACCCCATAAGAAAATCACCAAGACAATAATCAACTTTCCAAAAATCAAAGACAAGAAAAGAATAGTGAGAGCAGCTCGGAAATAATGAAAAGTTACCTACAAAGGAGAAACAAAAAGATTAAACTCTGATTTTTCAGCAGAAATCATGCAGATTAGAAAGTAATAGGATGACTGACGTATACAAAACTGGAAAAAAAAAAAAAAATGGCCATTCAAGAAGCATATACCCAGCAAAAATGTCCCTCACATACAATGGAAAAATTGGTAAATTTCCTGGGAAACAAACATTAAAGGAATTTGTAATGACCAGACCAACTTTACAAAAAATACTAAAGGGTGTTCTTTGGACAGAGAACCAACCAACAACAGCAGACAACAACCTGAAATTACCATGACAACACCACCCAGAACTCAATCCAGATATAGAAGTATTAAAAGCAAAGCAAACCTATAAGACTGAAAATAGTGGACCAGAAACATTAATTCATAATGATGTCAACCACAAAGCAAAAAGAGGGAATAGTGTAGATAAAGAACTTCTTAAAGGCAGGAAAGTCAAGTGGATTTCTAGATACAACAGACTGTTTTAAATAGGGAAAAATATTAATAAATTACAGGGTAGGTTTTTCCTTCACACTATTTCTCCATGGCCTTGGGTCTCAAGTAATACTTGAAGCATGTTAAAGCATCTAAGCATTAGATGGTCAAAAAAACTAATAGGTGTTTTTGTGCCTCACCCATTGACAGGTCCCCACAAGCCCCAGGAATCAACTCAAATATGCCTTGAATGGAGATGAGGTTAAAATATATATGCATACATATATATAGGCAGTGCTTTCTCAGAATCAATGACAATATTCAAACTGACATCACATACCCTGCTGGATTCATGAAGTCATCAGCAACAAGAAGACAGGTGAACATTTTTGCCTGATCTATGACACCAAGGTCATCGCATCACAGTTAAAGGGCAAAGTACAAGCTGTAAAAAGTGAGAAAAATATTTGTTGGTACAAAGGGAATCTCACACTTTGTGCTATATGATGCTTCAATTATCTGTTACCTAAGTATGTTTGAATGGCAAGCTCACCAGCCACTCCTTAGAAACCATATATGGGATCGCTATAGGTTGGAATCGACTCGATGACATTTAACAACAGCAACAACAACACAGTCTTAACCTTGCTCCATTAGACTTTCAACTGTTTAGTCCCCTGAAAGCAGCCCTTCCAGAATAAAGAGTCATCTCTGACAATGATGTCAACACAGTGGTGTATTCATTGTTCACAGCTAAGTCTAAAACATTTTTCAACAACGGACTACAAAAGCTTTTTGACAGATGGACAAAGTGTATTAAAAAGTAAGGAGATTATGTCGAAAACAATGTATTTGTCTTTTCTAAAAGTTGATTAAAATAAATTCTACAGCCAGAGTGTAGAAAACTTTTGACTCACCTTGGTATATACTGGATTGCTCAGTAGTTAGTCCCCTACATACAACATATTTGAGTTACAATGAACTTCATTTTTTAATACAATTTATCATTAGTTGGAGTCCTGGTGTAGTACTACAGGATAATGCACTGGACTGCAAGGTTGATTTTAACTGGAAGGTTGGTGATTCAAACTCATCAGCTGCTCCTCTGAAACCTTATACAGGGTTGCTATGAGGCAGAACTGACTCGACAGCGCTTAACAACAATAACAACACTATATACAATGTTGTAGTACGTAATTTGCTGATGTT
The DNA here is from genome assembly GCF_000296735.1 of Chrysochloris asiatica. Lineage (NCBI taxonomy): Eukaryota > Metazoa > Chordata > Mammalia > Afrosoricida > Chrysochloridae > Chrysochloris > Chrysochloris asiatica. The sequence continues at coordinate 26,173,879 of NW_006408531.1, forward strand.
ATCATTCTCATGTTAACCTGTTGCAGACCGTGTAAGACTAATCAGAGGTTCGAGGCCCGCTAGGGCCGAGTGTAACAAATGAGGCCACTGGCAGTTAATGGCAAATTGCTTTCATATTAATATTCAGGTATATATATTAAATTAATACACTGGAGCCTTTGACAATCCACAGATAAATGTGATATTTTCCTAAAGCCAAGACTGAAGGTTGTAAGGTTAAGCATTTCTCCAAAGGATTAACTAAAAATGTCTTAGCTACTTCACAGCTCTTTGTTCTATAGACAAAGAACCCATCCTCCCTAATCCTTTTCCAGGTGCAGCCCATTCACCTGGGCGTCTGGAGTCCTCCTGCAGACCTGGCTCAGGAAGCCAAAGCAGCAGGACTCCACCCAAGCTTTTGTCTTTAACTCTCACCTTCCCCCAACTATGCTCAGGGGCTATAGATATGTTAATTGGGCCTGAGAATCCAAGTTGCTGGCCTGGGATTCGAACCAGGGAAGTACTATGTAAAGTTACCTGAATGTCTGGAAAAGTACTGATGTTAGCTGTACCTTGCCTAAGTCCCTCCCAGCTTGGTGTGAAGCTCCTCCCCTGAATAAAGCAGAGGCCCGGGCCTCCCCAGGTAGCATTACTGGTTGGCAGGCATGGAGTAAAGATCAGTGCCTTACTGGTTGGCAGGCATAGAGTAAAGATAGCAGTGCATTACGGGTTGGAAGGCATGCAGTAAAGATTGCAGGGCAGTGAGTTGCTGCCTGCAGAGGCCACGATGCCTGTAGTCCCAAGCCTGCCTATCAGTGATGTATCCACCCTGGCTTTGGGGTGCCTCTTTGTCTCTCTCTTTGTCTCTTTCTGTGTATTCTTTATATATATGAATCGCCGTCAGGTATCCTCTCCTCGTGAACTGAACCCCAATGTCAAGGCGGGTCCCCGACATTAACCCCAAAGATAAAGATAGAATTCTTAAAGATACTGATAATAAAAGACAGTATTAATAAAAACTAAAACAAATTATGCCAGAACTGATTTATGACAGAATCATATGGAAGGAACCCACTGTAAAATGGGGACTACCTCCAATTCTGTGTTTCATTTTTAGAGGAACTGCCAAACTATTTTCCGTAGAGGCAAACCATTTTACAATCCCTTAAGCAATGGTTGAGGTTTTCTGTTTATACATAGCCTCGCCAATGCCCGTAGCTTTCTGTAGTTTTTTATTTTGTTTTATATCACAGCCATCTTAGTGGGGATAAAGTGAAATCGCATTACTGTCTTAGTGTTCATGTCCCTCATTTTTTTAAAAGTGATCATTGGCCAGTTGCATTTCTTCTGTGTTGAAAAGTCTACTCAAGTCATTTACCCATTTATTAATTGGGATGTTTGCCTTATTATGGTTAAGTTGTAGGAGTTCTTTATATGTTCTGTATATTAAACCCTTATCAGGCATATTGTTTCCAAAGTTTATCTTTGAAACTGTAGCCTTTCCTTTCACTTTGTTGACTTAAGACAAAAGCTTTGATAGTATATGTTGTTGTTGTTGTTGTTGTTAAACACTTCTAATTATCAAGGAATACTTATCTCTCCATACAATAATGGGTGATTACTACTGAGAATTGTTTTGAGTTTAATGGTCTATGGTAGTTTGAAAAATATGTTTTTAATATTAAGTAATATCAACATAGAATTTTGCATTTCTGTAAGAGTTCATTAAAATTATAAGAATAAAAATCTCTGAAAATATTTAAAATAAATAAATATACATTCAATGACATGATGATAACAATAATAAACAGACTTTGCTATTGAATTTTCATAATGTGGGAAGCATGGTGACTCCATAGGATAAGTCTTGAACTACAAACCACAGAGTCAGTGGATGGGGCCCACCAGCTGCTCCAGGCAAAAAAGATGAGGCTTTCTGCTCCCATACAGATTTACAGCCTCAGAAACCCTCAAAAGGGTCGCTATAAGTTGAACCTACTCCACCTCACTTAACAAAAATAACAGCAATGTGATGTGAGCTTCCCACTGTTCTTTAAAAGACTTTTGGCTGCTACCAATAAATCTTCATTCCAAAGAGAAGGATAATTGGGATCATTTTCATGTATTTGTAAATTATAATGATAATCTATTATTAAAGGAAAGAAAAAAATCCTTTATTTTCATAGAAAGTTTTCTAACACAACCTAATATGTTTTCATATCTGTTGCCTGTAATGTTAGATTCAAGCAAAATATATCAATATGAAAACTGGTAAATATTTTTAAAGGCTCTCACTCTTTGATGGTGAACACTTTAAATTCAGCTTGTCATGGTACTACTAAGAAAAGAAAATAATTAATGACCCTGGGAACAAAATATGAGCTTTGAAAAGTAGATTATAACAGTTACCTTTAATTTTCTAAATTTTGCTCAACTGAAAATCAGTTCTGCTTTAATGTAATACATGCATTCATAGAAATAGCAACACTATACAAGAGAATCAATAAAAACCACAGAGTTTATGCCAAAACTAGGCTTGGGGCATAATACTAAAAAGATAACACCCTAATAAAAATAGTAACATAATTTCACACTTAAAAATGGTTAAAAAATACATAAAAACTACAATAAATATGACACTTTACCTTGGAAATGACCTGAAATTTGCTTGTTGAAGTAGGAACTTGTAGGGCTACAGCTTGTGTTATTGTACAGTGATAAAGGAAAGGTTTTTCTGAAATTGACAGAAAATTGTAATTCCAGATGTAGAGTGGTGTGGGCAGCTGATTGCTTTTGTGAGGTGAGATTGTCTGGGTGTTTGGTTTATTCCACAAGGTTCAGATCAGACTAGTTTTTCTCCAGGGCGAAATCAGAAATAATCAAAAACAAAATATGCTTGATTCTAAAATTGTTACCTAATTCATCAAAAGCTTTGGAACAAATTTGCATTATTTAAAACAAACACTATGGTAGAAATGACTATGCAACCTTGGTTGAACTCAAAATTATATTTGTATGTAACAGAATGTCACAAGAAAATCATTTATCAGATGTTTAGTTTTCTGGAAAACACCAATCTCTAATAGTAACTAAATCAAAGTGACTGAAACTGTCAAATACACATGTAAACTACAGAATAATTACAATAGAAGGAAATATTAAACCAGAACTACTCAAACTATGAACTGCAGAATTCATAAAAACTCAGATTTTCCAATTCCAGAATTTCTGATTTAATATTTGCCTTTCTAAAAGTTACCAGGAGATGCTAATGATGTTGGTCCAGGTGCCATCATTCGAGATCCACTGTGTTACTTACTGCCGTTGAGTCAATTTCAAGTCATAGTAACCTGATAGGACACAGTAGAACTCCTCCTTACAGTTTCCAAAACTATAAGTCTCTACAGAAGCAGACCGGCTCACCTTTCTAGTATTGTCCATTTCTTTCTGGTACAGTGACTCTGTGCCTTCCCTCCATCTTCTTTTGATGCTTTCTGTATCATTCAATAATTTGTCCACAGAATCCTTTAATATTTCAAGTCAAAGCTTGACTTTTTTCTTCAATTCATACAGCTTGAGAAATGCTGAGTGTGTTCTTC
>NW_006408531.1:26178421-26180086 GCF_000296735.1 Chrysochloris asiatica
TCCCAGAATTAAATTGACAGAAGGAAGAGTCGAGAACAGAACAAAACTATAAGAACAAACTCAGAGAATCTGGGAGGTCAGTCTATGATCAAAACAAGAACAATGTAAAAGAAGGTAAACAATGTAAAAGAAGGTAAACACGTAGGTAAACCCAAATGGTGAGAAGATCAGGTAGATTACAGGATAAAACAGACTGCACTAAAAGGAGAGAAAAATTAATGGACTATAAGGCAACCTCAAAGAAATTCAATGAACCCCAGGAAGGATAGACCACAAAAGAAAATCACTGAGACATATCATAATCAAGCTCTCCAAAATCAACATATATCAAAATACTACAAAGCATCTTCTCAGACCACAATGCTATCAAATTAGAAATCAACAATAGAAAAACCAAGTCAAATACATGGAAACTGAACAACACCCTGCTGAAAAGCGATTGGGTAGTAGAAGAAATTAAACATGAATTCACAAAGTTCCTAAAAAAATTTGAGAATGAAAACACAACATACCAATATCTTTGGGACACAGCAAAAGCGGTGCTGAGAGGACAATTTACTGCAATAAATGCACACATCCAAAAAGAAAAAAAAAACAAAATTAACATATTAACACAGCATCTACAACAATTAGAAACAGACCAACAGAGTGAACCTACAGCCACCAAAAGAAAAGAAATAATAAAGATTAGAGCAGAAAAAATTAGATAGAAAACAGAAGAACTATAGAAAGAATCAACAGGATAAGAAGCTATACAGCAAGACAGGGAAATTAAAGGCATCCAAATTGGCAAAGAGGAAGTAAAACACTCTCTATTTGCAGACGATATGATCCTATATGTAGAAAACCCCAAAGACTCAGTAAAAAAATCTGCTAAACCTCATTGGAAGATGCAGCAAAGTGGCAAAATATAAGATCAAAATACAAAAATCAGTTGGATTCCTCTACACCAAAAACGACAGCACTGAGAAGGACATTGGGAAAGCAATACCAAAATTTATTACACAGCTACACTGGTCAAAACAGCCTGGTACTTGTACAATGAAAGATACATAGATCAATGGAACAGAATCGAGAATCCAGAAATTAACACATCTACATACAGCCAACTGATTTTTGACAAAACACCTAAGTATATCTCATGGGAAAGTGATTGTCTCTTCAACAGATGGTGATGGCAGAACTGGAAAGTGATATGCAAAAGATTGAAACAAAACTTTCACCTAACACCTTATACAAAAACCAACTCAACATGGATTAAAGATCTAAATGTGAATCCCAGAATTATGAAGGCCACCAATGAAAATATAGGGACAAATGTGAGGACACTAATTCACGTTTTGAAAACTACACAAACAAAAGTAGACAAAATACATAAGTGGGACATACTAAAAATTAAAAACTTATGTGCATCAAAAGACTTCACCCAAAGAGTAAAAAGGGAATGGGAGATAATGTTATTTATTATTCCCATTCCCACAGAATGGGAAATAATCTTTTGCAATTACACATCAGACAAGGGACTTATTTCTAAAATATATAGGAAACTACAACACCTCTACAAGAAAAAGACAAATAACCCAATTGAAAAATAGGTACAGGACATGAACAGACACTTCACAAAGAAGGAGATCCAGGCAGCCAACAAACATGAAGAAATGTTCA
>NW_006408531.1:26181951-26185575 GCF_000296735.1 Chrysochloris asiatica
TTTCTTTTCATTCTGAGTTGTGCCCCATCAGCAAATGAAGAAAACTTTACTCCATTTGTGTCATCAAAGTCAACTCTATTTTGAAGAAGGCAGCTCTTCCCCAAACGTATTTTTAGTGCCTTCAAACCTGACATGCTCATCTTTTGGCTCTACATAGGACAATATTCTGGTGATCTTCATCACATTTCAATATTCAATATTCTGCTGCTGACAGTGCTCCACTGCTACTCATAAGGTTTTCAGTGACTAAATATTCAGGAGTAGTTCGTCTCTCATTCCTAGTCTGTCTTCATTTGGAAGCTCAGTTGAAACCTGTCCACTATGTGTGGCCCTGCTGTTACTTAAAATACTGGTGGCATAGCTTTCAGAATCACAGCAACATGCAAGCCACCACAGTACGACAAACTGACAGATAAGTGGTGTATTTAGAGACCATCTCAAGAACAGATTTGACGTATTAAACAATAATGACCAAAGACCAGAGATGTTATGGGATGACATCAAGAATTGCATACATGAAGAAAGCAAAAGGTCATTAAACAAACAGGGAAGAAAGATGGATGTCAAAAGAGAGTTTGAGACTGCTTGAACACAGAGAAGCTTTGCAACAGAAGAAAGGATGAAGAATAAGAGCTGAAGAAAAAGTGTCAAAAGGCAGATCCATAAAACAAAGTATTAAACTGAAATGTGCAAAGACCTGAAGTTAAAAAAACAAAAGAGTAGGACTGAGAACCAACAACAGAAGACAGCAACCAGAGATTAACATACATGACAACACCACTCTGAACTCAAACCACATACAACAAACCTATAAGACTGAAATTAGGTAACCAGAGACATCAATTTATACTAAAGTCAATTACAAAGCAAAAAGAGAGAATATTGTAGATACAGAACTTCCAAATGGTGAGTAAGTCAATATATTTCAAAATAAAGCAGTATTTTAAATTGGGAAGAATTAATAAATTATTTGGTAACCTCATATGAAATTAATATACCTTCACTTCAAAAGAAAAATTTAGTTAAATATTAAGAGAACAAAAATGAAAATGTGAAGAAAACTGACATACAAAATAAACTAAGTGCAGAATAATTAATGGAACAAAGAAACTAGCCACACCACAAAAAACACACAGCAAAATGATAGTAATCAATTCATATTTATGGATAATTACACTGGATTCAAATGAATTAAATGCACCAGTAAAGAGACAGTGAGAGTAGAATGAATAAAAAAGCAGGATCCTTCAATATGCTATCTATAAGAGATACATCAATTAGATGGAGACAGTCTAAATACCCTCTAACAGAAAAATGATTAAACAAATTTTGGTACAAACACACAATTGAATACTACAAAACACTGAAGAATAACAATGAATCTGCAAAACACATCACAAAACGGATGAACCTAGAGGCCATTATGTTGAAGGAAATTAGCCAGTCACAAAAGGACAAATATTGGTATGAGTTCAATGTTGTAAAAAGTTAATAAAATGTTTTTTTTTTTTGATAAAAGAAACAATCTGTGATGATTAGGAAGGGAGAAGGATGGAGGGAAAATTACTCACAGGCTAGAGGGTGGTGGTGCTGATGTGCCATGGAGCTGGTTCCAACACATCCTGTACAGGGTTTCCGAGGCTGTAAATCTTCATGGGAGCAGAAAGCCTCATCTTTCTCCCACAGAATTGCTGGTGATTTTGAACTGCTGACCTTGAGGTTAGCAGCCCAACACATAACCAGTGCTACCAGAGTTCCTTAGGCTAGAGGGCAGACACATGTTAACATGAAGAATGTGGCAGGCAATATATACTAAGAGAGAGGCTAGCAGAAGAAAGATGAAGGTAGCCGGAAACATGGAGGAATGCAAGAGTTAAAGTGAATAGAGGTAAACACTGTTAACTATTGGCATATGAAGGAGCTCTGGTAACCTAGTGGTTATGAGTCAGGCTGCTAACCTCAAGGTCGGCAGTTTGAAACTACAGGCAGTTCCACAGGAGAAAGATGAGACTTTCTACTCCCGTAAAGATTTGCATTCTCAGAAACCCCATACAGAGTCACTGAGTCGGAACTGATTCCTTAACAACAACAACATTGGCATATGAAGTGTGGCGCTGTGGGCTAATGCATCTGACTGCAAAGTCACTTGAACTGCAAGAACAGTGGTTCAAGTTCGCCAGCCACTCCTAGGAAACCCTATACAGGGTTGTTATGGGTCGGAATCGACTCAACTGCACTTAACAACAACAACAACAACAATTGGCATATGGAGGAGATTATAATCATGGTAATAAAGCAAAGTACATGATTTATTGCATGGGTAATTGATCAGCTTTATAAACCTTCACTCAATTCATAATAAAAAAAAACAAATTTTTTTTAAAGGGAAGAACATGTTCACCATTTCAAAAATGGAAAGAACCAAAGAAAAAATTCAAACCTTGGGTGGCAATATTGAATAATTATATGGACAAAATGTGGAGCATTATGGCTCCATAGGATGGGCACTGGACAGTGAATCACAAGATTGGAAGTTGGTGCCCACCAGCAGCTCCATGGAAGAAAGATGAGACTTTCTGCTCTAACAAGGATTTACAGTCTCAGAAACCCTATGCAGGGTCACTATGAGTTGTTACTGACTCGAAAGCATTTAACAACAACAAATAGGCAAAATATTGAATGATGCAGGAACCATCAAAAGAAAATTGAAAATATGCATAGAGTTACTGTAACAAAAATAATTGGTTGATGCTCAACCATTTCAAAAGACAACATTCAATCAAGAACCAACAGTACTGAAAGAAGTCCAAGCAACACTGAAGACACTGGTGAAAATTAAGTCTCCAAAAGTTGAGAGAGCACAAACTGAGATAGTTCAACAAACTGATACAGTGTTAGAGGCACTCACTTATCTATGTGCAGAAATTTGGAAGATAGCTACCTGGCCAACATAATTGTGCCCATTCAAGGAAAGGTGATGCAACAGAATGATGAAATCATTTAACAGCATCACTAATACTACCTGCAAGTAAAATTTTGCAAAAGATAATTTTAAAATGGCTGCAACAGTACATCGACAGGGAACTATCAGAAATACAAGCCAGATTCAGGACAAGATGTAAAACTAGGGCCATCATTGCTGACATCAGATGGATCTTGGCTGAAAGCAGAGAATGTCAGAATATGCTTACTTATGCTTTATTGACTATGCAAAGGCATTTGACTGTGTGGCTCATAAAAAGCTATGGATAACACTTTGAAGAGTGAGTATTTCAGACCACTTATTTTTGCTCATGAGAAACCTATACATGGACCAAGAGTCAGTTGTTTGAACTAATAAGGGGCTGCTAAATAGTTTAAAATAAAAAAGGTGTATGCTAGGGTTGTATCCTTTCACCATATTTATTCATTCTGTATGATGAGCAAATAATTCAAGAAGCTAGAATATGAAGAAGAATGCGGCATCAGGATTGGAAAAAGATCATGAACACCCTGCAATATGTAGATGTCACAATCTTGCTTTCAGAATGCGAAGAGGGCTCAAAATACTTACTGATAAAGACCAATATGGACTGCATCTAATGTAAAGAATTCAAAAATACTCACAACTGGACCAAAAAGTAA
>NW_006408531.1:26185951-26190432 GCF_000296735.1 Chrysochloris asiatica
GTTGGAATAAGGAGCCAAAATGCTCCTTAGAAGCCAGACTTCATTTCCCATATTTCAGACATGCTATCAGGAGGGGCCAGTCCCTGGAGAGGGACATCATGCTTGGTAAAATAGAGGGTCAGCGAAAAAGAGGCAGACACCCACCAAGATCAAATGACACAGTGGCAGCAACAATGGGATCAAATATATCAAAAATCATGAGGACGGCACAAGATTGGGCAGTGCTTCATTCTGTACTGCATAGAGTCACAATAAGTCAGAAATAACTCAACAGTCCCATCAACAACAAATACCTCAAAAAAAGTGAATTGCTGTAAAGGGGCTTCTGACTAATGGTGATGTCTGTATGCAAGAGTAGGATTTTGCTCCATAGGGTTTGCAATGCTTGATTTTTTAGAAGATGATTACCAGGCTTTCTTTGAGGCACCTATAGTTGAATGCATACCTCCTACTTACCAGCAGTTCAGGTCATTAACCATCTAAATGACCCAAGAACTACAAATTCCTCAACAGACCCTTACTATAAATTATAAAATGATAATAATCTATGAAGAAGGCAGTCTGAGTCCTATAGACCGACCATATGAGGTTTCAGACATTGTTGTATTGGAGGGGCTGTCTTCTAGAGCAGTCTCCAAACAGTATGTTGCAAGAGTCTTCTACTGTGGTATCCACTAGCAAAGAAACCTGTAATACTTTCCAGAAAAATGTTCAAGTGACTACTAACAATTAGCTCTATCAAAACCAGATTACTACACAAAATGTTTCATACTAACAAAAAGGCAGAAGCTCTTTATGTACCAATTGAGCTAGTTGATTTCTGACTAGCAGCTTTCACATTTGGCAGTCAGACATGAATCCTAAGGACTGAATGTATCCACAGAAAGTAAGTCATCAAACAATGAAGCTGCAGGAAAATTATATGGCATTTTAGAATTCGCTTGCAAACACTTTCTCCTGAAATACTTCTAAAACGCTGATGAAATTGTGGTCTATTTTAACACTGCTTGCCAAATAGTAATAATCTCAAACTGCTGAGTTGAAGAAGAAAAAGGACACCTTAACAGCTTTTGCATATACCAACCTTGCTGTCTACTATGTAATAAAACCTGCACTATTGGAAATTCTATCCATCAAAGAGAATCCACATTTCTACCTCTATATTTGTAAGCTATGATAATGGATGGATGGCTAGAATTTTGTTTTGTTTTGTTTTTCAAGTTGTTTTAATCTTATTTTGACACCTACAATGTACTTTTTGAAAGACATATTCTGAATGACAGGTTTACCCTAAGGGCACTTGTAGAATGTGCTCCGAAAGCAGACTGTGTTGTGAAACAGTTTTGTAACTTTGCTGCTTGCCACTGTCACTTCATTATTTAAACGAATACCTGGGTATTATTTGGAATATATAATGCTATAAGAAAATTTTATTTCATTTGAAATTAATACATAGTGCTTTCACATATTTCTATGATATCGAATGCATTTTTAGAACTCCATTTGCCTTTAAAAAATAGACAATGCAAAATTAATTTTCTGAATGAACATGTTTGAATTCCTAGTTCCACCACTACCACCTAGATAGCCTCGAGTAGATAAACCAACATTTCCACATCATCAAGAACCAAAACTAGAGTGTGATCTGCAAGAACCACACAGATCATTCTGAAGAAAGAATTAAATAATGAAATGAGAAAGTACTAAAGTAGTTTGGGAATCCTTTAAAGTTCTGGATTCAAGCACCATCTCTATGACTTACACCCATGTGACTTTAAAAAGTATTTTACCCTTTCTTAGCCTGTGATCTGCATCTATACATTCGAGAAGACAATAATAATACCTACCCTGCCCATCTTAAAAGTCAGTGTGAAGCTAATGAAATCTCATTCTATAAAACAGTGTTGACAGTAAAGAGGCATAGACACTAACTTTGTTTTTAATTAAAAGGGGCAAAATAAATGAAGTGTTGTCAACTGTACAATATTATGAAATCCTTAATGAGTAGGTGTTTTGTAATTATAAAACACACTTTGAAATAAGAGTTTCCCCAATTATTCTAACAGGAATTATATTAGAAGTGAGAGATATATGATGTCTGTTATACACACTAGATTATCATCTCCATGAAGGCAGGAATTTGGACTGTTTTGTTCATTTACTCACCCTAGCAAGTAGAACAAAGTCTGACTTACAGTAGGTGTTCAACAAATATTTGTTCAGTAAACTTTAACATAATTGATATTGAAAAACATTGAAATTGTTACATTAACAGTAACAGGTTTAAAAAAACAAAAAGCAAGATTTGAATGCTACTGAAAAATCAACTGGATTTGAGAGGTCATTTATAAGGTTTTTTTAATCCCTTAATTTACATGGTGAAAAACTAGCCACATTATTCTTTCTTTAAGGCAAACCAATAGGCTGATTTTCTTCCACATATGTGAAAAACAAAACAAACTAATAAAAAGGCAAACTAGAAAGTAGCTTCAGCATTCTGGGAATTGTTTTAAGAAAGAAAATGTGATGTGTTTCTTGTGTTAATATTCATTTGACCCAGTATCTTACATCTTTATCTGAATTTGCAACTAAAGTTTAATAAAATGGCCATTGTTTATAATATAACTCAGAGTACTCCCAGAAATGGTAAATTATGTAATGCTGTCCTTATTAAAATGGAGAAAGGAGTGTAATATATTTTATATATATTTCTCTAAAAATAACATACTTTTTTTTAAGTTGTAATATGTTATTTCTTTGTTCTTCCAAATGTTTTAATTAAGTATCTACTATGTGTTGGTGTGGAGTCCTGGTGTGGCACTGCCAGATAATGCACTGGATGGTAAGGTAGGCTTGAACCACAAGTTTGGTGGTTCAAACTCACCAGCTGCTCAATGGAAACCCCAGCCAGGGTCGATATGAGTCAGAACCGACTCGACAGCACTTAACAACAGCAACAATGTGTTGGTGTTACACTGGAAGTTAACGCTTTGGAGGTTGATTTGAACAAGTTTGGCAGTTCAAGCTCACCAGTCACTCCTTGGAAACCCTATACAGGGTCTTTATGAGTCAGACCACCACTTGTCTATCAATTTGTCATACTGTGGTGGTTTGTGTGTTCCTGTGATTCTGGAAGCTATGCCACAGGTATTTTGAATACCAACAGGGTCAGCCACAGTAGACAGGTTTCAGATGAGCTTCAAGACGAAGACAGACTAGGAAAAAGGAGAAACAAATATTTAGTCACTGAAAAGCTTATGAATAGCAGAGAAACACTGTCAGATATTGTTGTTGTTGATGTTGTTAACTGCCATTGAGTTGGTGCCAACCCATAGCGACCCTGTATAGGGTTTCTGAGGAGTAGCTGGTGAGCTTGAACCACCAACCTTGCAGTTCAAACAGCTTTCCAGTCTGGTACATTAATGAGCCCCTCAGGTTGTAAGTCACTCAAAATGTGACTGGAGAAGAGCGCTTCCTCAAAATAGAGTTGACTGTGATGACACAAATGGAGTAAAGCCCTCGGGACCTTCAATTGCTGATGGGGCAGAACTCAAAATGAAAAGAAACAGCTGTAGACACCCATTAATAATCAGAACATGGAATATATGAAGTATGAATCCAGGAAAATTGGAAATTGTCAAAAATTAATTAGAATACATAAACATCAATATCCTAGGCAGTAATGAGCTGAAATAGACTGGTACTGGCCAATTTGAATGTGACAATCACATGGTTTACTATGCCAGGGATGATAAATGAAGAGGAATGGTGTCACATTCATCGTTAAAAAGAATATACCAAGATCAGTCATGAAGTACAACACTGTCTGATAGGATAATATCCATATGCCTAGAAGGAAGATCAATTAATACCACTATTATCCAAATTTACGCACATACCACTAAAGCCAGTTATGATGAAATTCAAGAATTCTACCTACCAACTTTTTCAGTCTGAAATTGATCAAACATGCAATCAGGACATATTGATAATTATTAGCAATTGGAATGCAAAGGTTGGAAACAAAGATCAGTGGATTACAAAGGTTGTCAAAAAGATCAGTGATTAGAAAAATTTGTGAAAGAAATGATGCTGCAGATTGCATGATGGAATTTTGCAAGACCAATGGTTTGTTCAATACAAATATGTTTTTTAAACAACATAAAAAACAACTATACACATGGACCTCAGCTGATGGCATGCACAGAAATCAAATTGACTACAAGTGTAAAAAGAGATGGCGGAAAAGCTCCATATCAGCAGCCAAATCAAGGCAATGGCAGACTGTGGAACAGACCATCAATTGCTCATATGCAAATTCAGGCACTGGAGAAAATGAAAACAAGTCCGTGAGAGCCAAAATATGACCTTGAATATATCCCAGCTGCATTTAGAGATCATCTGAAGAACAGATTCGATTCATTAGACACTAAAGATTGAAGACCAGAAGAGTTGTGGGATGACATCAAGAACATCATACA
>NW_006408531.1:26192366-26194536 GCF_000296735.1 Chrysochloris asiatica
TAACAACAACATGAGTCAGAACCCTTAAGTCAGAACAACATGTGTTGAGAAATGGAGATAATTCAAAGATGACATAAACATATGCCATACTCTCAAGGAACCCTCATGACACTGTCGGATAAGCATTGGATTGCTAATTCCAAAGCCAGCTATTGAAACCCACCAGCACCACGGGAGAAAGATGAGACTTTCTGCTTCCATGAAGATTTGCAGCCTAGGAAACCCTATACCGGGTCACTATAAGTCAGAACCAACTCCATAGCCATATTGTATATACTCATGAAATTTACATCTCCATGAGCAAGACAGAAAAATTAAGCTTTTTTTTTTCTTTCTTTGGGGAATTATTTTATTCAGACCATCTGCTTTCTTAAACCATTCTATATCAGATTCATTTACTGTAAAATTGAAAACAACTGAGTTATGTTAACATGCATGTGGGTTGATATTCTTGATTTTTCTTTCAGGGTGTCTATTTAATAATATAGTTTTTAGTTTTGTTTTGGTTGTTTGGGTTTTGTTTAGTTTCAGTATGTGTAACTAATGTTATCATCTATAATTTTCTAGTTGTTGTTGTTGTTAAGTACCATGGAGTTGGTTCCAACTCATAGTAGCTTCCAATACGTACTTCTATTGCTATACTATCCATAGCATATTGTAATTATTTATTTATAGTTCTGTCACCCTATCAACTGTACTGTGAATTTCATAGGAAATAGATTATGTCTTGTTTGACTTTGTTTCTTTAATAAGTACCTGGAGTATTACAGACACTAGAAGTATATGGAAAAAAGAAAAGGAGCAGGGAAGGGTAGAAAGGGTGAAAGGGAGAAGGGAACAAGGAGAAATCTATGTAAAATATGCCAGTTTACCAAAACTGAAACATGATCTGAGTCCAAAGAGATTTCAGGGGGATGAAATGCATCTATGCTAAATTATGCCCCAAATTCAAGAGCATACAAAAGTGGAGGAAAACAATGTGATAGAATGTATATTTTGAATCAAAGATTGTATCCTGTCTCTCTACATGTACTATTAATCTTATATCTTCTTATGCCATACAGAAGAGCCAGCCTACTGAGCTGAACAGAGACTACTCTTTGGATACAAGTCACCTACAGCCACAGTAAACCCAGATTTCACAGCCAGAACAAAGCAGAACATTGTGGTTGGTATCTCAATACATCACCAGGTATGGGGGTTGGGAAGCACTAAGTCATCCTCTTTGTTCTTACATTTAGTGTGAATTACCTAGAGTTAGCCCTTATTTTATTTTATTATATTTTTGCCTAGAATGTGGAGACCTAGCTAAGCTGCAAATTGAAAATAGTCTTAACCTATGGTACAAATCCCACCCCCACACTCTTCCTAAACAAGAAAGGAACTAGCAACTCGCTGATAATGGTTCTGCCAAAATTACATACCTGCTGCTTCCAGACTTGAGAAAACAGAAACTCACAAGTGATTTACAGGAAAGCAAAAACACAAATAAAATTCCAGCCTGGTACAGTCCTACAGAGCAGGTTTTACTGGTAGAGCTACAATCTTCCTTTTACACTATGTAAGTGCTCTGAGATTCAAATTAAAAAAAGAACTGTCCACACAAGGAACATGCCCCTCAGGGAAATGGGATGGCTTCCCAACTTCATTTTGGCCTGGGAGAGCATTTCTCATTAGTAACTCTTAGGACAGCTCAAAAGATATTATTTTACCCAAACAAACTTTTATATTATTAAAAGTTACGCTTGCATCTTCAATATAGCCCAGCATGTGGTATGTCAACTTGGTTGTACAGCATTATTTCCTATTACGATTCCAGGAAAGATCTCTATCAGTGACTGCCTGCAAAGTAGGTAAAAAAAACAAAAAATCCAATCAGAGCATGATAACTATGAGCCCAGAGGATAGAAATACGAAAGAAAAACAGCAAAAACATATCCATACCCTCCTTACCTTTTTTTTTTCTTAAATGTTTTATTGTGAATTATGTGGCAGTTTACATGGGAGAACATTAGTTTTACATTCATTCTATCGTATATCTTCTCATTGCCATGGTTACAATCCCCTCATGCAATCCTTCCCCAGTACCCCCCAGGTCTTCAGCACACAGTTGCTCTCCCTCTTTGGATCTAAAGTCTCCAGCTGCTCCATCGCTCCACTTCATCATCTC
>NW_006408531.1:26196551-26197648 GCF_000296735.1 Chrysochloris asiatica
CTATTGTATCACAGGAGACCTATCCGCATTGCCTTTCATAAGATGTGTTTTTAAAAAATGTGAATGGATATTGCCAAATTGCACTACAAAAAATAAATTGTTTTACTTACATGACCTCTCCAGTGTTAGCCAAACTGGATGCAATCAGTCCTTCTGCACACTGGCCTAGGAGCATGCCTGGAATGCTCTCACTGACCTGGCACTGTCTCCAGTCCAACTCCTTGTCTTCTTAAGGCTTAGCTTAAGTAGTCCGTCCTCACAGAATTGTCTCCTGAATTTCCTACCTGAAATAGGTACCACTTTTTTAAAATTAAGAGAGCAAGTGCAGGAGTCAAAGTCAGGAATCGGTGTTTTCAACGTCTTAGTTGACTCCAATGTGAAACAAAATATGGGAACCACTCTTATAGGAGTATCTGTGCTATAAGAAAGTGTGTACTGCCCAGGGTACCAGCCAAGTGAGTAAAAGAATGAAGAGTCTCAAGTAACAAAAAAATCATAGTCAATTACTCTTCATAAAAAACACATTTCCAGTCAAAATTCCAATCAAATAGGAAAGGGTCCTCCATATCAAGGATAAAGCATGTCTCCTCAGTACACTGGGTTGACAGGGATGGGCAACTTACACTTTAGCTACCAAAAATTGGGGGGGCTGCAAAGACACGAAGTGGCTGGCTTACAAGCTTTCATGGCGGTGCTTAGGTTCAGAAATCGGGAAGTAAGACAGAAAGCCAACTGAATAATCTTCCTCCTGTCCAGATGGGCCTGGTAATGAACTGGATCAGACTGTATGAGACAAGTACAAGTAATGGTTTTCAGCTTTAATGGTAATTGTCACAACTGTAAATGTAGAAGAGGTGCAACTAAAGGAGGGGAGGAGTCATCTCTGGAACAGAGGACCCTAGGACCACCAAGAGAGAAGAACACAGAGATGGTGGTGGAGGTGATAGCATAGAAAGACAGAACAGCAGTGCGCTCTAGGCCCAAGGACTGAGACTAGTGTTGGCTGCAGGAGGCTGGCTTGCAAAGGGTACGCTTTTGACATTTTAATGAATATATATGTACTTTTTTTTTTTTTTTTTTTTTTTTTCTCTGCACCT
>NW_006408531.1:26198414-26223111 GCF_000296735.1 Chrysochloris asiatica
AGCAGGTCTAGTTCTAGACTGTAGTGAACCACTTTAGAGTTCCCAGGCTACACCCAACTCAACTAAATTGGAATCTGATGGGGTGGGACCCACACAGTATTATTTCTAAAAATTCCATAGATAATTTCACCGTGCAACCAAGGTTGATTACCACTGTTCCAGGAATTTGGAGAATGAGAGACGGAAATACAAGTGCCTGAGGTCTGGTTGTCTTTACCTGTTTCTTCATAGCGCCTCAGATGGAAAGACTGCTTTACTCTTCAGAATCTACCAGAATTTACTTCTGATGATCCATGATTCAGAGACCTGAATGGACTTTTAAAATAAGTATGGTTTGTCCAAAGATAATAGGGACATTGAAAGCAGGAATATAACTCCAATTATTCTCTTTTTAGTTCGCCTTTTCCCTGCCCTATTGAGCTGTACCTGTATCTTATCTTAGGCTAAAATGATCTCTCCGCACTCACACACACACACACACGCACACACACACGCACACGCACACACACACACAGAGCAATTGAGGAGGAATGCCTCAGAGTTTTCTCATAGTGTTCTTTATTTTTTTGCTGTTTCCTGAAGATTAAAACTGGGAGAGGGGTCTAGATGTGGACTAGTTTAGCATCTTGGTTGGAATTAGAATCTGAATGATCAAATCAGTATATATTAAAATCATGTAAAGAAAAGAGAAATAAAATTAAAAGCCTTGTCATTTGGAAAAACAAAATTAGGCTGTGACCGCAGATAATTATAAAGATGTTTTCATGTATTGAATACCTTAAGTATTTGAAATTCATGCAAGACATTGGACAATTTCTTGTTAGGTGGGACTGTCTAGCACATTGCAGAACACCAGTAATTCCTGGTTTCCTGCTTCCATCAATTAAAACCCAAAACATTATGTCAGAGTATGAAGGGTCTTGAAAGCCCTGAGAAAATTGGACATTTCTCTAAAGTCATTGGAAGATGATTTCTAAAAAAAAAAGTTTTCAAAGGAGGGAAATGTAATGTACAACCCAACAAGAATAAGCTAAATTTAAGGGCGGCACCATATTGGTAGCACCATAATTTAATCAGAAATTAATGAAGAGCGTGGCAGATAGTAGACAATAAATAATTATTTAGTAGATAGGTAAATGAATGGAGAGAAAGAAATAAGACAATTAAGAAAATTGTCTTAAACATAATCTGTATTTTTTCCACAGGAAAAAGGTGGAGAGGAGCTATACAAGAGAGGAATGGTACTTAACGGGGCCTAATAGGGTAAGTACTGGACTTTAAACTACAAGGTTGGCAGTTTAAGGCTACCAGCCACTCCAAGGGGGAAAGATTGGCGCTTTCTGCTCCCAAAAAGATTTAAAGCTTCAGAAATCCTATATAGGGTCACTGTGGGTTAGAACCGACTCAACAGTACTTAACAACAACAATATAATTATTTAAGTAATAAAATAAGGAAGGCCTTCACTAAAGTAGTTAGTAATCATGAAAGAGTGAGAACAGGACAAAAGAGGAAGAGAAGAAATAACTAGTTGTTGTTGTTAAGTACCGTAGAGTCAGTTCTGATTCATAGTGACCCTGCACAGGGTTTCCAAGGCTGCAAATCTTTACGGGAGCAGAAAGCCTCATCTTTCTCCCACGGAACAGCTGGTAGTTTCAAACTGCCGACCTTGAGGTTAGCAGCCCGATTCGTAACCATTACGCTACCAGAGCTCCTTGAAATAACTATTAGAACCTGTGAAATACTGTAGGCCAGAACACAGATTCTGTCAGCCTGATAATTCCTGATTTGGGTAATAGTTTCATATAATCAAAAAGAGAGCATGACAGTCTAAGTCCGGAGATAAAGCCAATAAATTATTTGTACCTGCACAGTATAAAAATTGTCTTAAACATAATCTGTATTTTTTCATGTAACATAAGATTCTTCTCACTTATATAACAACTTGAATAAATATCTGTTTAATTTTTAGTCTTTAAAAAAAAAAGTTTTTATTGTGAACTGAGTGAAGGTTCACAGAGCAGATCATCAGTTCTACATTCAACAAATCACATACTTTGCTTCATCACATGGTTACAATCCCTTCCCTTCCATGCACCAGCAGTTAACAGCATTTACTTTAATCATTGCATTCCTCCCTGTGTCTCTCACTACCCTATCTTTTCTCTGCTAACCTCCCTCTTGTTGTATACTGGCCCCCATGTTAACATGTTAACTAGCCCATGAATAATTTTCCCTTCCCCTCTCCCCTCCACCCCTAGCCATCATAGATTGTTTCTTTAATCAAGGAAACCTTTTTTTTAGCTTTTTACAACATTGGTCTCATTCAATGTTTGTCCATTTGAGATTGACAAAATTCACTCAATATAATGTCGTCAAGGTTCAATCATGTTGTGAGGTGTTCCACAGATTCATCATTATTCTTCAACATTTTGTAGTAATCCATTGTGTGTATGTATCAGTTTGTTTAGCCATTCTTCTGTTGATGGACATTTAGGCTGTCTCTATCTTTTTGATATATCTCTTATAGACAGCATATTGAAGGATCCTGTTTTCTTATCCATTCTTCTCTTTATTTCTCTTGGCTGGTACATTTAATCCATTTACATTCAGTATAATTATCAATAAATATGGATTGATTTTGTCATTTTTCTGTGTTTTTTCATGGTGCCACTGGATTCTTTGTTCCACAAAATTTTCTATGCTGAGTTCATTTTGCTTGTGAGTTTTCTTTCATTTTCATTTCTGTTGTGTTAGTGTTTACTAACTCTTTCTGATTTTCTGCTTTTAGTTTGATATGCTGGTTACCAGGTAATTCATTAATTTTTTCTCAGCTTAAAACGATCTGTTTTATCTTATAATCTACTGAACAGTGCAGTTGTTGGACCCATAGATGAGACATCTCTGGGGGTCTCCTGCAATTTAAGGAGCTCACCAGGTGGTTATGGAAGGGATATGACAGTGGAGTTCCTGGTCCTAGATGGAGTTCCTATTAGCGTCTGGGTTACCTATATTCAGGGCACTCGATCAAGAAGTCGTTCCTGGAGGCACTTGATGAAGCTGGTTTCAGAGTCTATTAGGACCACAGGAAAGCTGGGAGCAGGGTGACTGGTGAAATACAGGTTTGGTGGTTCTGAGGATTGTGTAGGTCTGGAGCTGAGCCCACTGAATGCAGGCACGAAAGGGAAACACCAAAGCCATATAGCCAGCCCCACCTCCTGCTGGCATGGCTCCCAACCACTGTGGCTACAAACTCCCAAGAAAGCAGAATCTGCACTGGGGGTGGAAGAGGGTAGGAGCTGACCACACTTCCGATTACCAGGGGAGCATGAGAAAAAAGAAGAAATCAGACCATTTTCATTGCCTGTGTGAATCTGCTCTGCCAGGTCTCCCTCCACTGTCAAAGCTGCTCACCAGATGGTTCAGCCACATCTGGCCAGCTGTTCACCAGTCAGTCTCCCTCTCTTGCCATCCCTTCTAGACCTCTCCTCCCAGCAAGCACTCCATCCACTTCTCTGACCTCTCATAGGAAGTTCAGGGTTTGTTTTATTTTGTCTTTCATATCTTTGTTGTAAGGGTCAATGAAGTATCTTTGTTGTACCAGCAACAGTTGAACTAGACAGGTTTGTTTTACATTTGCAATCATTTCTTAGTATTTTCCTAATTTTACAATTCACAATTGTGGATTTTAGCAGTTCTCCTTGGACTGACTATGTTTTAAAAACACACATGCCCATGTACTAACTTCCAAAACCAGTATGATGTGTCTTTATAGGAAAGCAGCATGTGGCAAGGAACTCTGGCAGCATGGTGGTTAAATGTCCAGGAGCTAACTAACAGAAAGGCTGTAACCCAGCAGCCATTCCACAGGAGTAGGATTTGGCAGTCCGTTTCTGTAGAGATTTCTGTTGCCATTGAATTGATCCCAACTCCCAATGACCCTATCGGGCAGAATAGAAATGCCCATAGGGTTTCCAAGGCTATTATCTTTACAGAGGCAGACTGTCACATCTTCCTCCCCAGGAGTGGCTGATTGGTTCAAACTGCTGACCTTCCAGTTAACAGCTGAGAGCTTAACCACTGTACCACTTTCTGTAAAGACAATAGCCTTGAAAACCCTGTGGGGAGTTGTGCTGTGTCTTAGACGGTCACTAGGAGTCAGAATCAACTTGATAGCAACAGGTTTGCTTTCGGTGTTTTATTGTATGTAGCAAAGGAGTAATGAAATATTTTAAATATAAAGGATCTGTGACAGCATTTTATGAGAGAATAAAATAATTTGAAACATGAGAGTCTAAATGGATAACAGGGGAGAAGTGGTGGGGCAGGGGGGAAAAGAGAAAGAAAAATAAAGAGAAGGAGGATTTAGATATGGCTAAGAGAAGAGAGCTCTCCAAACAATTTGGGAGAAATAGTAAGTGTAACAACTCCATGGGAAGAAAAATAGACTGGATGACAGGGAGCTTGAAAAAGAAAGAAGAGATGAGCAAGAATACGCATATGACTGGTCATTAATTGAAGGTGACTTTGTGTATTTTACGGAAGAGTATGAAAAGCATTCAGTTCATGAAGAAGAGAAAAAAATCAAAATGAGGCTGTGAGAAGAAAACTAGTAACCAAAATGCATATTGTCAAGTGCCTTCAAGTAGGTTCTGACTCATAGCGATCCCGTATAGGGTTTCTGAGTCATGGCTGGTGAATTTGAACTGCCAACCTTGCGGTCCAATGCATTATCCACAGCACCACACCAGGACTCCTAAAACACATACTAGGGAAACAAAACTCACTGTGTACAAATTACTAAGTGAAACTACAAAATTGAGGCTTGTGCTGTAGAGAGGATATGCAAACTCAAAAAGAAAATAGGTGTTTTCATGAAGACAAAATCAAACTATGATCAAACCAAAGGGGACGACATTAATGATTACTGAAATTTTTTCCATATTTCCAATTAGCAAATTTGTTTAATACATCTGAGTGCAAAGCAAACAAATGTAGGTTTTCAATGGTATCAGAGAAAATATAGCTGAGAGAATATTGAACTGAGGTAACTGCCTATGCGTTCAAATCTAGAAACCCTAAATTATAAAAAACTTTACAGTATAGAAAGAAATGATAATTAGTGGTCAAAGTAAATATGGAAAATTAAATAAATTGGGGGAAAGAAAATCTGAACAGTGGGACATTCATAGCACTTCTGACTGACAGCATCATCAAAACATTCAGCTCTTCCCACCTCACCTTTCTCTTAGCCATTTTTCTAATCTCCCGGTTTCTCTGCATTTCTTTCTTCCAGGGCCAGCTATTGAGATTGTTTTCATGTTTTTTGTTTTTGTTAGCTGCCACTGAGTTGGCCCCAGACTCATGGTGACCAAATGTACAACTGAACAAAGCACTAACCAGTCCTGTACCATTCCAAATATCAGTTTCAGTCCCATGTATTGTGATATATAGAGTATTCATTTGCTGAGATAGGGAAGTAGATTGCCAGATACTTCTTCCTACTCTATCTAGTCTGGAAGTTCCAATGAAACGTGTTTATCATAGCAACGCACTGACAGATGGGTGCTAGAGCAGGGTCTCTCACAAGGAAGGTGAGGATTCTACTACTGAACCACTAATATGACCTCATGAGGCAATCAAAGAAGAGAAAATGACTGAAAGAGAGATGAGGTAGCATCAATTAATGTGAGTGATAAGACTATAAATAATTCAGGCTAATATCCTTTGGAAACTTGACAATTTTGAGGACTAAGGTCAAAGTCAATGTACAGAAAATGGAATAAACAAGAAAATAACAGATAAGTAACTATATTGAAATGCACATTGGGATGGAATAGAATTAAAATAATGCTTACTTTTTTTTCAGTGTTACTGACAGCACATTTTGATGAATTATGAACTTTATTTCTTCTACCCCATTGTTTACTTGAACACTTTGTGTGGCATCACAGAATAAGTACTCAACCTCAAGGTCAGTTTGAAGCATAAGGTCAGCAGTTCAAACTCACTGGCCACTCCTCATAAACCCAATATAGGGTTGATATGAGTTAGAACTGATTCAAAGGCACTTAACAGAGCAACAATCTATTTACAGCAGCAGATGAGCTTGTTCTCATTATATAAGTAACTGAGTGTGACTATTATCAAAGCAAATAAAACTTTTTGAAATAAAGGGGTTGTGTTGTCTCATACTTGGGAAATATTGTCAGGAGAGACCAGTCACTGGAGAAGGATGTCATGTTTGGTAAAGTGGAGGGTCAGAGAAAAAGAGGAAGACCCACAACGAGATGGACTTGCACAGTGACAACAGCAATGGGCTCAGATGTAGCAAAGATTGTGTGGTTGGCCTAGGACTGGGCAGTATTTCATTCTGTTGTGCATAGTGTCGCTATGAGTCAGTATTGACTCAATGGCACCTAACTGCAACTGTTTATTGGTGGATACCATCACACACACATGCATATACAAATAAACACACATAAGGTGTACACAAAAATTTGGTAATATTTTATGTTTTGTATCACATTTTGTGAAAATGATAACATGTTTTATATATAATAATTAACAGAAGGTCCTTTTAATAATATTCAAAGAGAAATGATAAGGTGAACCTACCAGTCCTGAGGTTATTCAAGTAAGTAGAATACTTATTTAAGATAAGAGTTGTAGACTCTGTCTCTGTATTTCTGACAAGTCCATTATATCTTTTGTAATAATGTTTAGTCAAAAATGAACTACTCATTTATATAATTATTTAGTAGTTGTTTTGCATTTAATTGTTACTTCACAAAAATATTCAAGAAATGGTAATCCTTATATTATTCTAAAATATTTATCTAAAATGCAACTTATACTAAGGTTGTTTTGTTTTGTTCTAACTTTAATGTTGTTTCCATCTCCTCTATCTTTCCAGGACACTGCTTCTTCCTTTCTCCTGAGTCTATTCTAGTGTTTATTTCCTCTCTTTTGTGTAATGTGCCATCTTTTAACTATTCTGTTTCCAATCTAGCTATCAAATTTCTGTTCTATCAATCTACTATAGTATCTTCTCTGGGTCATCTGCATTTTGCTCTTTCAGTATAAGGAGATCCCTAGTACTTGCAAAAACATTACAAGCTAACACTGAATAGTAAAAAGCCCAGGACAAAGCATAGACGATCAAAAACCAGAGGAAAAGGTAAAAAAAAGTTAGTATGTTCACAAGATTAACATTAACCACCTGAAAATTATTATCAAGCTAGTAACAATAAAAGTGGGAAGGAATGGTAATATTAATCTCTGGCAAAATAGACTTTACGGCTAAAACCAGCATAGAAGACAAGGAAGGACATTATCCCATGATTAAAGAGTCAATTGAGCAAGAAGATAGAGCCATAATAAATAACTATGCTTTCAACTTAACAGCCTCAAAATATATACATAGAATTCTAATAGAATTGAAGAAAGAAATACATAATTCTATAATAATAGTAGGAGATTTTTAAATCTCCTCTTTCAAAAAACAACAGAGCAACCAGAAAGAAACTCAACAGGGACACAGAGGAACTGAACAACACAATCAATCATCTTGAAATCATAGATTTGTATAAAGCACTTGACCCAACAACAGCACAATATACATTCTTTGTCAGGACACAAGAAATATTGTCCAGAATAGAGCATGTGTCAGGCCACAAAGCAAGCTTTAATAAATTTTAAAACACCAAAATACTACCCACCAAATTATCAGATCACAATGCTATAAAATTAGAAATCAACACTAGGAAGAGCAAGTAAATAAACAAATACATGTAAACTGAATAATATCTTGCTTAAAAGCTACTGGGTAATAGAACAAATTAAAAATGAAATTTAAAAAATGTCTTGAAGCAAATGGAAATGAATAGACAACATACCAAAACTTTTGGGACACAGGACAAACCATGCTTAGAAGGGAATTTATAGCAATAAACACACATATGCAGAAAAAAGTAAGAATCAAAATCAACATATTAACACATCTCCAACAATTAGATAAAGACCAGAAACTAAACCTATACTCACCAGAAGAAATGAAATAATAAAGACTAGAATAGAAAATAAATTAATTAGAAAACAGAAAAACAATAGAAAGAATCAACAATACAAGGAGCTGACTCTTCCAAAGGATTAATAAAATTAACAAATCATTGACAAATCTAACAAAACAATAGAGGAAGAAGATGTAAATAAGATGCATAAGAAACCATATGAGTGACTTCACAACAGAACCAATGGAAATAAAAAGGATAAAAACAGAATAACATCCAATTCTAGAAGAAATGGATACATTTTTAGGAAAACATGATCTACCAAAACTAACACAGAATGAGGCAGAAAACTTGAACAGACATAAAAAAAAAAAAGAAAGAAAGAAAGAAAAAAAAGAAATCAATCAGATTATTTTAAAACGCCCAAAAAAAAAAAGTCCAGGCCCAGATGGCTTTACTAGTGAATTTTATCAAACATTCAGAGAACCATTGACAGCAATTTTACTCAAACTATTCCAGTACATGGAAAAGAATGAAAAAACTCCCAAATACATTTTATAAAACATAAAATTTAAATATATAAAAACATAACCCTCATACCAAAACCGGGCAAGAATATCACTAAAGAAGAAAATTATAGTCCAATATCTCTCATGCACATAGATGTAAAATTTCTCAACAAAATCCTAGTTAATAGAATTCAACAACATATTAAAAAAAAAAAAAATCATGGCCTAGTGGGACTCATATCAGACATGCAAAACATTAGAAAAACAATTAACATCATATAAATAAAAAAAGGAAAAGAACCACAAATCATATCAATTGATGAAGAAAAACCATTTAACAAAATCCAACACTGATTCTTGATAAAAACATTCAACAAAGTAGGAATTGAAGGGAAATTCCTCAACATAATGAAGAGCATACATACAAAACCAACAGCCAACATTACTTTTAATGGAGAGAAATTGAAAGCATTCCCTTTGCAAACAGGAAACAGACCAGGAAGCCCTTTATCATCACTCCTATTCAATATTGTGTTGGAAGTCTCAGCCAGAGCTAAAAGGCAAGAAAGGGAAATTAAAGGTATCAAATTGGGAAACAAGAAGTAAAACTTTCTCTATTTGCAGATGATATGATCCTCTACATAGAAAATCCAAAAGACTCAACAAGTAAATTATTGGAACTCATTGAAATAGTCAGTAAAATGGCAGGGTACACGATCATACAAAAATCAGTTAGGAATGTAAAACTGATGATCTGCCCTGTAAACTTTCACTCAATTCACAATAAAAACTTAAAAAAAAAAATCAGTTGGATTCTTCTGAAAGGAAATTAGGAAAACAATACCATTTACAATAGCCAATCAAAGAATGAAATACTTAGGACTAAATCTAATTAGAGAAACAAAAGACCTATACAAAAATCTACAAAACACTACTATAAGTATCCAAAAGAGATAAACAAAAAATGAAAGAATTTTTCATGCTCATGGATAGGAAGACTTAACATTATGAAAATGTCAATACTACCTCAATCTATCTACAGATACAATGCCATTCCAATCCAGATTCCAGAATCATTCTTCAAAGAGAGGGAAAATATAATCACAAACTCTTTATGGAAAGAAACGAGATCTAGGATAAGCAAAGCACTGCTTAACAAAGAAAAAAAAATTGGAGACCTCTCACTCCCTGATCTCAAAATTTACTACACAGGCAAAGTGGTTGAAAAAGACTGGTCCTGGTACAACAAGTGATACATAGATAAATGGAACAGAATTGAGAACGCAGTAGCAAACCCATCCACATACAGTCAATTGATCTTTAATAAGGGACCATGACACATTAATGGGGAAGGGATGGTGTCTTCAACAACAGTGCTGGCAAAACTGGAAATCAATTTGCCCTAGAATAAAATGAGACTCATATCTCACACCTTATACAAAAACAAATTGAACATCCATTAAAGATCTAAATGCAAAACCTAGAACCATAAAGATCATCAATGAAACAGTCTCAGGACAAACTTAGGAACTCTAATACATGGCAGAGACGATGATGTGCAAAGATGGAGTGACTGGGTACCCTGGACTCAGGGAGGGAGAGGGGCTTATGGATGTAGTAGCTCAAAATACCAACTGAGAGGGAAAGAGTCTTCACCCTATCCCCTCTGTACACAGGGTTGATAGGGACAGGCAACTTAGACATTGACTACCTAAAATGGGGGAGCTATAAAGACATGAAGTGACTGACTTACAAGTTTTCAAGAGGGAGTTTAATTTCAGAGTGTGTGGGAGAAGGTAGAATCCCCACTGAATAGTTTTCACCATGTCTAGATGGGTCTGGTGAAAGGAGATGGGGATAAGATTCTTATAATTCAGTAGTAATTGTTATCATGACAAACTGCAAATGTCACAACTGTAATGATAGAAGTTTTGTAACATAAAGGGGAGAGTAGTTAATCTTACATTCCGGAACAGAGGACCTTAGGACCATCAAGGGAGAAGAGCATGAGCGGAATGTGGGAACCCTATCCAGAGAAGCAGTGACACCAGAGATAGAGACAGAGATGATGACATGGAGGGATAGAGAGAGCAGAATGTGCCCTTTGGACATGTAAATGAATATATATATGTATTTGTTTTGCTAGATTAAAAAGAATCTTTGATGTTTAGTGAAGGGAGGGAAAATTATTCATGGGCTAGATGGTACACAAATGTTAACATGGTGACAGGGCAGGCAAATATACAACAAGAAAGGGGTTAACAGGAAGGATGAAGGTAATGGGAGATACCTTATAGGGGGGATTATAATAAACTGAATAGAGGTGAATAGTGTTAACCTCTGGGAAATACACGAATAGGCACATGGTCTTGCTGCTGAGTGCTTGGTCACCAATAAGGGGAAGTGGAGGAAAAACAGTAATGAAGTTGTGAGCTAAGTCCAACCACATTCAATAGACTCCTGTCAACCTGGGTTGAAACACGGTTGGCCAGCAGTATAGCAAGGCCTGGGGACTTCTGGACCCAGGGGTGGGTACATGGCCACAGAGAAATAGAGCAGAGAGTGAAGCATCCAGCTGATATGAAGTGAAGGGAGATGCACAAGAACACCCATACCTGCAGATAGTACCCACTTGACCTGGCTTCAATGGCTGGATGATCTGAACTCCACTAGAAGAAGAAAAGAAGAGGAAAAAAAGAGTAATCCACTACAATTTGATGAACTTGACCTATGCTTGTGGATGTAGTAGCTCAAAAGAGGGAATGAATCTTTACAGCGAGAATCATTCCCACCTCCTCAGTACACAGGGTTGACAGATAAGGGCAATTAAGACATTGTCTACAAAACATGAAGTGACTGGCTTACATGCTTTCAAGATGGAGCCTAGTTTCAGAGGATACAGAAGTAGGTAGAATCTTCACTGAGTGCTTTTCAACCTGTCCAGACAGGGCTGATGAAAGGAGATGGGGATAAGGCTCTTGTGGTTCAATAATGAATACTTTCTATCAGGACTGATTGTGAGTGTTGCAAATGTAAAGGTAGATGTTTTGTAATAAAAGTAGGGGAGTGGCTGATCTTGCAGTCCAGGAGCAGAGGACCCTGAGAACATCAAGGGAGAAGAGCGGAGTGTGGGAGCCAATCCAGAGAAGCAGAGACGCCAGAGATGGAGGCAGAGACAATGATGTGGAGAGATGGAGAAGCTGGGCACTCTGAACTCTGGGAGGAAGAAGGGCTGTATGTTACAGTGGGAGGGCGGGCTTGCGGTGTACCCTTGCGGTGTACTCTCTGACTGTTTGATGATACATGCAGGGGATTGTAATCATTGCAATGAAATGCAATAAGATGGGATAAATGTAAAGCTAATGTTCTCCCATGTAAACTATAACATAATTCCCAATAAAAGCTTAAAAATGTATATATTGTTAACCTCTAATACATGGAGGGGATTGCAACTATTGTAAGGAAGCAAAGTATGTGGTTTGTTGAATGTAAAACTGATTATCTGATTTGTAAACTTTCACTCGGTTCACAATAAAAAAGTTTTTTAAAACAGTGGACACCATCTATGTTAATTAGTTGTTAAAGTACCGACACACATACTACATTTTCCTTTTCCATAATTTTAGTTATCTGATGACTATTAAAGCATATTGTACTACTGTAGTATGACCTATTGACTTTATCATTTGGGTTTGACTCACTGCCCTTTGTATTCATGTACAAAGTGACTCTGATGATACAGCGGTTAAAGATCTCGGCTGTTAACCTAAAAGTCAACAGTTCTAAGCAACCAGCTGCTCCACATGAGAAATATAACAATAGTCTGTTTCTGTAAAGATTTCCAGCCTTGGAAACCCCATGGACCAATTTGACTCTGTCCTATGGGGTCACTGCCAGTCAGAATGAAATTCATGGCAATGGATTTGGTTTGGGTTGGATTGGGTTTTTAACCAAATACAAAAGCAGCTTGTGACATATCTTCATCTCCCACTATCTGTTCTCTGAGTTTTGTCTGCTCTTCCATCCAAATCCAATGGTATATAAAACTTTAATACCTTAGTGCGCTATAACAGATCCTCCATGATTCTGTCAACTTTTTTTCCATTTGAAACAACAGTGATAAATATAAGGTTTATGTATTTTGCAGTCCTTTTGTGGCACTAAAAGGAGAGCACTGGACTGCTAACCACAAGGTTGGCAGTTCAAACTCACCAGCCACTAATCAGAAACCCTAAACAGGGGCACAATGAACCGCCTCGACAACACTTAGAAACAACATATATACTCGAAGAGCCCTGGTAGCACTGTGGGGTAAGTACTAGACTGCTAACTTCAGGGTCAGGAGTTCAAACTCACTAGCAGCAATGCCAGAGGAAGATGAGGCTTTCTGTTCCAGTAAAGATTTCTAGCCTAGAAACCCCATATAGGGTCACTATGATTCAGAATCTACTCAACAGCAATGGGTGGAGTGTATATTATAAAAGATAAAGTCACATTACTTGACTTTGATTTCTATACCTATGATAATTTATAATACTAGTCTTTCTATGATAATGGTAACACTAAGAGAAAAAAGAGAAAGGATATGTGCCTTCAACCAAATTGAAACACACATGGAAAGACTAGTTTTGGTAATCTAGTCATATAAATTGCTCAAGTTATATTTTTGCCTTTATTTTTAAATATATTTTTAGAAATACAAAATCCCAATGTATGAATGTTGTTTACAAATAGCGGCATTGAACTATGCTAAAATATCCATGGGGTAAGTTGAGATACATCTCCCGTGTGAAGTAAAATGAGGAAACAAAGTAATGCAACTCAGACTTTGCTTGAATGGAGCACAGATGTAAGATCTGAATATTCAATAGCTGAGCAGAAAGACTAACCCTCTTTTTTTATTTTGTTTCAGTTAATTATACTAATTAAAATTAGAACTTCCACCTTTGAAATTACCTACAGCTGTATGGTTCTTAGTACTATTGTTGGCGTACACTGAAAATACTCCAACAGAGGGCACCAAGAATTGCTTATGATCTACATAAGCACAGTCTTGTCACTTTGAAAAGATTGCACACAGCATAACTAATAAAGGTATTGTGCTCTTGTGAAAGAATAATAACATGTTTGAAGAGAAGATATTAACCCTGTTGTAAAGTATTGATTGCACTCTGTAGTAAAGAAAATGAAAGAACAAAGACAAAATGTTTTTAATTCTTACCTTGTTTGCTCTTGCTTGTTTTATTTCATTTCAATTTACACCTATATTCAAGAACACTAAAAATGTATCACCCAGCCTCAAAGGCAGTTCTATTTTTTTCTACACACTTTGTAGCAATTTGATGCTTTAAAGAACAGATGTGTAATCTAACTTCGAAAGAGATGAATCAGAAATATCTTCCACTCTCAAATGGCCATGAACTCAATTTGCTAAATTTACTATTGTAATAAAGAAGATAAGGAAGGTGGCAAGGAGGGAGTGAAAGAATAAAAATGAAGAAGAATCCATGGAGAAGCTTGTTATTTTTATTTTCCTTTTTTGTTATTTTCAAAGACTTCTATTTATGAATCATAACAATGATGTTACAATCCTAATTGTAATTCCAAGATAATATAGCTATGTTGTTGTTGTTAGGTGCCATCGAGTTGGTACCGACTCACAGTGACCCTATACACAACAGAGTGAATTAATACCCGATCCTGGGCCAACCTCACATTTGTTGCCACGCTTGAGCCAATTGATGCTGCCACTTTGCCAATCCACCTCACTGGGGGTCTTCCTCTTTTTCTCTGACCCTCCTCCATACCAAACATGATATCCTTCTCCAGCAACTGGACCCTCCTAACAACATGTCTGAAGTATGAGAGACAAAGTTTGGCCATCCTGGCTTCCAAGAAGCACTCTGGCTTCTTTCTACACAGATCGTTGGTTCTTTTGGAGCCCATGGCACTTTCAATATTCTCCTCCAACACCATAACTCAAAAGCATCAATTCTTCTACAGTCTTCCTTATTCACTTCCAGCTTTTGCATGCATTGAGGTTATTGAAAATACCACGGCTTGGGTCAGGTGTACCTTAGTCCTCAAGCTGACATCTTTGCTCTTCGACATTTTAAAAATGTCTTGTGTAGCAGATTTGCCTAATGTAATATGTCCTTTGATTTCTTTACTGCTGCTTCCATGAGTGTTGATAGCTGATCCAAGAAGAATGAAGTCCTTGACAATTTCAATCTTTTCTCCATTGATAAGAATGTTTTTATTGGTCCAATGGTGAGGATTTTTGTTTTCTTGACATTGAGATTCAATCCATACCAAAGACTGTGCTCTTTGATCTTCATCAGTAAGTATTTTAAATCCTCTTCACTTTCAGCAGGCAAGGTTGTATCATCTGTATATCGCAGGTTGTTAATAAGTCTTCCTCCAATCCTGATGCCATGTTTTTCTTCATAGAACCCAACTTCTCAGATGATTTGCTCAGCATACAGGTTGAATAAATATGGTGAAAGAATACAACCCTGTTGTACACCTTTCTTAATTTTAAACCATTCAGTGTTCCCATGTTCTGTTTGAAATATATAGCTATAAGCACACAGATATTGCTGAAGTTTCACATCCTTAATTAGAAACTTTTAACGATATGCTGATCCCCATAGATGATTAATAACAATATTGTGTTCATAAATATTAATTTTGATTCAAATACAACTCAAACCCATTGCCATATAGTCAATTCTGACTCATAGGAACTCTGTAAGGACAGAGTGGAAGTGCCCCAAGTCTATAAATCCTTTAGGAAACTGCTGTTAGGTTTGAAACGGCGACCTTTTGAATGGCAGTGAAGCACTTTAACCAATGTGCCACGAGAATTCATTGGCTCAAATCAGCACCATCTATATATGAGTAGAAAATTCTTTGGAAGGGATATAATATGAGAAACAAGAGTAATGGGAATTATTTGGATATTATTTTTTGGGTTTCCATTTTAATTGAAAACAAAAATTCTGAAATTTTTGCTTTGGACTATAGTTTATATTTACAGTAATAGTGTCACTCCTTTGTTGCATTTATTATACATGAAAATAGGATATGCATGAAAAGAAGCAATATTTGCATATTGATTGCCTCTGTATTCATTGCGGTATAACAGGTCTTCAGAGTATAGCTCATGAGTATTAATGTATCAAAATAAAATAGATTCCAGGTAAATGAAAAAGATGTTCCAAATTTAAAATTTGAAAGATTTTAAAACAAAACTAGCATGATAGAAGGAAGTTTCACAGTTTTGAGTGGCAGATGAAGGGCATTTCATACATCATTTATTAGACAAAACTAGTATTTAAAAATCAGATAATATTCTCTTTTATTGCTAATGATCATTATTTCATATCACACTTTTGTGGTAATCTACTAAGCATAAGGAGTCCTGGTGTGGCACTGTGGGTTAATGTGTCAGACTGCACAGCCGTTTGGACTGCAAGGTCAGTGGTTCAGGCTCACCAGCTGCTCCTCGGAAATGGGTCGGAACCGACTTGATGGCACTTAACAACAACAAAAAGTAAGCATAAAATCACTCACCTTTTCTGAACCACTTCTTTTAAGAGCAGAGTTCCTGTAATTGTATGCCTATCCCCCCTCCCCCCCACCCATTTTTTGGAGATGTAAAGACATTTGGCATCTCATCAGCAAAAACAGCAGCAGGAGAAAGGCCTTCGGACGTGCTCTGTCAAGGGAATTGCAAGTTTAGGTGCGGTTTTAATAGACATCAAGAATTTACTGACATAACATAGATTGCATGCTATCTTTCTATCTTTCATTCGTGCCTTTCTCTTTTAATGGAAATTAAAACAATTACAGAGCAGAAAAGATATATCTCCTTGCTGACAAGACTGCGTAATAGTCCACAAGGAGGTATAAACTAATAAATACATCTATTAAAGAGGTATTTACACATCAGATTACACTAGTTAAACTTAATATCTATTTTCAAAAGCATCTATGAAAGTTGACCCAAACCAGCAAATCAGTAAATCAAGGAGGTTGCTTTTTGTTGGATTATTTTTTATTCTAGTTAACATTTTCCTAGAATTGCGAGTGGTTATCTGCCTTCTTTAGAATTCTAAGGTTCCTAATAGATTGTTTCTTTTATAAATTCCCTACAATTTGCACTTTAAAAAAATACAAATTAGACAAATATGCTTGGAATCTAGCCCTGAAGATCACCTTCATAAAATGCTAGCAGTTCCAACAGTGACTTTGCAGCAAACATAAAGAACTCTTCAGAAAATAAAGAAAGATCCAACCAGCAATTTAAAAACAAATAGGAAACTGTCAAATAAGTCTATATCATATTTGATGGTGCTCTTTTGAATATATGGGATGTGGACATTATAAAACAGACAATTTAATGTTTCATTCATGTTTAATTATAGAATCATAAAAATAAAGATAAGTGACCTCACCTGTCAACTCAACATTCATAGGGTAACTCTTAAGTTTTAAAATGAAATAATATTATGTGTGGTAATTTTAGGAAACAGGGTAGAGCGGGGAAAAGAGGAGGGTATCCTACTCCTTCTAGAAATGAAATCAATGGAAAGTCTAAACTTGCAAAAACAAAAAGAACTAGAAAATAACCAAACATGAAGAGCAAACCTGTTTGGCTTTAGTCAATTCTGACTTACTTTGATACTTTAAGGCAGAGTAGAACTGCCCTAGAAGGTTTTCAAGGCTTCAACAGATTGCTACTTCTTTCTCTAGCAGAATGGCTGGTGGTTCAACTTTTGTGTGAGCAACTAAGTGTTTAATCACTGTATAACCAGGGATCCTTCAGAAAATAACAGTAGGTGAGAAATAGGAACAAAGTTTGGGAAGAAGAAAAACAGATGAAGGATTGGCAATGGAATTGGAAAGAAATAAAGAAAAATAAAATCCAAATGCAAAGGAGAAGAGATGTGAAGGCTCTACCACCAGTGCAAGAAGAAATGTGTTGTGGAGCACACCCACTCTCAGATTACTTTCCCAACCTCAGCAAGACATCGGAGTTTATTAAGAATACCAAGGCATTGTACTGAAAAAAGAAACGAATTAAGTGAATGTCTAAGTACCTACTAATCTTAACTTCCCGGTCTACTCACCATCAGCTCTCTTCCATTATTCTTATTCTTCCAAGAATACCACTAACCAGCTATGAATCGAACATATTTGAAGGGAAACCACCTTTGGTGGTTTGGACACATATCAGTTTATACTCACCTGAAGTAATATGGAGATGCCTGTTTTACCATGTCTTCTTCAATCATGAATATGTTACAATTATTTAAAGTAGTTTTTTTTTTCCTTTTATGAGGTTGAAACTATCTTCTTTCAAAGACATCCATCTCTTTGATGATTAATGTGAAACATTTTTCAGTTTTATTTTTTCTTTCTAGTTGCTATTTGTCCCCTTTTCAAGTGTGTTGCTCATATTTCTCATTGCGTTTAAGTATTTTTGTAAATATAGTGGAGACTCTTTTCATACTCTTTAAAACAAAAATAATAGCAGTAACAAGTAATTTACATATACTGCATAATAACCTATGTATATATGATATTATTAGTATAATTTGTAGAACAAAAATTAAGGTAGAGCATTTGTATAAATTGTCTAAAGCTTAATAAGTAATTACAAGGTAAAGATGGGATTTGAACCCAGTTAGTTCAGGAGGCTATATTTTGCAACTTAAACTTTTTGAAATATGAATTGTAAATACTATTAGCCAGTTTGTTTGTTTTTTATATAAATTTTGAGATCAGTAATTTGGTTAATTCATTGCTATACAGATGGCTAGTTTTGGAAATTCAAATTTGTTCATCTTTTTTTTTTTTTTTTAATGGCTAAACTCTTTTTTCTCCTCCTTTAAAAATTTTTTTAAAGAAAAACATTTTCCATGAAGAGATTATGTTAAATATCCTGTCACGTTGCTGTTGTTAGGTGCCGTCAGGTAGATTCCAACTCATAGCAACCTATACACAACAGAACAAAATGCTACCTGCTCCTGTACCATCCTAACAATCATTGTTACACTTGAGCACATAGTTTCTGTCACTGTGCCAAGCTATCTCACTGGGAGTCTCCCTATTTTTTTGATTACCCTTTATTTTACTAAGCACGATGTTCTTCTCCAATCACTGGTTTATTGACTATTGCTTCCATAAGTGTTGATTGTGGATATAAGCAAAATGAAGTCTTTGACAACATAAGTATTTTCTCCCATTATCATGATGTTATTAACTGGTCCAGCTGTGAAGATTTTTTTTGTTTTGCTTTGGTTTTTAACGCTGAGTTGCAATCCATACTGAAAGTTGTATTCCTTGATCTGTATCAGAAGAATGTCTAGTCCTCTTCATTTCCAGCAAGCAAGTTTGTGTCAGCTGCACCCCAATACAGAAGGAAATGGGAAGAGTGTTGTTATGTTATGAAAATTGCAATAAATGTCAGGAAACAAAATGGGTATGAATTGTTGAATGGGAAACCAATTTGCTCTGTAAACTTTCATCCAAATTTTTTAAAGGGGGAAAAAAAAGAAGAAAGACCCCACATGAAAGGATTGGGGAAAGGAGGAAAGGAAAGATGAAAGGAATGAA
Organism: Chrysochloris asiatica; assembly: GCF_000296735.1. NCBI lineage: Eukaryota > Metazoa > Chordata > Mammalia > Afrosoricida > Chrysochloridae > Chrysochloris > Chrysochloris asiatica. Next base: position 26,217,557 of record NW_006408531.1, read on the forward strand.
CAGATGAATGAAGGAAAAGGAAAGTAAGGTAAACAGGCAGACAGGTTGACTCAAACACATGCCCCCCACAAATTTTAATAATAATAACTTGATTTCTGAAATCCTATAATAGAAAATGAAATGTTTTATTTTATCATCAAAGAAAGAAACCATAAATGCTCTGGGTGTATATGAGATATGGTACTAAATGGGAGTTAAATGGACCAGGACAGTAAACAATTACATGATTCACAGAGCAGGCTGGCAGAGCACTAAAAACCATCTATCAAAAACTTTGAAAACAGCTGGATTATGGTAGAAAATCACAGGACTCTTAGCAGTTAGAATACAGCAAAGCATATGTTGTTTTAGATATATTGATAAAATGAAATTCCTACATTTAAATAAATTTAGCATTCTGTTCCTGTCCATAACAATGGATTATCTTTTTTTGTTTTCATTTGGATACTCCTGTTTGACAACTATTATTCTCCCTCTTCTCTAACAGAAATAACCTCAATAACACTTTTAATAGTTCACAAAAGCAGCTCTGAATTATTAACCCCTGTTAAATTTCTAAATACAGCTGACCTTTAAAATAATCCAAACTTATTGAATTTTTAAAAATAGAAATGGCGAAAAAAAGTTAAAACAAGAGCAATCTTGAAGGAAACTAAGGATTATAGTCTCTTTCTGAAATCCAGGGTTCAGAGGTGAAACAGAATTAAAAACTTTTAGGATTTTAGAACAGTAATGTATACATTCAACAATCAAACCTGTGAAAACCAGAACCTATGTAAGGCATAGACCTCTCAGAGAAGAAAAATGTGATGGTTTTGTCACTAAAATGAGTATTAGAAAAGTGGTTAAGGTAGAAAACTTGCAACACCCAGAAAACCAAGACAGCCCTGTTAAGTTCCTGCCTTCACAGATTTCACTCCGTATATTACAAAACGTCTCCAGAGGAATCTTTGGAGATACTTTAATCAAAGACATAACCAAGCTCCACTTCTGGTAGCAGGGTCTGAGACAGGGGCAAAAAGTGACATGTCTAACCACAGAAGTGGCAAGAAGAAGCCCTTGAAACAGCCGAGAAGCAGCAGAAGAAACTCAAAGAGCTAAAAGTGATGGTTCCTTGGCCACAGGTGGAATTAAGAAATCTGGAGAAAACTCAGCCAATCTTTGTGACTGAGTGATGGTGAACGTGGATTCCATTCCTACTAGCACATCAGGATTCTCTGCCACAACATTTCCTGTCACCTATAACTAGAATGAAGAGTCCTGGTGTGGTGCTGTGGGTTAATGTGCCAGACTGCAAAGCCATTTGAACTGCAAGGTCGGCGGTTCAAGCTCATCAGCTGTTCCTTGGAAACCCTATACAGGGTCACTATGGGTCGGAATCGACTCAACAGCACTTGACAACAACAACATAACTAGAATGAAGTGCTGTCCTGAAGTCTATCGTACATTTAAGAATAAATTTTTGCAAAAACAATATTTTTTAAGGAAGAAATTATAAAATGGTTCATCTCTCTTTAATTCTCACTTAGCATGAAGGTCAGAGTACACCCAGTCTAGACTCCTGACAGAATCTACTCTGATTTTTGCTACGTCCTGCATTCTGTACTGCCTGGAATTAAACCAACTCATTTTGAAAACAAACATTTTTTAAAGCATAGCCATTTTGGCAGGGAAATATGTAAGTGTATAAATATGTAAAGTTGAGATGATTAGTAACCTCTTGATTGACCAAGTCCGATTTTATCATCAAATGAGTTTCAATATATTTGTGAGTTATCAGTGTATTTGGGATTTCAGTTTTGCATTGGGAACCTGTCATTTCAATACATTTAAAAGAAGAGAAGTAAACTGTCATGTAAAACTGGAGAATACTGGCTTAAATAAGAGAAAAATATATGCGCATCTTTCAGCAAATTCCCAGTAACTTTGAAAGTGATAATAATATAGAAATGTGACTGGTCGATTTCATCCTGTTGTTATTGTTAATTAACAAGGAATCAACTCTGATTCAAGGAGATTCCACATACAACAGAACAAAACTTCGCCGTGTCCTGTGTCATTTTCATGATACTGCTATGATCACAACCAGTGTTGTGGCCACTCTATGTTGAGTGGCTACCCACTCATGGAGGTCCATCTTTCAACACAGATTGGACAATATTTGCCTTAACTGACTAATTTTCAGAAGGTTTCAAGAAGGAGTTTAGTTTAAGAGTATTAGGAGCAGGAGGAGAGAAAAGAGTCCCCACTGAGTAGTTTTCATCTTGTCTAGATGGGTTTGGTTAAAAGACATGGGGATAAGATTCTTAGGATTCAATAGTGAGTAATTGTTATCATGACTAACTGCGACTGTTACAATTGTAAAGGTAGAAGTTTTGTAACAAAAGCAGGGGAGTGATTAACCTTACAGTCCAGAAACAAAGGACCCTGGACCATCAAGGGAGAAGAGTACAAGCAGAATGTGGGACCTTATCCAGAGAAGTAGTGACGCCAGAGACAGAGGCAGAAACATGCTCATGGAGAAGGGGAGCAGCTGAGGACTCTCTAGACTCATGGGAAGAGAGGGACTAAGAGCTGGTGGCCAGGAGGCAGACTCACAGAATGTGCCTTTTGGAGATGTAAATTATTATATATGCCTGAGTGGTTTTTTGGGTTTTTTTAAATTTAAAGTGAATAGAGAGAAATAGTGTTAATTGATGGTACTTGGAGAAACTGTCAGTCAATCCATAATAAAACCTTAAAACTAATAGAAGTGGCTCATCACTATAATTTTATGAACTACAAAACAGGTTATCACATCATATATGAAATATGTAATATCTTCTTATTATATTGAAACCTCATTTTCATTTGGTCTTTAGATTCCTTATGCTGTTGTTAAGTGCCATTGAGTCGGTTCTGACCCATAGTGACCCTGTACAGGATTTCCAAGGGTGTAAATCTTTATGGGAGTAGAAAGCCTCATCTTTCTCCTGATTCCTTATAGCATACTTTATATATAAGACATGGAGTCATGGTATGGTGCTGTAGGATAAGCGCTGGACTTCTAACCACAAGATCAGTAATTCAAACCCTGGAAATCCTGTACAGGGTCTCTATGGGTCAGAACTGACTAGATGGCACTTAAAAGCAACAACAATATATAAGATTATTATAGTGAAATATTTTGTAACTAAAGCTTAGTACATTGAGACTGAAGCCCAATAGACTTTTTGTTCAATCAGAACCTTCATAATAAAATAAATCAATAAATCCCAGTATGTTTTATCCTGGTAAAGAATGAATGCATTAAACATTTCTGTTTATGATTGTGGGAGTCTTGGTGTGGTACTATAGGATAAGCACTGGACTGTCGACCTCAAGGTCAGTGGTTCAAACTCTCCAGCCACTCCTTGGAAACCCTATGCAGGGTCACTATGAGTTAGAACCAACTCTATGCCTTAACAACAATAACATATGATGTTGTTGTTGTTAAGTGTTTCAAGTCAGTTGCAACTCGTAGCTACCCTCTGTAGGGTTTCCAAGGAGAAGCTGGTGAGTTTGAACCATCCACCTTGCAGTTCAAACCAACTTTGCAGTCTACCGCATTAACCTGTAGCACCATGGATGGCAGCAACCTAAGTTTTATATTTAAATTAAAATATGTACTTTCTTTCTTTTAAAAAAAAAAAGTTTTTATTGTAATTTGAGTGATAGTTTAAATGGCAGAACATTGGTTTTGCACTCAACCAATTGTATTTTGTTTCGTTGCAATAATTACAATCCTCTCCATGCACCATTGGATAGCAGTATTGCCTTTATTCCCTCTTTTTTTTCATGATGATGTACTTTCTTTTTCCATATGGTTTTACTTTGACAATTTCAGCATGGTTCAATATCACAAAACATAGTATTGTTTTCAAAAACTTATATTTTATTCAGATTATGTTGGACTCATTTGATAAATTTTTAGTATACAAAATGCTATGAGTACTTTATCAGTAAGATCTTATTATAGGTCCCTGGATGAAATAAACAGTTGGCTCTCAACTACTAACCTAACCATTAACTGTTTGAACCCCTGCAATGGCAGCATGGAAAGAAAACCCTGACAATCTGCTTGTATTATGATTAGTAGTCTATACTGTAGCATCCCGGGTCACTACGGTCAGAGTTGGCTTTATGGCAATAGATTTGTTTTGTTTTTGGTTTATCCCAACCTCACTTCTCAACAATTACAAACCCTAATGTTATTCCAATATCATCTAATGAGCAAGTCTTTTTCTTAATTTTGCTAACATGTTCTCCCTTAAATTTCAAAATATTTACTACTATAAATGAAATGGAGTCACTGGAAGATTGGTAGTTCTAGTTAATCGAAAGATATATCAATCTCAGTAGAAGGGCCTGGTGCTCGATTTCTGGAACATGGGTTTTTGAACTTCTACGCAGACCCACATGGAGTCACCTTGAGTCAAAATTGACTCATCAGCAATTGGATAAACAAATAATTATGATTAAATTTCAAAATACAGTCGACATACAAACCCACTGCCATTCAGTTGAGTCTGACTCGTAGCGAGTCTATAAGCCAGGGTAAAATTGCCCCATAGAATTTCCAAAACTGAAATCTTTATGGAAGCTGACTGCCACAGCTGAGTGCTTAGCAACTGCACCACCAGTGCTTCTCAGTAGACATACAGCTTTCTCTGAATCCAACTCTAAATAGGTTTAGGTAAAGAAAGAGGAAGAATAACTATTCAAATAACAACTCTGTTCCAGTTCCCATGTGAAGTCACTAATTTTATTTAATCTTCATCATAACACTCTCAAATGTATACGTCATATATATTTTACAGATTAAGTAAATTCTCCAAGTAAAATGTGTAAATACATGTTCTCCCTAAAAGTTCGTGGCAACAAACCTGATCTGATAGCTCCAAAGCTGCAGAAAGTGGACTAAAAAGTTGATTCTGGAACTTAAACGCTTCACTTATTCTTTTGTCCCACACAACCAACCTATTAATTGTCTTTAGCTTCAAACATTCCCTGATTGGCAATGCATGGCTCTTGATGCCCATTATCTTTGTATTTCTCTGCTAGACTGGGACATTTTACGACTGAGTAGAATTAGAAATGCTCCAAAAGCAGCATCTCTGAAATATTATTATGCACCATTACAACTCACATTTCTGTCTCTTTGGCCAAAACGTTCAAGCATCTTCAAGGAGTGCCCAGATGTTTTCAGACATTTGATTAGCAAGAGTTATGCCTCTGAAAATGTGAGGGATTTATTTTGAGATGTGCACTGTTACCCTGACTGCTGCTATAAAGCTGTGGGTTGTTCTCTCCTTTTTGCCATAGGAGTACTTCATAATTTCAGCAAGGTTCTCTCTGCATGAAATAATGTACTTTAATGTAGATTTCCTGCAGCAATCCACAAATACTTCTCTGTGGGATTTTACGTTTCAACCAATTCAATGTACTCATATCACTTTTAAATTCATTTTTACTTACATTTTTATAACATTTGCTCTGACTAGTAATTTTAGCCTTACTGTGAATATATATATGTA
>NW_006408531.1:26223260-26226897 GCF_000296735.1 Chrysochloris asiatica
ATTCTCATATAGAATGAAAAATTTTAGATACTAAAATATTAAATACAAATGAAAATTGTGCTCAATGTTAGCATGATTAGCTTGGCTTTAAAAATATATAACACACATTGTGTTTTGCTAATTTGCATTACTGTCTGACTGGAGGTAGCAGAACATTCTTTTTGGGTATAGCCTACACACATACATATAGTTTTCTGACCCCTAGACTGGTTCTATGTTTTAATTCCAATTTCAATTTCAATAAACTTTATTGGCATAGCAAGAAATGCAAGCATGGCTAGAATCCATAAATTATGTTTGTGACTTTAGGGCAGCAAGTTTCACAGAGGTAATAGGATTTTTTTCCCCCCTTGCATCTTCATATTTCATTAAGTAAGGGAATTGGAAGAGAATATTTCAGTGCTAGGAAGACAGAGTAAAAGGTGGGGGTAGGGAATAGACTGTTTGGTAGAGCTGCTTTCTGAAATGAACCATGAGCAGGAAGCAAACATTATCTTTAAGAAATCTCAATTTCAAACAACTTTTGTAGATAGGAGATCCAGGTCTGAAGGAATGTGGCTGGCTTTTCTTCAACATTGTAGACCCTCTGTAAGGAAAAGAAATTAGTCACTCATTCAAAACTAGGCTCAACAGCAATTATTTAAAATGATGAAAGAAATCACAACAAAGTATACATTTTTAAAAGCTGACAAAGTAACATAAAAATAATCCAAGCAAATATAATGTTTTTATTAATTGCTACCTAAAATACGTCTATAAAAAGTTTTGTCCCATTTTTTACAGTATTTTTTTGATACCCTCTTTAGGTGACCACCATTTTTATAAAATAATTTGTAGATGTCAATGAAAGAGTATTCATCTATCCTCTAGCATAGTAGATAAAGATATACTTTAAATTAATGACCGCTTAGAAAGCTTTCTTTCAGCTTCATACTCATGAATGGCAATGTAATCCCAAGACACCCCTTTACTGAGATGTATAAAACATGTTGCTTTAAAAAACAGGTATACACGGTGTTTATAATATGGCAAATGGCTGCATCCAACAATCATCAGGAATTCTATAAAGTATATTTGTCATAACTCACATCAGAAAAGAGAAAAATATTGTGGTGTATTTATAATTGTATGTGCTCCACTAATGACTATGTTTCAGACAAAAGAGAACTGTTTTGATGAGGCATCTGCTATTACTTTTATACATTAGATATTTGGAACAATTATCTCAGACTAGCTCTGGCTCCATTAGTTTCAACCTTTTTTCTGCTTTACATACACACAAAGACAGACATATATATATATATACACTCTAGTGTCAATTACCATAAAGCAAATTTATGTAGTGATACACTCTCTGGTCCTATATCTTCATATCATAGCACTGGATAAGTCAGCACAGGATTTTCCAAGAAGCCATTTCTACACCAAGGCATCTAGGAATAACTTAATGATAAATGAACCTGTTCGTAAATCACACACACCAATCATTCCACTAAGCCAGGGTTTCTCAGTCTTGACACTATTGACATTTTGGGTTGAATAGCTCTTTGTTGGGGGAGAAACACCTTGAAAGTTTTAGGATGTTTGAGAACTTCTCGTCTCTACTCACTAGATGCTACTTGAATTACCTACACCTTTCCCACTCCAGTTGTCACAACTAAAAATACCTTCATATATTACTAAATGTCTCCTGGATGGGCAATGTCAAACCAAGTCAAGAACCACTGCACCAGATCAAACTAAATGTATGCTCGACTCATCTTATTAAATAAATACCAAAAAAGCCCATGTCTATTCCAATACCACTCAATGAGGCAAAACATGGCACAGAGAAAGTTGAAGGGAAAAGAGAAAAAGTCATAACCAATCAAAGGTACTATATCTTCTTCTTGAAAATGTTTTTAAAAGCATATGATCATAGGAAAATATTGCTAGAATCTTCTCAGGACTTTGAAAGGGCCCATGCAAGGGAGCGGTAGATCAAACTTCAGTGACTTCAAGATGTATCAGTTTCTGTTTGTATTTGAGTTTATAAGTAAAATAATGACTTTTAGTATTTTTATGTTCTATTACTCAAGGACTTCCTGAACTTAAATGAAATATTCATAGTAAATACTTATTTAAATAATCCTGAGTAGGAAAGTAAGGTAAATGAATGATTCCTAGATGTCCTTGCTCGTATTCGTTCCCTTTTGTCTTTCGGATGATATGACTAAAAGTTTGTAAGCAGAAATATGGGAAGTATCCAAATGCTACAATGTACTTGATGTAAAGGCTTTCTCCTTCCACTCTATGATATTGCCAAGACTTGCTACTTCTAAAGTTATTCACTTCAGGCTTCCTTGTCCAGACAATTCAATCTTGTCTTTTCTGAGACAACTAAAATTTTAGCATAACTTTGTACATTTTTAAGTTTCCTGCTATAATCAAGTGAAACTTGAAGATAGTAACTTTGAAACAATGAACTAAACTCTTGAGACACGCAGTTATTGAGTGTGCTAAGTAATGGCAACCTTCAGGCTGTTAATGATTGCCAACACTGAGCTGGGGAACAGCAGCTTGGTGAAATATTATACTTCCCAAATTGTTTATGCATAGGATGTGGTCTGTGTCATTTTAATATGTGTTCCTCAGAAGAGGAGTTTGTTTTTAAAGAGGTATTTTCACTGTCAAATAAGATAAGGAACAATGGATTAAATTGAATTAAATATATTTCTTTCTTTCAATGTGATATTTCCCAAACAGGTGACTATTAAGCCTTTTTTCCCTTTTATTGAAACCCTCTTACTATCTCACTGAACTCTAGTACTGTTTGGAAAACAGTTTGGTGAGGGCTGGTGTCATGCTAAGAGTATGAGATTTGGTACCAGACAGTTTTGTTTTCAAATCTTGGCTCATTTGCTTATTAACAGTGTGACTGTAGACAAGTAAATAACCTCCTCAAGTCTCTGAAATCTTATCTGCAAAACAAGGATCAAAATAGATGCCCTAGATTATTTTCATGATGCTTAAAGACAGTGCATAGAAAGTGCCTTGTATTGTGCCTGACACATGGCATAAGATTCATAAATATTTGAGTGTTTTCTTTGAAAGGACTTTGTTGTTGTTGTTGTTAAGTGCTGTCGAGTCGGTTCTGACCCATAGCGACCATGTACAGGGGTTTCTGAGGGTGTAAATCTTTACGGGAGTAGAAAGCCTTATCTTTCTCACCTGGAGCAGCTGGTAGTTTCGAACCGCTGACCTTAAGGTTCGCAGCCCGATTCGTAACCACTACACTACCAGAGCTCCTTAAAAGGACTTTAAGAAGCATTAATCTGTAACCTCTAGAAAAACATTTGTAAGGAGTTGTATGTATGAAATTCCATTAGCCTTTACTTCATGTATTCTAACTAACTTTTTAGGTAGAATGAAATTTGTCTAGATGTGTTGAACCCATGAAATACTCAGTACTTATTTGTGTGAAAATCTCTTTGCTCTAAGAAAAGCAGACAAACAGGGTTTTCTAGTAAAGAATCATTTACTATTAGTGTAGTAGATTATTCCTTGGGCTGCTAACTGCAAGGTCAGCAGTTCAAGTCCACCAGGTGCTCTGAGGGAGATAGACAAAGTTTTCTGTACCTGTAAAAAAAATTTTTTT
>NW_006408531.1:26229172-26244073 GCF_000296735.1 Chrysochloris asiatica
GTTTTGATTTGCATCTCTCTAATGGCTAGTGATCATGAACATTTCTTCATATGTTTGTTGGCTGCCCGGATCTCTTTCTTGGTGAAGTGTCTGTTAATGGCCTGTGCCCACTTTTTAATTGGGTTATTCGTCTTTTTCTTACAGAGGTGTTATAATTTCCTATATATTTTAGAAATGAGTCCCTTGACCTGTAAAGATTACAGCCTCAAAACCCTATACAGGGTTGCTAGTTGCCATACAACGGTACCAACTTGAAAACCACCACCACCACCACCATATACAGTCTAATTCTTCTAGAATATAAACATAATCATAATCTTGAGATTTCTGTCCTTTCTTGTGAACATGAGGAAATGGATCCCTAGAGGTCTAGGGGATTCACATGTAACTAGTTAAAACCCTGATGCCACAGTGGTTAAGCACTCAGCTGCTAACTTAAAGGTTGGTTGTTCAAACCCACCAGCCACTTTGCCAGAGAAAAATCTTGACAGTCTACTTTTGGAAAGATTAAGCCTTGGAATCCCTATGGGGCAATTCTAGTCTGTTCTATAGGATCACCTATGAGTTGGAATCAACTCAACAGCAACATGTCACTTAATGCCAGAACTAGGACTATTATAACCAGCAACACACTAAAAGTTTGCTGATTTAAAAGTGTTGATAGAAATGTGCAAAATTCAGTTCCATTATTCATACTTTAATTACTTTCCAGTTACCCCACGAATCAGATCCTAACTGCCTTCTTTTTTGACTCTCAATAGCAAAAGTTCACAATAGTTTCAGACTGTCATACAATCTCCTATGTCCCTTTTCTTTCTTGGCATTTTCTTCCAAATTCTGAATCTACCTCTTCTCTCTTACCACAATGTTTTATGTTATACCTAACTGCTTGAAGTCTCGACTACAGCAATCATTCAAACCCTCCCCATTTCAAAGTCTTCATAATTCCATTTTTTCTCCTCTTTACCTTTGTTGTTGTTGTTAAGTACCATGGAGTCAATTCCGACTCATAGTGACTCTATACAGGGTTTCCAAGGCTGTAAATCTTTACGGGAGCAGAGAGCCTCATCTTTCTCCCACGGAACAGCTGGTAGTTTCGAACTGCTGACCTTGAGGTTAACAGCCAGATTCATAACTACTATGCTACCAGAGCTCCCTTTTACCTAGGTCTGACTAAATACAATTTATATGTTAAGATTTATCTCAAGGCTTAGGTCATTTTCGAAGCCTTTATCCAACTCCCAAGGCAGCACTGGTGATTCTCTAGCATAATTATCACTTACTAAAATACAATTTTGTTCCTTTCTCTAATTGGCTTTTGAGTCAGAAAAGTATTTTTTATAATAACTTAATATATTGTTGTTGCTAAGTGCCATAGAGTCAGCACTGACTCATAGCAATCCTATGCATAACAGAACAAAACACTGCCCGGTCCCACGCCAATCTCATAATTATTGCTACGCCTGAGCCCACTGCTGCTCGCACTGTGCCAATCCATCTTGTTGGGGGTCTTCCTTTTTTCTCTGACCCTCTACTTTGCCAACCATGATCTCCTTCTCTGGGAACTGGTCCCTCCTGATAATATACCCAAAGTATAAGAGGTGAATTCTGTCCACCCTGGCTTCTAAGGAGCATTCTGGCTGTACTTCTTCCAACACAGATGGGTTTGTGCTTTGGCAGTCCATGGTACTTTTAATATTATCCTCCAACACCATAACTCAAATGCATCAAACATTCTACAGTTTTCTTTATTCACTGTCCAACTTTCACATGCATATGAAGTTATTGAAAATACCAGGACTTGGATCAGGTGAACCTTGTCTTCAAACTGACATCTTTGTTCTTCAGCATTTTAAAAAGGTCTTGTGCAGAAGGTTTGCCTAATGCAATATGTTGTTTGATTTTTGACTGCTAGTTCCATGAGTGTTCTTGCTTGATCTGAGCAAAATGAAGACTTTGACAACTTCAATTTTTTCTACATTTATATTGATGTTGTTTATTGGTGCAGTGGTAAGGATTTTTGTTTCCTTTACAGTGAGGCGCAATACATACTGAAGGTTGTGGTCTTTGATCTTCATCAGTAAGTATTTTAAGTCCACTTAGCTTTCAGTATCATCTGCATATCACAAGTTGTTAATGTGACTTCCTCCAATCCTGATACCATGCTCTTCTTCAAATAATCAAGTTTCTCAGTTTATTTGCTCCGCATACAAATTAAATAAGTATCATGAAAGAATACAACCTTGGCACACACCTTATACATTCTAAACCAGTAAGTGCTCCCTTACTCTATTTAAACAGCTGCCTCTTTGTCAATGTACAGGTTACTTATGAGGACAATTAAGTGTTTCTTCCAGAATACACATTCTTCTTAACGTTGTCCATAGCTTGTCATGATCCTCACAGTCAAAAGCCTTTGCATAAACAACAAAGCACAGGTAAACTTCTTTCTGGTATTCTCTGCTTTCAGTCAAGATCTATCTGACATTAGCAATGATATCCCTCATTCCATGTCCTTTTCTGAATCTGGCTTGAATCTCTTGAAGCTCTCCTGTCAATGTATGGTTGCAGCTCTTTTTGCATTATCTTTAGCAAGATTTTACTTGCATGTGATATGACATTGTCTGATGATTTCCACATTCTGTTGGGCCACCTCTCTTTGGAATGGCCACAAATAAAGATCTGTTCCAATCAGTTGGCCAGGTGGTTGTCTTCCAAATTACTTGTCATAGATGAGTGGATACCTCTAGTGCTGGATCAGTTTGTTGAAAGACCTCAATTTGTATTCCATCAATTCCTGGTATCTTGTTCTTTGCCAATGCCTTCAATGCACCTTGAACTTTGTCCTTCAATATCATTGGCTCTAGATCATATGCTACCTCTTGAATTGGTATTTGGTACAGTGGCTCTGGGTATTCCTTCTACCTTCTTTTGATGCTTTCTGCATCATTCAATATTTTGCCCATGTGGTTGTTGTTGTTAAATGCCGTTGAGTTGATTCAACCCCTTGTGACCCTGGTGAGCTTGAACCACTGACCTTGCAGTTCAAATGACTTTGAAATCTGATGCATTAACCCACAGTGCCACACCAGGACTCCCATAGAATCCTTCAATATTGCAAGTTGAGGCTTGATTTTTTTTTTTTTTTCAGTTCCCTCAATGTGAGAAATGTTAAGCGTGTTCTTCCATTTTGGTTGTCTAACTCCAGGTCTGTACACATTTTGTTATGTTAACTTTGTCTTCTCAAGCTGATTCTTGAAAATTTCTGTTCAATTCTTTTAACTCCTCACTTCTTCCATTTTCTTTAGCTTGTCTACACTGGAGATCAAGTTTCAGAGTCTCTTCTGACATCCATTTTGGTCTTTCCCTTCTTTCTTGTCTTCTTAATGACCTTTCGCTTTCTTCCTGTATGACGTTCTTGATGTCATCTCACAGCTCTTCTGGTCTTCGGTCTTTAGTGTCTAATGCCTCAGATCTGTTCTTGAGACAGTCTCTAAATTCAGGTGCGTTGTGCTCAAGGTCATATTTTGGCTCTTGTGGACTTGTTTTTCGTTTCTGCAGCCTGCACTTGCATATGAGGAATTGATGGTCTGCTCCACAGTCTGCCCCAGATCTTGTTTTGGCTGGTGATATGGAGCTTTTCCACCATCTCTTTCCACAGTGTAGTCAGTTTTATTTCTGTGTATTCCATCTGGTGAGGTCCATGTGTATAATTGTCTTTTACGTTGTTTAAAAGTGGTATTTGCAAAGAACCAGCCAAAGCCTTAAACTGTGCAAAACATACTGTTGCTATGATGTGACTGCATTTGACCTAACCACTGAGAAAATTCATTCTGCTGTAATGTTTTCACAGTATTTAAAGCAGAAACACGTCAGTAAGATTTCCTTCTGTGTAAGGTTTTTTTGTAGTGTAATGTCTTAATCATAGTCTAACATCAAATATTTTAAAAGTATCTTTAATGTTTAGATAGTATATTAGCAGCATGCAATAATTACCTCATAAGTTCTCAAGCAGAGGCAGTCTATTGCAAGGACCTTCTTTGCAGCCAGTTATCATAGGCTGTTTTAAGTTAGAAAACTGAATACTGTAGAAATGCACTTTGCTCAGTAATACTTGAGTTGTTGCAATATTTGATTATCCATTTGGTTGTTACAGAAAAATTCTTAACTGTAATTGATGGTTATTGCCGTAATAGCATATTGCCTGTATTTCTACTTCTAGTAATGGGCTTTATGTACTATATTTTAATATCCTTGAGCCTGGGCAAGCGCACAAGTCGTTTTAAAAGAAACATGGTTTACTTGCACAAAACTGATCAGTTTTGAGAGATTGTTAATGCCCTTGAAGTGGTTTTTGTGGGTGTGAAACAAATGGTGAGAATTTTAATTGGTCCTTCTTATTATAGTATTGAAATTTAGTCTACTTAATTTATCAAGTCATGTTCATGCCCTGATTTTAAATATTTTTTAATCTATCGATAAACATTGTGATACTTGGGGGTAAAAAAAAGAGGTATTTGCAATAAAGACATATAAGTATTACAAATTTTTATCATGTGATCTCCAGCAATCATTTCACTCTCCACAGCCACATTTTCCAACTACTAATACTTGCTCTTGGTTTCCAACCTTAGCATTCCAATCACCAGTAATTATCAATATACCTTGATTGCATGTTTGATCAATTTTGGACTAAAGAAGTTCATAGAATTTTCCAATTTCATCATCACTGGCTGTAGTGGTTTGTGCATAAATTTGAATAATAGTAGTATTAACTGGTCTTCCTTTTAGGCGTATGAATATTAACTTACCACAGACAACGTTATACCTCAAGACAGACCTTGATATGCTCTTGCTCAATTCTTTCCATATTCTGATGCTGAGAGTGTTCCACTGCTATTCGTAATGTTTTTGGTGACTAAATATTCTGATGCAGTCTGTCTCTCCTTCTTTCTAATCCATCTTCATCTGGAAGCTTGGGTGAAACATGTCCATTGTGGGTGACTCTGCTGGCATTTAAAATACCCGTGACATAGTTTCCAGAATCACAGCAATATGCAAGCCACCACAGTACGACAAACTGACAGATGAATGGTGGAACTTAATATAATAGGGCATTAAATAAATGGTTAGTGAATGGATCCTTCCCGTGAGTAACTCATCTCTTCAAGATATTTAGAGACAAATTACAAAATAAAATAAATATGCAAATAACTGACAGACCACTTTCTCTATCCTCACGGAGACATTAGAGTGCTCTCTAAGACAAATAAGGTAATGACATATTAGACAAAGTGACTCTAGAAAGTTCCTCTTAGCTTATACTACACAGGCAACTACATTGAGGTAGTACACAAACTGGTATAAGGAAACTAGAATAGCCTGGTCCAAGGAACTAGTTAGGTAGCAAAAAAAAAGACTAAAAAGTCTTGGAATACATTTTGAGAAGTTGGTAGAAAGAGAGAAAATACAGTTAGTAATGTGGTCCTAAAGCAGTAACTTTAGGCAACAGGTACTTAGGATAGCTGTTCCTTGTTGTTGTTGTTATTCGGTGCCATCGAGTCGGTACTGACTCATAGCGACCTTATGCACAGCAGAATGAAACACTGCCCGATCCTGGGGCAACCTCACAACTGTTGCCTCGTTTGAGTCCATCGATGCTGCCACTTGGCCAATCCATCTCATTGGAGGTCTTTCCTCTTCTTCTCTGACCCTCCACCTTACCAAACATGATATCCTTCTCCAGCGACTGGTTCCTCCTGACAATAGTCTGAAGTATGAGAGACGAAGTTTGGCCATTTTGGTCTCCAAGAAGTGCTCTGGCTGCACTTCTTCCAAAACGGATGCATTGGTTCTTTTGGCAACCCATGACATTTTCAATATTCTCCTCCAACACCATAACTCAAAGGCATCAATTCTTCTATGGTCTTCCTTATTCACTGTCCAGCTTTCGCATGCACATGCGAATGTTGTTCCTTGTTGTTAAGTGCCGTTGAGCCAGTTCTGACCCATAGCGACCCTGTATAGGGTTTCCGAGGGTGTAACTCTTTAAGGGAGTAAAAAGCCTCATCTTTCTCCCGCGGAGCGGCTGGTAGTTTCAAACCGCTGACCTTAAGGTTCACAGTCCGATTCGTAACCACTACGCTACCAGAGCTGTTCCTTCGAGGGATTTAATCACTAAACTGCTCCATCACTTTATTAAGTAAGTACTAAATTTTTGTGTTTGACATCAGAATAAATTTCATTCTCCAGTTTCATATTCAGTAGCAGTAATTGACACCCCAAATCCCAAACTGTCCCCATTAGAAGTGAGACAGACAGATTGTTGTTGTTGTTGTTAAGTGCTGTCAAGTCAGTTTCAATCCATAGCAACCCTCTATAAGGTTTCCCGGAAGTAGCTGTTCAAACTGACTTTGCAGTTCAGCGCAGTATCCCTCAGTGCCACACAAATAGGAGGAGAATAAGCAGAGTGAAGATATTTGCTACCATACTTGCTAGAAAGTGAAAAAAATTCATTGTTTCTTCCTCTGTATGGTCACAGCAGGATCTTTGTACCTCAGTTGTAACTATCATTTTTGCCTTTATTCCTAATTATTTTTTCACATGCCATTCTCCCTCTTCCCCATGTTCATCATTGGATAGTAATTTACACTCTGGAGATGGAATCTTGTACTCTGTTTCTTTACGTGTTCAATGCACAGTACAGAGAGTTTTATGCATAGGAGAGAAGTTTTGTATATAAAGGGAAAGAGGAATTGTCATATTAGCAAGGTGTGGAACAATGTGAGGTGCATGTGTTAAGGAGGTGGGAAAGGGTAGACAGGCTGGAGTGGGGAGAATAGAGTTAAGAGGAAGGTAAAGAAGATGACAGACTAATTGCAAAATCTAATTTCAAATTCACTGACATTTTCTGTGATTATTGTTGAGAGTTTTGCAGATTCTGTTTTGATTTGTATTGAAGTACAAATCAAAGGACCAATTTTTCAATTTATACTACTGCTAAATAATTAATATGACCCTTTCGGTTCCTTAGTAAATTGGTCAGCGGCAGTATTAATGCTGGACAAAGTAGCTGTGTGATGGATACTTCCACTTACTAACTCTGTGTCATTTATCTTCTTTAATAAACCATTTCTTTAGATCTGAGTTACAACTTTTTTTTAATCCATAGGTTTTTGTTGTCGTTTTTAAATGCTGTCGAGTCAGTTCTGACCCATAATGACCCTGTATAGGGTTTCCAAGGAGTAGCTGGTGAATTTGAACAGCTGACCTTGTGGGTCACACTAACCTTATGGTCCAGCGCATTACCCTGCAGCGCCACATCAGACCCCCTTAGTACACAGATTGTTGTTGTTGTTAAGTGTTGTCGAGTCAGTTCCGACGCATAGAGAACCTGTACAGGGTTTTCCAAGGAGCAGCTGGTGAGCTTGAACCACCGACCTTGCCATTCAAACGGCTTTACAGTCTGGCGCATTAACCCACAGCACCACACTAGGATTCCAGTACATCTATTGTTGTTGTTTTTAAGTGCCATCGAGTCTATTCTGACCCATAGCGACCGTGTATAGGGTTTCCGAGAAGCAGCTGGTGAGCTTGAAACACCAGCATAGCAGTTCAAACGGCTTTACATTCTGGCGCATTAACCCACAGGGCCATGCCAGGACTCCAGCACATAGATGTTGTTGTTAAGTACCGTGGAGTTGGTTCCGACTCATAGTGACCCTGCACAGGGTTTCCAAGGCTGCAAATCTTTATGGGAGCAGAAAGCCTCATCTTTCTCCCACGGAACAGCTGGTAGTTTCGAACTGCCGCCCTTGACATTAGCAGCCCGATTCATAACCACTATGCTACCAGAGCTCCTTAGTATATAGATTTGTTGTTGTTGTTAGGTGCCATCGAGTTGATGCCGACTCACAGCGACCTTTTGCACAGCAGAACGAAACACTGCCCGATCCTGGGCCAACCTCACTATTGTTGCCACACTTGAGTCCATCGATGCTGCCACTTAGTACATAAATAGGTGGCAGTAATTTAAAGGCATTTCTAATGTCTTAACTAGCATGCTCAAACATGTCCATTTGTTATGAAATATTGATTCTGTACTATGAATTATTCTTGCAAGTTTAGTTAGGAATTTGGAGTTGCTAGTAAGACATTCTGATCTCTTCCTCTCACCAAAACCCCAAAGATAACTGGCAGATTGTCATATAGAGGAGACAGAAACTTAAAAGCTCCTAGAAGTCTGTGATTTAGAGATAAATAACCTTTGTTACTTGTCTTGGTGTGGAGCTGGACTTCAAACTCCGATTGAACCACAAGATTAATGCCACATTTCTATTAAAGTAGTTAAGGTGATTCTTTTCCTCCTGCATAAACTGAAATAACACTGGGTTTTCTCAACTCAGCCTCTGATTCTCTTCCCAGACTGTTCTTGTTTGTTGGTCTTTGACTTTCTGATGAGATTAGTGAGCCATTAGTTTATATCAAGTGTAGCTGTCAACAAGTAAAAGTTAATTACCTATTTCATTACGGTCCCCCCCTCAAAAAATGCATGTCATTTTAATATTGTACTATGCTCACATGGCTATTCCATATGAATTTTTCTCTTGGCTTATTTACTTTAGACATTTGTGAAACTTTAAAAGACTTATTAACTGATGGTCTGGAGAAATCACTTTCCAGAATGGGCGGTTACAGGCAGTCACAAAAAGGTATGCTTTGATCAGTTATCAAGAGCAAATTGGTTCACAAAAAACCTGTGCAAGCAAGAAGTTCAAGCTTTCAAACATAGGTTACACCTTGGGCCTTTTCTTCTGACAGTCACAAACATCGCAAGCTTTCTTCAGGATCGAGCTCAAAAGACTCTTATTGTTAGACACCATGAAGTTGATTTTAATTCCAGAGGAGAACTTCCCACTAGGGTTTTCAGGGCTGTGGATTTGGTTTATTGTTTGGGAATATTTAAAGGGCCCTGGTGGTACAGTAGTTAACTGGGCTGCTAACCAAAAGGTTGGCAGTTCAAACCCACCAGCTGCTCCATAAGAGACAGCTGTGACAGCTTTAGAAACCCCATGGCATAGTTATACTCAGACTTGTAAGAAGATCACTTGGAGTTGGTTTTGTTTTTGGTTGAATCTTTATGGAAGCATATTGCTAGGTCTTTCTCAAGCTTAACCATTGTGCCAGCAGGGTTCAAAAGGGGCCATTTCCCAAAAGCTTTCCCCTCCAACTGAACTCCACCATAATTAATACCTTGCCTTCTAGTCCTCCAAATTAAGGAGTAATATACATATACTTATCTTCCTCTTCCTTACATACTCAAGTAGTTTATTACTCTTATTTTTTGTCTCTTAAAGTAAAATGTAAACTACTAATTCTCCCGTATCCCCCATTGGGTAACAAGCACTGTGTTCTACACTTAATAAATGCTTGCAAATGACAAAATGAATTCTTTGCTTTGGTTAAAGAGGACTTCAGCCCTGAAATGAGTCTCTGTGTTTGTGTGTAGGTTTTAGTGGTTCATTTTGTTGTCAGACTTCCCCTGGTTATGAATGCTGTGGCAGCACCAACAGTGAGAGTAAAAGGAGGGTTTTATTGAAGAACATTTGGAGGATTAGAAAAAGCTCCAGAGCTTTGGAAACACCACATTTTGTGCTCAGTCTTCTATTTCATTCTGTCTCAAAACCAGAATAAGTAGAGAAGAAAGACAGCAAGATCCACAGGGCTCCATATGTACAGCCAGCCTCCTCCCAAGTCCCTTTCAGAAGTAAGTGGAAGGAAAAGGTACAATAGCATTTGAATTTCTCATTCAGCTTCAACTTTGCCCATGACCTCTTCATCCTGCAACATATAATATTGAGTGCATGATATATTTGATTAGTGTTAAGTTGTCCTCTTTTCTTATTTGCACTAAATATATACTTCAGGTTAATTTGTCCATTAAAACCATACAAACTCAAACTGGATTCAGTGGGATATTATATAACGTGACATTTATGCCTTTTGCCCTGTAGTGTGCCAGGGGAAAAAAAAAATGTGATTTTTTTTTTTTTCTTATTTGGCATGGAATTTATTCACTAGTATAAAGGATGAATAAGGCATCGTCTTAGGTTGCAGAAAATATAATTTATTAAACACATATTAATGTACCATGAAGACAAAACATTTTGTTCCACAGAGTTCTGTCTGTTGTTAATGTAATCTGATTCGGCTTTTTGAATATGAGTAGAAACTCCAGACAGACTATACCAGCTCTGGAAGAGACTGACACTGTTCCATCCTTTCACTTCAATCCAATTCACACTTTTATGATTGGCTTCTTTTTTGACCCAAGCTTGTTAATTATATCCAGCTGTAGGCAAATTGCTCTTCCAAATTGGCAACTCCCAGTTCTCAAGCTGCTCAAATTTTTCCTTGCCTTGATAAAACCTTGGGAACATTGCATTTCCTTCAATAGTGTTTCTAAATGAACCCCCAGCAATAGACACTTTCAAGGATTCATGGAACTTACAAAATGTTTTAGTTTTTAATGCAGTGCATGCATGTCCTCCTGGTTGCCCCTAAATTACCTAAAACATAGAGAAAGGAAATGTTCCTTAGGGACTTAGTACATGGTCATCACTGTTCTACGTGATCTTGAATGCCCTGATGTCAAGTTCTAAGTCTAAACTAGTCAGGTCATAGTGTCACTCCAGTAAGCAACTGACTTTTACCTTATAAGTCTAAGGTTCCAACACCCATCAAATCAAGATCCTGAACAATGGATTTTAAGAGCATGACAGGCACTTTTTACCCTCTGAATGTACCTGCTGTGTTCAAGGGCTTTGTTGTCAGAAATTCTCTGCCCCTCCCGTCCCTAGGGATCCTATTGACAACACACATATGCATATCAGACTTTTACTGTAAGAAAGTGCTTTTAAGAGTTGTTGCTTTTTTTTTTTTTTGCCTCCTTTTGAAGAGAAAATAGAAGCTCATTTCCACCTATCAGCCCAAGAGACCCTGCCTAATGAATTCCATTGAGGATTTTGACACATAATTCAAATGAAAGTTTTTAGATATGAGAATTAGGTGCATAGGAATTGGAGCATGGGGGATAAGATGTGGAATCAAAAAACTCAGGTCAGATTTATAGCTCTGCTATTAACCAGTTGCATAACTTGGGCAAGAATTTATTCACTCAGAAGAGCGGAGAGCAGGACCCTACCCAGAGAAGCAGTGATGCCTGAGATGGAAGCAGAGACAACGACATGGAGAGATGGAGCTGTTGGGGACTTTAGATACAGAGAGGATGAGGGGCTGTGTGCTGATGACTGGGGAGCATGCTTGTAGTGTATACCCTTTGGATGGTTGATGCTGCATGGAGGGGATTGTAACCATAGCAATGAAATAATATACTATAAAATGAATGTAAAACTAATGTTCTCCCATGTAAACTATCACACAAGTCACAATAAAACATTAAAGAAAAAAAAATTATTCCCTGTAAACTTTGTTTTTTCCTCACCAATTCAGTAAAATTAAGCTTCCCTGTCCACTTCATAGGTCTGATTTAAGTCATGTGAGGGACTGAAAACTAATAAATTGTGGTAATTCCTCCTCTGCTCACAGATGGAATATGTGATTGCACATGTTTACATACATGGATCAATTTCACATTGAAGAAATTGAGAGAATTCTTGAATTTCATCATCATTGGCTTTAGTGGTTGGTGTGTAAATGTGAATAATAGTGGTATTAACTGGCCTTCCTTATAAATATATGGATATTATTCTATCATAGAGAGATCTTGAAATGTTGTTTTTGTTGATGAATGTGACATCATTCCTCTTCAATTTGTCATTTCTGGCATAATAAATCATATGATTATCAGATTCAAAATGACCAGTAACAGTCCATTTCAGCTCACTAATACCTAGAATATCAACCTTTATGCATTCCATTTCATGCTTGACAACTCCTAATTTTCCTAGTGATATAAACAATGGTGATAAGAATAATGCTGGTGATTGCATGATAGAATTTTGCAAACCAATGACTTGTTCATTGAAAACATTTTTTTTTTTTTAAGTTTTATTGTGAATTCTGTGATAGTTTATATGGGAGAACATTAGTTTTACATTCATCCTATCATGTATCATTTCATTGCCATGGTTACAATCCCCTCCATGCATCATCAACCAACCAAAGGATATACCCTGCAAGCCTGATCCCTGGTCACCAGCACACAGCCCCTCTCCCTGTCTTGGTCTATAGTCCCCAGCCACTCCATCTCTCCACATCATCGTCTCTGCCTTTATCTCTGACATCACTGCTTCTCTGGGTAGGATCCCGCTCTCCGCTCTTCTCTCTTGACGGTCCCAGGGACCTCCAATTCTAGACTGAAAAGTTAATCACTCTCCTCCTTGCTACAAAAATGTCTACCTTTACATTTCCAACCCTCACAATCAGTCCTGGTAACAATTATTCACTGTTGGATCCCAAGAGACCTATCCGCATTTCCTTTCATCAGTCCCGCCCAGACAGATTGGATACTACTTAGTGGAGATTCTACCTTCCTCCATGCCCTCTGGATCTAGGTTTGCTCTTGAAAGCTTGTAAGCCAGTCACTTCTTGCCTTTGTAGGCACCCCCCCTCCCCCCCCACACACACACACTTTGGGTAGCCAATGTCCAAGTTGCCCATCCCTGTCTACTCTGTGTGTGGAGGGGGTGGAAATGATCCTTGCTGTATAGATTTCTTCCCTCTTTTGAGCTACTGCATCCATACGTGTAGGTCAAGTTCATCAAATTGTATCAGATTACTCTTTTTTTCCTCTTCTTTCTACTTCTAGTTGAGCTCTGATCATCCAGTCATTGAAGCCAGGTCAAGTGGGTATTATCTGCAAGTGTGGGTATTCTTGTGCATATGCCCTCTCTTCTTATCAGGTGGATGCTTCACTCTCCACTCTAGTCCTCTGTGGCTATATCACTGACTCTGGGCCCAAAAGTCCTCAGATCTTACAACACTGCTGGCCAACCAGGTCTCCACCCGGATTCACAAGAGGCTATTGAATGTGCAAACACCCATTTTAAACAACATAAAGATTACTGTACACATGGCCATCACCAGATGAACTACAAAGAAATCAAACTGACTACATCTGTGAAAAGAGACAGTGGAAAAACTCCATATCATCAGTCAAAACAAGGTCAGGAGCAAACTGTGGAACAGACCATCAACTTCTCATATGCAAGTTCAGACTGAAGCTGAAGAAAATTAAAACAAGTCCAAAAGAGCTAAAATTTAACTTTGAACATATTTCACCTGAACAGCGGTCATCTTAAGAATAAATTTGGTGCATTAGACCTAAGACCAGAAGAGTTGTGGGATGACATCAAGAACATCATCCATGAGGAAAGTGAAAGGTCATTAAAAAGATAGGAAAGAAAGAAAAGATGTCAGAAGAGACTCTGAAACTTTCTCTCCTGCATACAGATGTTAAAGCAAATGAAAGAAATGGGAAGTTGAAAGAGCTGAAAAGAAAATTTCTAAGGGCATCTTGAGAAAGCAAAGACAAGTATTACAATGAAATGTGCAAAGCCCTGGAGTTAGAAAACCAAGTGAAGAACATGCTTATCATTTCTCAAGCTAAAAGAACTGAAGAAAAATTCAAGCCTTAATTTGCTATATGGAAGGATTCTTTGGGGGAAAATATAGAATTATGCTGAAAGCATCTGAAGAAGATGAACTACATAAAGCCACTGCACCAAAAAGAAATACACAATATCCAACCATTTCAAGAGATCACATATGATCAAGAGCCAATTGTACTGAACGAAGACATAAAAGGTGCACTGAAGGAATTGGAAAAAACAAGACTCTGAGAATTGATGGAATTCAAATTGAAATCTTTCAACGAACTGGAGGTACTCACTCATGTATGACAAGAAATTTGGGAAACCGTAATCTGGCCAACTGATTGGAAGGGATGCCTATTTGTGCGCATTCCAAAGAGAGGTGACCCCAAAGAATGTGGAATCATCTAACAGTGTCAGTAATATCACATGCAAGTAAAATTTTTCTGAGGATAATTTAAAAAATGACTGCAACAGTACATTGGCAGAGAACTGTCTGAGGTTCAAGCCAGATTCAGAAGAGAATATAGAAGGAGAAATATCACTGCTAATGTGAGAAAGATATTGGCTGGAAGCATAGAATACTAGAAAGGTATTTACCTATACTTTATTGACTAGGCAAAGGCTTTCGACTTAGATATATTACTAGGAAGGACCTGTCCCTGAAGAAAGACATCATGCTAGGTAAACTGGAGAGTCAGTGAAAAAGAGGGAGACACACACCCCCCCCCAATGAGTGGATTGGCAAAGTAGCAGCTGCAATGGGCTAAATTTTAACAATGACTAGTAGTATGGTTGAGGATCATGCAGTGATTCTTTCTGTTGTGCATAAATTCACTATGAGTTGGAATCGACTCAACATCACCTAACAACAACATACATGGAGTTCTAGTGTGGCTGTATAGGATAAGCCCTGGACTGCTAACCACAGGTCAGCAGTTCAAACCCATCAGTTGTTCCTTGTAAACCCTATGTAGGCTATGAGTCAGAATTGACTCAACGGAACTTAAAAACAACAAAATACAAGGGGGCTTCAAAAAGTTCTTGGAAATTTTCCATTTTTCCATGAAATTTTAGAAGTCCCCTCATTTGTGTGTGTGTTAGCAATCCATGATGTAACTTCTTTTTAAATGCTCCCATAACATTGATCTTTAGAAGCCAGGATGGTGAGACTTTGTAGCTCATACTTCAGATGGATCATCCCTAGATAAGGACATCATTCTTAGTAAAATGGAGGGTCATTGAAAAAGTGGAAAACTCCTCTACAGGAAGATTAACACAGTGGCAA